>NC_084996.1:30618565-30783565 GCF_963854185.1 Sardina pilchardus
ATGTGTGCATGTGTGTGAGCATTTGGGGTGAGGGTGCAGTAAATTAATCAAATTATATTATGATGTATGTTACATGTTTTCTAAATAGTTAAAAGAGTTAAAAGGGTTTTATGCGTACATCTATCAATGGCCTAATTATGACCTGTCACTGACCACTTCACCTCTCTGTCTACGCACACACACACACTGGGTTGCAGAAGTCCCAGCCCATCCTTGACCTCACACCTTGCGTATCTGTGACTCGAGGAACGAGCCTCATGTTCCCACTTGCTAACGAGGATTAGCCATTAGCTCGTCTCGCTAACGGACTCGGCTGCTGAAGAGGCTTTGTGAAACACAAGGCCGGCCCGAAACCCAACACCGAGTCTGCGCGGACCGCCATATGGCGCCTATTGAGTGACACTGAAAAATTCAGGAGTCCTCACCGCCCCCTGGTTCAGATCTGTACGGCAAAGCCATGTTAGATTCTTCGCGCTAGCTCAAGTGTCACATGCATTACAGTACCCCGCCCCCCCACATCCCCCCAACCCACACACACACACACACACACACACACACACACACACACACATTCTATTATCTATGGTACCACACTGGCCTACTGTGGTGTAGGTGTGACCCATATCACCAGTGAAGGTGAGGGCTTATAGGTCAACTTGATATGTTGGATGAGATGATGTCACTGGTCTAGCTGACTAACTGTCTAGTCCTTGGAGAGTGTAAGTTGGTGTAAAACATCTCTAGAACTAAAAGGCATGCAATACCATTTAGTTCTAGAGGAAGCAGAGAGATATATATGTGAATAGCCATACATATTCTCCCCATATTGTCCCCTTGGTTCTACATGCGTTCAGAGTACTTCTGAGATTCAGCTTCAAAGTTTTAGAATTCCATAGAGCCATACTGAGATGTGGAACAAGCCTCATTAGATGTAATGTCCGAAAATGCAAACAACTTCAAGAAACACCTCAACTTGTCATGGATTAAAAATATGTCAATATGCACATTTTGACACTCACACACACACAGACACACAGACACACAGACACACTCACACACACACACATTCTCTCCATCTCTCTCTCTATTTTCTCACACACTCTCTCTTCCTCTTTTCTCCACAGATCTCTCCTCCTCTCTGTTCCGTCCCGTCGCGTGGAGATGACTGACCCGGGCCCCAGCTGGTGGAAGCTGACCTTCTTGAGGAAAAAGAAGTCCGAGCCCAAAGTGCTGTACGAGATCCCTGCCGAGTACGGCAGCAACACAGGAAACGGGCCCGAGGGCGAACTGCCCGACGACAGCCAGTTCAACGCCCGTCTCGAGAAGATCGTGGACAAGTCGGCCACCAAGGGCCGCCACGTGAAGGTGTCTCACTCCGGCCGGTTCAAGGAGAAGAAGAGGATCCGCTCCACGCTGGCCGAGAACCCAGAACTGTTCCCCGCCACTCAAGCCAGCGATGAGAACCAGCAGAGATCCCAATAAAGGGAGATACTAGTCATGTCCGCAAAACAACTCAGACAGGATAACTAAGCAGACACATCAAACAGACCTCCTCTACAAACACACACACACACACACACACACACACACACACACACACACACACACACACAGTCATTATAGAACATACGGCATACACATGCACATACGATAAAGACATGTGAGAATGTATTATTATATATATATGAAAAGCCTGACACAATTCACAATTTAGATCCATTGAGGCCAAATTCCAGTGCATACCAAAGACAGTGTGTGAGAAGTCTGATGCCGAATTCAACAGTCACGATGGATCTAATATCCCACTAAACAGATTAAAACTAGCATACACACACACACACACACACACACACACACACACACACACCCACACACACACACTAATTCATATAGTGTAGTGTGGAGGTTAGGTTCCATACATAATCAATGTCCATCTGAAAGAAGCGCTATCCGATTCTCAGAGGGCAACCCATGGTCCACTATAAACCACATAAACAGTTAAATAATTAATACGTATAGTCAGTGCAAGCATGTAGTGTTTCAACCAATCACAAGGCGGGACATTTCCACTTACTCAGGCTTACTGTCAGCCATATGCACCTGATTTTTGTGCTTTTGTACAAAGTAAATAGTTTACATATAAAGTCAATAGTTTCCACTTACAATCAGCATGAACAACTTTGATAGTTTCTGTTGGACTATGATTGGTTAGACTGCCTCTATGGCAGACATGACCCTTTATGGTTGAATCATACTGGTGCTCAGATAAAGGGATTGTAAACAGATAAACAAATAAACAGATAAACAGATAAAACATGTAATAAAATAAAAAGAGAAATATCTGTTTTATTATGAATTTTATTTGGTATGTCAGGGATTTTTTTTAAACATGTCATCATATTTTGAAGATCATTCGGACAATAACAATGTAAAACCCCACCTACTCCAGTGATTCTATTTTTATCCTCTTATTTTTGTGTTTGTTATGTACAAAATAAATGTTCAAGACCATTTAGAGGAAAGCTTTTAAGAGTGGCGCTAACAGTAGTCAATCAAGCTTTATATTGAATTGTTATACTGACGACAAAGTTTTCCTTTTGAAAGAAATTTTTAAAATGTGTTATTTTATGTGACTGTACATTTTGGTTAATTTTGTAAAATATGAAAGAAAATGAAGATTTTGTTTTTGATATGTCAGAAAATAAACATATTTGAATCATTCACTTAGTCCTTTTCCAATTCATATTATAAACAACATCTGAATTACCTCCAGGTAGTAGGGGTGTGCATTGGCACTGCCCTCACGATTCGATTCGATTACGATTCACCAGGTAACGATTCGATTCAATTCGATTCTACGATGCATTGCGATGCATCAAAATTCTACTGCACACAACAAGGCAAAAAAATTATGAATAACAAAACGCATATGTGGCCGCCATGTTGAATCTGTGGTGCACTGCCACAAATTAGTATGTGTGGGGAAACACTGTACAGGCGGCGCATGTCATTGCAACATTGCTCTGGAAATGCCACCGGAATTAATTGAAACGTCAACTTTATTGTACTCGAGGCCAGAAAATAAATAATGACATAATCGATTATGGCACGTTGCCGCATCGATGCTGAATCGTGCATGCCCCGCATTGCGATGCATCGCCGAATCGATTATTGTTGACACCCCTACCAGGTAGCCTGCAGTACATTGGTGTTGGTGTTCTTTCTTCTGTCTGTGATTTTTTCCAGCACAGTCCACTCTCAGTGCTACACAGCAACATAATATAGCATATCATGCACTACTATGGGTGAGAAAACTCCAGCTTCAGAGAGTAAAAGTCTAATCATGTATTGGTTCTACCTGTGCATTTAACACAGGTGATCTCATCAATTAGCTGCTCTACTGACAGGATCTACTGTATCTGGTTAGTGGATACAAACCGGGACGTCTTCTCATATTGAAAAGCTCAAGCCTCTGGCACTTGTAATACATACTTTCTGGCCAAAGCCCAACAAAAACTAAATGGATAAGCTACTTCTCATTCAGTTGACCTCATTTGATCATGATATACTGTAAAAATAATATCTGAAATGCAGATCCAGGTACTACATACCGTAATTTCCCAACTATTAGTTGCGGTTTACACATTGATTTTGCAACATTAATGGGGCTAATACTTTGGGGGGCAATTAATATGGTATATAATGTGTTTTTTTTTTTTTTTAACTTTCACAAAACACTGTCCTGCGGTTTACACACAATGTGGCCAGAGACAAGGTTCTTAAGGATCTTTGATGTGGCTAAGGAGAAGCCAAAGGCTTTTGCCATTTCATCGTCAGAATCATTATACCTATCAGAACCTAATTCAGATGCTCCAATTCATTTGCTACTGCAAGCCTTTCACTGATTTCTCACAGCACAGCTGAGGAGACACAAGCTGGTGTGTTACTATATTCTAAACAAAATGTTGTCCTCCTGATAGTATGTCACCTAAGCTAAGCACCTAAGCATGCTGACATGTTTACAAGAACTTGTGAGAAGTGACCAACCTTTATGGCCGTCAGTCTTTACCCAATTACCAACAGAAAAACATAAGATTAATTTACCACCTCTAGTGTTTTACTGCCACCTGTTGGACACTCATTGTACTACCATGAAGAAGAAGTAGTATATACCCTGCTATTACATGCTATTACCAGAGGAGGGCAGTTGTCTCCCACTCCACACTCTGTCTTCACAAAACTCACCATTTGTGGCTGAACTGCATTCTAAATAGCTGAGGGGAGGAAGTCAAGACTTGAGGTATGTAGCTGTTAAAAGGTTTACGTGCTCAGAGCCACAGGCATCTTCACCCTGAGGTAAAATTGTCAAAGTATATAAGTGCAGTCAAGTCAAGCCCTTCTGTCCCTTCATTATAGAGGTAACAGAAGACAGGTGAGACTGGGACTGGACTGAACAAGCGTACACAGGCATTACTGCATTTTCTTCCAACAGTAAGTACTGCAAGCATCATGTGTCAAATAGTCACCTCTAACCTCAGGTGAGGGGAACGGTCTTGACCTCTGGAGTGAACTTGCACGTGTTGAACTTTACCATTTGGGACCTACCATTACTGCTATGATCAGAATGTGTGTAATGGTCACACAGCTTTGCCTGTGCCTTAGCAGCTTTGCTGGATTACTTTTGAGAACTGATATAGGCCGTGATAACTTTGCTAAATTTTAGCAAAGTTAAGTTATACTTATACATACACGCTGACAAATGTAAACTCCAAGCTTTTGTGTACATGCAAACATAACTAATGTAAACTTCCCAGAGTGTATGCTAAATTCAAGACTGAGTCAATATATTCCAACAGTCTCACAAATGTTGCTATTGGACTTTATCATTTGCATTTCTGAGGTTGTAAAGATCACTCAAGATCAAGATTAAACACTCAGCACGCACACAGCACACATAGGGGCTTTCAGAGCATCTGAGTACACAGAGAAGGAGCATGAATCATGATGTGGTAATGTGCCTTCATGTTGCCATCATAACCAAGCATACCTGAGCATGGCCATCATCATGATCCAGCATTCCTCTGATGCCAACCTCAGTGACTGTGATGAGGGAGGTCCTGCTGGGAGATACAGATGCAGCAGCAGGTGGATATCTACAACAGGAAATAGAAACACAATACAAATACCTTAATTGGCATTGTGGACGTGCTACAAGACACTGTATGGTCATGTACTAAAAACACTGTGATGTGCTATGTTACAGAGTGTCTGAATTATTATTAAGACTCATTTTCTAATAACTAGGCCCAGTCACTGTGTGTGTGTGTGTGTGTGTGTGTGTGTGTGTGTGTGTGTGTGTGTGTGTGCATGGGTGGGTGCATGTGCGTGCGTGCATGTGCATGTGCATGTGCATGTGCACATACATCTGTCAGGAACTGTGTTATTATGTAATTCACATTTAGCTTAACATAGTAGTGTAGTGTAGTGTAGTGTAGTGTAGTATAGTATAGTATAGTATAGTATAGTATAGTATAGTATAGTGTAGTGTAGTGTAGTGTAGTGTAGTGTAGTGTAGTGTAGTGTAGTATAGTATAGTATAGTATAGTGTAGTGTAGTGTAGTGTAGTGTAGTGTAGTGTAGTGTAGTGTAGTGTTGTGTAACATACAACAATTTTCTGAACTGACCATTTACAAAAGAAACTCTAATGTTTCCCAGTGCAGAGACAAACAAGAGTATTTCAACAGCAGATACCATAGATAGTCTCGAGCAGATGTCAAGCTTTATTGGTCAATCTGTAGGACAATCAAGCCCTATTGGTCAATCTGTAGGACAATCAAGCCAAGGTCAGAGTGGGGGGTTATGCAGATTCACAAGGTCATGGCAGGGAGGGGTGAAAAGCAGTGATCAGTAATTAAGGATCTTCGGTCGTAATGGACTTTCACTAACCTTTGATCCCTCATTTCTCTACTCTCTATCTATCCTGTCTTCAGTGTGTTTTGTCTCCGAGTTTCACTGAATCTGAATAAGTGAATCAGGTTTTTCCACGACACTATGATGACATGAACTTGAGGCATTTGACAGCTGACAGCTATGGGCTGGGAACACAACCAGTTATTTAAAACACTGTTGCACAAAAGCTCCCGGGCTTCTTGAGAATACTACAGTATATGTAACATGTTACATAAGAGAAAGAAGAAAAGGCAGGTGTTACTGTCCTCTTCCCTGGCTTCCCACCATGACGGCCTCCAATCAGCCAAATAGTGTTTGGCAGCTCGACACCACTGCTGTCATGCAAAATGACTGTTCTGCCACACATGCAACATGAGCATGTCTGAAGCCGATGCATCCACCAAGACTCATTTGTGAAAGGAACATCTTAAGATGTTGACCATTGGGGAGAACAAATATTTGATGCATTGATTCTTTCACCTTTTTGATAAAGTTGCGGTTATTGTTTCACAAATTTATATAGCCTACAGATTATTTTTACACCAAGAGAGAACCAAAACTGAGAAGGACCTCTCCAATAGGGAGAGAGGTTGAATTACTTTGTAACATACAAAATTAGATGGTTATACATTTGAAATATAATGTTTGTGAAACACTTTCAGAAAATCTTGACAGTCGACAGTGATTTAATTTACAAAATGTTATGTCTTGATTACAGATTCAGAGCTTTCATTCTCAGATTCTAGGTTTTGATTCTTAATATACTAGGCATAAAATGTACACCAAACAGGCTACTACAAACACACAAATTAAAGCAGGAGGAACTAGGAGTTTTGGTCAGACACTACCAAGATAACAGCTACATCGTGTAATGGAACTGGCAAGCTATGTAAAAGGAATGTAAAAACCTTGTAAACACCACCAAACTTGTGTGTTTTTTCGAGATTGACAATGTTGGGCTGTTAATATTGTTGTTACATTTTCGCAGGGTGTTCCAACTACGTAGTGGAAAAGACGTGTGTGTTCATCTATCTTAGTGGTGATAGTGTTGTGGCTAAGGAGCTGCTTGCAGTAGCAGTGTCCACCGCTGAGCCCTTCAGCAAGGCACTTAACCCACAGTTTCTCTAGTGAGAATGGTTATTGCAATAACTGTCAATCGTTTGGTATAAGTATAGGTATCTATCCCTCACATCACCATATACTGATAATAAAACTAGATTCTTGTAGAAACATATTTAAGAGAATGGCAAGTTCTTGCATAGTGTTGCCTTTCGGGCATTAGGGTACTTACAGCTACACTGTAAAATCAGTCTATTTACAATATAGCCAGTACCTGATACCACAATATAGTATATCCATCCTGAAACACTTCCCTAATCAGAATGTGTCTCATCATTTGTTGGAAATACTTGAGATCATTTGTTCATATTGCTGTTAATATCATTATTAAGTGGAATATTCCTATGCCATATACTACTATACATTGCTGTCCTTATATGGAAAAAGATACAAGATGTGCATCTCTGTGTCCATTCTTTCTACCAGTCTCTGTATGGGCTACCTGGCATACCAGAGAACTGAGTCAGCTCAGAACACAACCAGGGGGTTGTTCTCATGCTGACAAGCCCAAAGATGATGATGTGCTTGAATTCAAAATATTCCTCCTATGCAATCTCATCTGTAATTGAATACAAACTGTTGCCAATGCAAATATGCCTTGAATGGTTTAGCGTTCACACCTTCCTCTAGTTAATCATAATTTGCAACCATATTAATGGCTTGATACTTCCAAAGGAAGCTAAGAAAAAAAGTGTACTTGCCATTATTGACAGCAAGTTGCCGGCACACAACAATTCTGTTGTTGTGAAACACCAATGAATAATTCACTGGTTAATAAGTGCATAATTCCAGCACTAACATACAGTATATCTGAGAGTACTGTACAAAACCTTCTCTCTACAAAACTTTAACAAAAATGTCATTCATTAAAGCAACACTAAAGAGTTTTTCGTACCTTAAAATAATGTTTCGTAACAGGGTGAACGGCACTTCTATTTTCACTTTGCGGCCCTCTATCGGCTATGACCGCACTATGTAACTTTACGAGGTGGGGTAGTGTATCTGTAGTTCGATGAAATGAGACATCAGAAACAACAAATTTGACTTGCTTCGATGTCGCAATACAACATACTTTCATAAAATCATGCAACATATTCTACCTTGTCTGTTATTTGCTGGATAAACAAATAGTGTGTGTGCGACAGAGGAAAAGTGCTTTAGTGTTGCTTTAACTATATATAATTTAAAGTAACAAAAATGGGAATCTTAAAAAGTATAAATGCACAGTGACAAGTCAGAAAAAACACATGCCATCAACATCAAACAACCTACAGGATATTGTTCCTTGAAAAACTTCTTCCGTTTCTTTTCACGTGTAAATTTCATGGAGGTGTGCCATCAGTGGCTTCCCTCTACAGTTTGTGTTTTCATGTTGTGTTTTCATGACCCAGAGGCGAGGCTGTCGTCCAGGGCTACAGTGTGGCTCAATGCCGTCGATACCATTGATACCGGCTGAACCAGAAACGGAGGAGAGAGAGAGCTGGACAAATTCTTACCATTCCCACGATGGCAGAAAGAGTTCCCATTGGTCTAGCCGTGACAGTGTCCTCAGCATAGTCGAGGTTTTGAAGGGGAGGCATGCCATACCAGTTTGGCGAGATGGAGGAATCACAGTCTTGGCAGTGAGGTTGAACCTCAGGAGAAGATAGTGGTTGTAGTCTTGTCTCCTCACGTAGTCTGGAAGACAAACCACAGGTGTCCAGCCATAGAAAAATAGAGTGTGGCTATGATAAGAAGATGTGAGTTGGAGAGAAGGTGTTTGTTTGTTTGTTTGTTTTTTGTTGGTGTGTGTGTGTGTGTGTGTGTGTGTGTGTGTGTGTGTGTGTGAGAGAGAGAGAGAGAGAGAGAGAGAGAGAGAGAAAACCTATGCTGTGTGAGGGTATACATTCCATTTGCACTTCTATGAAAGACTGCAGTAACTGATCAATGGATATAAACTGTGGAACACTCTGATGGAAAACAATGTATTCTACAAGCACAATTCTGATAAAAAATAAAAAAAAAAAGTTTTATTATATAAGCACAACTCTGATGAAAAAGGCCTAAATCATCCTGAAAATCTTCTTTGCAGGTTTATCTTAGGACAGGCTAATCAAATTAATTCATTACCAGGATTTAGAAAACTACAGACTAAATCTAAGTTCTATCCAAACACCCCCCCCCCCCCTTACACACACACACAGTAATGTTTGGTGGCAATGATACAGTTACATGCATACATAGGCCTATACTACACAGCTTTGTACCAGCTAGCTACCATTACACTCAACACCAACTCATCTACATCCAAGCTGGGTTTGAGACTGCACTGTGCGGACACTGTGAAAAAATCTTGACTTTGGGTGGGCATGACACAATGCCCCTGCGTAGAGCCAGCCTTGCCCCCGGACCCCAGGGAGGCTTGTGCCCCAGTGCAGGTCTGGTGAAGTCTCGACTGCCCTGCTAAAAACTATTGGTCAGTAACTATTGTTTCTGCATCTTAGTGTTCTGAAGGGCTAATAAAGCTCATTGTCATTCTGCAGTTGCCATGTCTGTGGACACGTGTGTGCATCCATGTGAGTGCATATACACGCATCCTCAAACTCAAATCTGGGTCACCAATATGGTGAAGTATGCAACTATGCAAACAAAAAAGCAACAAATTGTTGACATCCTTTGTCAGCTTACTCTGTTCTTCTTCTTCTTCTTCTTTATTTTTTTGGCAGATTACAACTCTTTGGTGCATACCGCCCAGTTTACTCTGTGCGTAAAAGAGGCGTTTTAAAGAGAACGTATGGGTAGCCTATATCGGCACGTCTGTAAATGTGGGGGAGGGAGTGAAGGGATAGGGTGAGAAATAACGCTTTGGCTTTAAGTAGCCTACTTGCTGAAGTCACACCTCCGCAACCAACAGGTGAGCAACCAATCTAATTTAGTGACGTAGGTGTGCAATTTCTCACCGGGAAAGAAATTTGGTGGTTTGCAATATCAGAAGTTAGTTTCTCGGACTCACGGTAGCACAACGTCTGGATGTCTTATCAGGTAGTGTTTTTTTTTTTACTAATAGCCTATATTGCATGTCACAGCATAGCAAAAGCACACACGTTGAAATCAAGCAATTCCATAATGATGCCTCAATTAAGTGATAAAGGAGAGACTGTATTTGCGTACTGTAACTGTGTTTGAAATGATTCGCAAGTGTTTGCACCTTAATAGTTTTGGAAACTTGTGGCAACATTATCATTTGATGGATGATGTTTTTCTGAAGATGGCACATGGAACACTCATTTGGTGACAACTAGTCTAGTTAGATGGCGATGTTATCTCTACAAACTGAACTATTTGGAAACGTTTTTGCATTTTATGTTGAGTGCACCTTTTGTCTAAGACCATTACTATTGGTGTTTTTTGTTGTTGTTTGTTTTTATTCCGTTTGGGTAGTCGGCGCCACGTGTAAGCGAACATCATTTTCAACTGCAGTAGGATGCGCGGATGGATTAGGATGTTATAGTTTGTTAGACCCATGAATCTTATTTCATCGCTAAACTGAATAACAGCGTGTGCAACTCAACATTTAGCTGAGGACAACGATGAGTTTAGGTTGTATGTGGTGTGTTAACTTGTTACCTCGTGCAGCTGAAGGGATGTTAACATGTCGATACTCTTTGGAACTTCATGGGCGTGAATAACTTGTCCAGCAGGTTTGATGCGCATAGGCCTGGATGAGATTCACTCAAGTTTAGTCTTGTTCGGTTTGTTGACATGAAAATCACATTTTGAAGTCTGTTGGCCTATATGCCTATTCAGGCCTATTCTGCTCAAATAGGAGTAGTTTGTACCAACAGTGGCAGCACAATTTGAAACTGATACAGGGACAAGCCGTAATGGCTAGGTCTCATACGGACCAATTTCCGCTGCTGTGGTGTTTGTGTCTGACCAAAGCCATCGATGGCTTTGTTTCTGACGTAAGCTGAATCAACTGGTTGCAGTAGAGCGCTAATATCTTGACCTATACATCTCATTGGTTGATTTACCACAACAGTCTTGTTTGGGGGACATAAATATAATTAACATAGGAAGTGTAGCTCTCGTTTTGAAATTTCCAAATGCCTAAGATACATAATTATCATGTGACGCTAATTATTAGGCCTATGTTGATATGTAGGCTAATATCTCAGCAGCAACAGCTTTTTTGCACATCTCTATAAAATCATAATTAAGGATGTAATATAAAACTTGCAAACAGGCTGAAGGACCAGCAGATTGAAATGCTTGTCTTGTCTTTGTCTTATGTTAAGTGTGGGCTGTCTTCACATTCACAGTCTAATTTGACCATCCATATCAGACCTCTGAAGTGTGGTGTAATTTCTCATTATTCAGAGCTAGCCAGGATTGGAGCTCATCATGTCTGTAATATTAGTCTGTTGAGTCTCTTGAACTCTCTTGATCTCTTCAATATTCACTCAGTCTATTGAGACTGTAGGCCTACAATCTCTTGGATGGCATTTCACAAAGTAAGATTTGAAAATTAAGCAGATAAAAGTGGATTGATGAGCCCCATGTCTCCTTTTCTACTTTTAAATCTAAGCCACATGTTTTTTTTTTTTTTATTGTGTTTTAGTCACAGTTACTCAGGCATCCTCCTACTTGCCTTGTGATAGTAGGTTGCCCTTTGAATCAGTGGTGTGCAGTGTTGAACTGTGCTGTCTCTGGACTTAGCCGAGCTAGCCTATTGTTTACAATAGCATCAACCTTTGTTCTGTACAGAGAGGTGTGAACACCAAACTATATTGTTTCTGCTCCACATAACAAAGCAACACTTTTCAAACAACTCAACACCTTTTTTTTCCAAGTCATTTTTTTCATCAGATGGCTCTGTTGTGCCTTAGTATGAAACTTAACATTCTGTGTAGAACTCAGACTTTGGATTGACGATCGTGTTTTCAAGTGCTGAAACGTTCTTTGTCTTCTGTCAGCATCTTGTTTGGTTAGGCTGTATTCTTCCTAGTCTGTTTTTTAACTGCTGATTTAGGACATTCTCACAACACACATTTCCAGTTGCAGGAGCAACGCCCCACCAAACACACACTCTCTGGACGCACACGTACACACACAAACACCTTCTTCCTCACCACACCTCTGGTTGGGTGGACATTTTTGGCTTTTCATTCTTCTATAGTATATTACGATATGAAGGCAACACATTAAATCCACACTAATAGCATTTGAAACCCTCAGGGGGTGTCCTAATTGAAAATGTGTGGGACAGTCCAGAGTCTAGAACAAGTCCACACATTTCAGTTCTCTGGAAGTGGCAATGAAGTTTTTATCCTTCATAGCCTAAATGCCTTGTGTATAAATGATCAGATACACAGTGGCATCAGTTGTTCACCTCTACCACCCAGACAGCTGAGTCATGATAATGCCTCCATGCTACGTCCATTAAAGTGTTGTCTTTGTTTTGCATCAATCTCTGACTGGTTGGACCACATACTCCAGATGCAGATCATGAGTCGTTGACTTGGACATATTTGGACATATTTGACTCCTCCTGTGAAGCGGAGTGGCTTTACAGTGTTGACTTACAAAGCAGGGATATGCCAATTGAATACTCGTCTTTTATTCTGGCTTCGGAACAGTGTTGTGGAATGACACACCTGTCATTTTTTAAATGTATTTATACATCTTGGTTAACTCTGCTCTACATAGTCTCTCTCTTGTAAAGATGGTTGCGTTGATTTTATAAGCATTTCTGTTTCCTTGGTAACTTTGAAAAACAGAACCACCTGTTAGCAGTGGGTTCCAGACAGAATGTCATTGTGCTCATACATTTACATCCGCATTTATTAATTTGACGTTTTTATCCAAAATGACTTACAAAAATTACGAGTTACATTCAAGCTACAATTCAGAGGAGATCTTTAAGTAGCAATTAATATGGCATCAATCAGTGCTATTATATCAGAGGACAAGCATGCAGAAGTTTGAAATACTAGTGAAAGTGTAGTCAAAGGAGGAAATGGTAGAGGAGGAAAGTGCAGGGTAGATGCTGGTTATTTAATAATTTGTCTGACACTGTTATCAAATGCCACTTGCATACATCAATTTCTTCTGTGCCAGTCTCCCGTAGTGCAACTTGGGGTTAAGCTCAAGAGCATAACGGTGGTGGCAGGATTCGAACCCCTGGCCTTTGTTGCTAGCTTGCTAGCCAAGGTCCTTAACCGCCCCATGGTTATGTGTGCTATGTGCATGGTTATGTAATGTGTTAGGAGAGGAGGTACTGATCTTGATCAACCTAATCTTGAGGAACACTCAGTTAGTGTCAGCTCATTTTCTGTGGGTATGATCTATGCACATACGATTAATCATGTATGTGATCTTAAGTTATAAGTCCCTGTTCAGAAATAAATAAAGTCAGGGTGATTCCAGGGAGTTATTGAGTGGAACGTATCCAGCTATGGCATAGGAGCTGCCCTCTGTTTTGATTGGCAATGATGAATTTCTGAAAACTGCCAGTGTCCGACAGGTGAAAGACCTATGAATGTGATTTAGTGATCTATGGTAACCATGGCTTCATTGTGTTAGGAAAACAAAGCCCTGATACTCTTAGGAGGAACATTACTACTTACTCTGAGGAAACTTGATTTGTCACTAAGCCACGTACTTGGAATACTTCACAGATGTAGCATCACACATGTGGCTTCGGGAGGAGAAGTTGAGTGTTGGGAGCCTAGTTTCAGTGTCATGGTGCCGCCCAGTTCTGTCATTGTTTTGTATCCTGTGATTCCTGTCTCCTCCTTTCTTTAAGAGTAGTCAGATTCAGAGTCATCTGAGAAATCATTGTGTCTGGGGTAGCCTAAAGCAGCAGGGGGAAATTTGTCCGTCACAGGTATTTGTCAGAATTGTAGTTGTCTTTTGAATGAGTGGCATTTGGATGGATTTGTTTATTTTCGATGTTAAATGATTGTTGGTCAAAGTATGGCTTTGTTTACCCTTTGTTTGTTTAGGCTGTGGTTTTGAAAATGTGATCCTGTAATGTTCTCCTGTGAGTTTCAGTAACAAGTTTTCATTTCACCTGGTAAACCAGGTAAAGGCTTTATTGTTTTAAACTGTGTAGTTGGATCATTTGGATGAGATTACTTATGTAGTTTAATTGATTGATTCTTCATTGGACCTTAACCCATGGAGATGCATACAGTACTTGTGGTTATTTAGGAGAAGTAGGTTAATGTTCTCACAGCGTTTTGAGCTTGTTTTTCTCTCCTGTCGGAGCTCCACCATTGAAACGCACACGTAAGGTTCAGTTCTCAAACCTGAATGGCGAGACAGCAGTCAGGCTTTTAAGGACTTTCCAGTCTTATCTGATGCATGGATGTTGAAGCCCGGGTTGGCATTACAGATCAGATCTTTTTCTCAAAAGCAAAAGATTCACTATTTGTGATTTACGTCAGACCAAATGCAACAGAGTTGTTTACTTTGGTTAATGGCACTAACAGCCAAAGTTGTTCTTTGGTGTGGAACTTCTTAATTGTCTTCTTCATGCAGGTGTTTCATTGTTATTTGTCCTTATTGACACCCTCCATTTGAATGCACAGATTTCTGCTCCCTGCAATGAGAAGTAGCTGACAAGAGGATATCTACCAACCTAGAACGCCATTGTCCAATCGCAACGATGGAATACCAGGATGGAACCCTCAGCAGCAGCCAATCAGTGATCAGTGGCTCGGAGAGGTCTCCCACCGTGGCTGCATTTAGACCCTCCCACTCCAGGGAGGACAGCACAGGCACGGGCACAGGCTCCTCACGGCACTCGCGCCAGGTGGGTGGGCGCAGGGGGGGATGCCATGCGGGGCTACAAATGCACACTCTCACAAACCATAAGATGCTCGGGTAGTTAAACATCCTCCACTCCCCTCCCTCCGCGAACCCCAACATACGGCTCTGAGCGATGTTAAGTCTGTTTCAGCTGGCCTGCAATGCTGCTTTTTGAAGTGCTTCATCCTCTTGGAGGTGTGCTTGGCCGGTCCTGCTCACGATGTTTTTATCTGCCAGTCTCTCCACCTCTCCTCTCTTCTCTCTTTCCTCTCCTCTCTTCTCTCTTTCATCCATGTCTCCTCCTCTCCCCATAGAACTCCAGGGACTGGGAGATCATGAACGACATCCAGCCCATGGCCACAGTGCCTGCCCCGTCCCTGCCCGTGACTGTGCCTGGAATCTGTGAGGGTTACATGATGAAGAAGAGGAAGTACCCCCTCAAAGGCTGGCACAGGGTGGGCATGTTTGTTTATTTATTTTTTATTTTCATTTGGTGCAAGTGAGATGCCATAAAATCAAGCTGCTGTTGGTTAAAAAGAAGCCATTAATGGTGAACCTGGCAAGTCAATTCTAGTCAACTGGTCACAAGTGCCCTAAAGAGTATGCTGAGGATGATGGTGGTACTAAACAGACCCTTCCAATGTTATTTGCAAAAACCTAGTAGTGGAAGCCAAATAAACTGAGAGTGTCAAAAGATTGAGAAAATGAAAAAATGTGAGGGAAGACACATTTATTACCCTCTGTGTGTTCTATTGCACTCACATATTTTTGGTTTTGCTTGTTACAGAGGTATTTCCACCTGGAGAAAGGAATCCTGAGATACTCCAAAACCCACCATGAGGTGTGTACTCAGCAATTATGTACATGTCTAGGCAAGCAGCAATCCTGAGCGAGGAGTTATTTGTTATTGTTAAGTTCTTCTTAAAAATATATATTTGTAATGTACTTATTCTGGGGTTGATGATTTGAATGATTTCTGAACAGATTGTGAGGGGGAAGATCCATGGATCCTTGGATGTCAGTCTTGCGGTCATGTCCATCAATAAGAAGACTAAACGCATCGACCTGGATGCTGGCCACAGCATATACCACATGAAGGTACGTCAGGAGCTGGGAACGAACTAGCTGTGCAAAGCAATGAGCAGTTCTCTAAGACTTCTCTGTCCAATAGAGGCTGACCTGTGTGTGTGTGTGTGTGTGTGTGTGTGTGTGTGTGTGTGTGTCTGTATTAAAACAGGCCAAGGCTCAAGACGTGTTCTACATCTGGCTGACCAAGCTGTCCGCCCACCGCATGTACAGAAAGAACGATGCCATGAGTGCCCACCAGGAGGTGCTGCAGGCCTTCTCCTCGCGCTCCGGCACCATGTCCACCATGACCGGCGTCTCACAGAGGAGCAGGGCAATGTCCCTCATGGTGAGTGGCTGGCCTGAAGCAAGAGCAATGAACCATTACCAGCACCTTAACTAAAAACTCCTCACAATTTCATTCAGCTGAACTGGAAGAGCAAGATACACCAGGGTCATGGGTTCAATACCCAGCATACATGTGTGATCTTATCTGTTCAGAACTAGTAGTTGGCTTGAAGAAAAAGCTTCTATGTGTCTAAAAGTATTGTAATATACAGGCCTGATCGAGTTCAGGTATGGTGCCTGAATTCAGGCTTGTGCTCCGCCATGTACAAATGTCAAGACAGGCTTTTCTCTATATTGTCTTTGAATGTATTTGATCATTTCAAGCACAGATAATAATATCCTGTCTATCAGTCCTGAATATATTCAAAAGCCTTTCAACACCTCACCTCAACCTCCTAATATTGTGAATGAATGAAGGAGTTAAAGAGGACATAGAATGGATGAATTGAGTATTGCACTGTGTTCTCTGAGGTTAAAATAGTATATATTCAACTTTGATTTAAAAAAATAAACTCAATTGCAATTTTACAAGACTAATTAAAACCATATATTTAGGCTGGGTATTGAAATGGTCCGTTTGACTAAACGGCACCCTCTTTTGGCAACCCCAATTGAACTTCAATGGCTTTGCGAGGTCTGACATCACAAGCAAGCAGTTTTGCTGAGTCACCCATTTTTTAGTGTCTATTTCTAAGTTCAAGATTTTAAAATGAAGGAGGGCACAACCATGCCTCATGTTCATGATAGCTCTTTGTTTATGCACAACCTCTCATAATTCATGAAAACCAAGAAAAAAAATCTGTCACCTTTTAAAGAATTAATGCAGAACTCTCATTTCTCTTGGCCCTCATGATCCCTCCCCTCTCTCTCCTCCCCTCCCCTCTCTTTCCCCCCGCCCTCCTCCTCTCAGCTCCCTCAATACCAGAGCATGATGTCTGTTTGTTCTCCGGAGCTAGAGCGGCCCTCCCCTGCCTCGTCTGGAGTCAACAGCAAGGTGTCCGCCTGGCTCCAGCAGACCACGGAGGCGGACGCTTGTACCCAAGGTACGTTTTCCCCCTCACTTCTGCCTACGGGGCCTTGTAGTGCGGCCAATTCAGACAGCTGATTTGTATTGTAGGTGTAGTTGGTTTTGTATTGATGTATCTGTAAACGTTTTGGCAGATCTCTAAAAGTGTTTTTTTTTTTTACATTGACAGACTGAAGTTTGTTTTTAATTGTATGACACTTCCTGTCATTTTCTGATAAACATTTTACACGGAGATGCCGATAATTAGACAATGATATATTGAAGTTTGCGTCATCAAAGTGGGATTGACAACTTTTTTATGAATCAATCATTGTAGAGTTTTGAGACATGTTTGCATCTTGTGAAGCAAAGCTAGTTGTTATTGTGTGGTTGTAGATATATCTAATATGTAATATAGATCTTTAAACAGTATGTTTTATAGATATGTACATAATTACCCTTAGCTCTGCCGTCTTATGTCTTTGGTGTTCTCCGTGTTATTCTCTCTCTTGACGCTAACCTTTTGAACTTGCAGAGCTGAGCCGGTGTGAGCTGGATCTGACCGAGCTGGGTCGTCTGATCCAGCGGCTCCACTGGCTGGAGGGGGGCCTGCCCATCACCGACGCAGACCTGGAGCGACGTATTAGCATGCAGGTACGCCCAGGTCACACCTGTCACTTCAGGACTGGAAAGTCCAGTTCTGAAAAAAAAAAGGAAAATTCCTGCTCAGGCTTTCAAATCAACAATTTCAATTTGTGGGATAACTAATTGATTCTATTTGGGGGGAAAAACATCTGCTATGAGGAAGGATTTTCCTCTCTTGATGTTTCCCTCAACTTTTTAATGTTGGAACAGAGCTCAATTGTCTCCATTTCAAAACGGGCTGTGTAGCTGATGTTTAGTCTGTGAACGTCAATTATCACTCACTCATTATGTGGAGAAGGCCTTTCAGGGATTGTCCAGAAACCATTGTGTCTGAGTTGAATTCAAATCTCACCATTCTCGATTTAGCTTTTAATAGCCAGCATGGTATTTAGAGAATGGAGATGATTTTAAATGTAGCAAATTATAGGCTTAAGCCACTCACAGTGAACTGATGCGTCACAAAACCCTTTTCATGCTGGTGATGTTTATCAGTGTCTGTGTGGAACAACAGATATTTGTACCACAGCCTTCAGTTACCCTGTTGAAATAGTATATCTGCAATCTGCAACGAGAAGCTACTTGGAACTTTGGCAGGAGGATATACAGTAACACATTTTTTCTTCCTGCTCCAGAATCTCACCCTTGAAAAACCTAAGAAAAAGACGGGGAAGATCTTTGGCCACTCACGGTCTCACTCCCACACACCGGTAAGTCTGACCCGCAGTTTTGGTTGACCTCGGCACGGCAGATGTTGCTGTAATAGTGGCCTCGATGTTGTGCTTGCTCTCTCTTCCACTGTCTATTTTGGCATTATTGGGTGTTCTCAGATTGAAGATCTGGAAGTACATTAAAGTTTGGAGAAGTTCCCCAATTGAGAAACTATTTTCCTCCTAATTCTCAGCCTGACTGTTTTTGTTTGTTTGTTTGTTTGTTTGTTTGTTTGTTCCCCCCCCCCCCTCAGATGTTCTCCCCCAGTTACCTGGGCAGCACATCCCACCTGGGCGCCTCTGTTCAGTCCATCCCTGACTACGTCTACTCCCAGCTCTCCACGCCGGCTGCCATCTCGCCCGAGGGCAAGAAGCTCCAGGAGGACATCTGTGTCCTCTCCACACGAGGTAGAGTGACACCAGCCAAGTGCTGAGCTCCAAATCTCTCTGGTACCACTGGCACAGCCTGAGTAGGTGCAGGTAGATTGCAGGAGCATTTAAATAGCAACAAAAAGGGTCGCTCTACTGCACGCTGTTGACTTTTTTTTTTTTTACTCGATTTTTCAAGTATTGAGCTCTTTTAGCTTGTAGTGTCAGTCTTGCCAGGATGCTTTCTTGCTAGTAGTGCAGAGAGTAATGCTCTGAGAGGGTGGTGTCCATTTGGGACTTTGTTATGGTTACGGAAGGAAAGGTGAATCGATCATGTAAGTCACTTGGCCTCTTACTGCTGTTTGCGTACCCATGCTAGTTTCTGAAACGGATAGTCCTGGTCCTTGATTATGATTGGCTGAATCACGTTTGATGGCATTGTAAAATCCAACACAGCCCTAGTCCTAGTAGCTGTGTCTCGGCATTGCTTAGCAACCATTCTGATAGAAGAAGACTATTTATTGGTGGAAGAATGATTATCTATGACCGATCTATGTATGAGTAAGGGGACTAATACCCAGGGCTGCTACCATCGGGTCATCAGCATGTGTCCTAAGGCATATGAGCATGAGGTGTACTTTACACTCAGTGGTCGCTTGTACATCAGCACATCAAAAGGCTGTACTAACCAAAGCCATGCAATGTGGATGGTTTCTTATACAGGAATTTCCTGTGTCTTAGCTGTATTGTGTATTAGCTGCAGGACAGTGTTTTAGGCAAGTAAAAAGAAACAAGCCCATATTAATAGCACACAAATTTCCCCTATGTATTGACCTCATAGCTGAAGAAATTTAGCAAAATCAATGTATAAGCCATGGCTAATAGGTGGGGAAATTACAGTAGTCAAAAATAAAAGCTTTTAAAATCTACTATTATTTTGACTTACTTTCAGTTCCAACTCATGGCTTATACTGGTGTGGGCAATGCAGGTGGCACGGAAGGCATAATTAAACCTTGGATGCCTCTCAACATCTCTCCTCGATCCTCGAGGGGCGTTCCCACTGATCTATAACTAACACTGGATAGACTATCCCATTGTTGCCGCCCCATCATTCTTTATGTAGATCAGTGAGGACGAGGATCGAGGAAGGAAGGGAGGGTGTATAAAACGGCACATGAGAGGCACCCCTTGTGCCACAACAGAGGAAAATATGATATGGAATATTGGTCACAAGCTGTCAATTAGAATGGCGTCTGTGCCTAGTGTTTGACTTTCTGTATACCCAACCGGTCTGGTAGATTCATGCAGGAAGTGTTCATTGTACAAAGATGTCGGTTCTGCTTGAATGATGCACCCACCATTGTTTTATCCTTAAATACCTTAACCTTAACAATACATGAGTCAGCTTACTAGGAAGGAGGCACACAGTCTGATGGCTATATGAATTCCACCAATGAAAATCTCTGTTGTTAGTCACGTTGCCTTAACGCGTCCTCGAGATGAATAGATGTAATTGCCGTCAGGGCAGGTCTCTTAACTCGCATGTTCCATTTCTCTCCTGTAGTCCACTCCTCTCTGAAGTCCATCCAGAACGTCCTGAGTCTGGAGCGAGAGCGCCTGCGGCAGGCTTGGACCGGACCAGAACTGCGTCAGTCCACCTCGGACCAACTGGCCACACTCTGCTCCACCATGTCTGAGGTAGGAGCGGTCAACATCATGACAACTTTCCACTGAGTCGTTCTCTTAACATGTGAAACTATTTCAATTCCGTTATTAGGTGTTTGATAGATAGTATTGAACATCTTGTTGATTCTGCCACATAGTAACAGTAGCCAGATTATATACTACCTGTTTGCATGTAGATATCTGTGTGAAATGAGACTCTTACAAGCCTCAGAACACTGACATGTGACTCCATCCATCAAACCTCTCAGACTGGTTTAAGAATTAGTGCAACGTGGTTTCAACATTGTCTTGTTATTGTGGCGCATTCGAAGAGATGCGTTCAGTCAACGTAACTTCTCTCAACAAAAGAGAAGGCAGTGGAACATTCTTAGGGTGGATGAGTTGTTGTGTTTTTTTTTCTTCATTCTTGTGCTGTGCCTGACTGAAACTGGGAACTTGTTTGGGCTGTTTTGGGTGTACCTGTCAAGAGCAAGCTGTGTGTGTGTCAAGCTCGTTCTCGACAGTTTGGACGTGAAGAGACACAAGCACACAAATTGCTCAAAAAGGACAGGAAACCCTTGTCCTTGTTCTTGCTGGTAAATCAAAGCAGAACAAAGCCACATCATTGTTTCAACATTGTTGTTATATCAACCAAGACAATCATATGGTTGGTGTGCTATGCATTTGGCCATCTTCCCTGCGGTCACAGGGTTAAGGAAACAACAAGTTGGCTAACAAGTCAAGTTTTTTCATTCTTCTTTTCTGTCTATCTTTCATCTAATGGTTTGGTAAATTGTTGGCCTTCCGTCATAGTTCACATGATATAAGCAGCTGAGAATTTAATCGTCCTACGCCGTGGATCTTATCAGGCATTCTTCTGTGTCTGTGTGTCGTGTGTGTGTGTGTACGTGTACGTGTGTGTGTGCATGCTGGCGCATTTAGCTGGATCTGCAGGCCCGTTTAACAAAAATTCACTCCCTGTCCCTCTCCTCTGAATCGTCGGGAGAGTCCTTCTGCACTGTGCGCCAGAACCAGGTGTGTGTTTGCATCAGCCACACTCTTTAAAGAAAATGTTGTTTGCCTTGTCCAAGAAAAACTTGTCAGTCCATTAGTGTCCACCATCAACCCCTTATTTTAAGGTTCCCCTTGCCAGTGTGATATAGGTGAAAATCGTTATGGCCCTAAAGGCACTGAACAATGGCGTGTTGTAGCTTGTATACAGACTTGCAGAGAATTCTTCTACTGGCCATATTACACATCTGGACTATTAGGACAAGCAAAGAATCATTTTCTTTTAAAGAGTAGTCGGTGACCTAACTAGCTGCGTGTGTCTTCGTCTGCATGATTGTGTGCGCGTCTCTCTCTGCATGATTGTGTGTGTGTGTGTGTGTGTGTTAACCTGCACAGCTGTGTGTGTGAAGTAGCATGGGCTGCATGCATGTTCATTGATACTTCACCCTTTTCTAGATAGCATCTCTTTCTTTTTCTTCTTTAGTTTCTGAGCACTGAGAGGGCACCCCAGACTTCTGTCAGACCTGCAGCGCCACTCATTAACCTCTCTCCTCTCTTTCTCCCCCCCCCCCTCCACCCCTTTCCTCCACACCTTCACCTTTGACCCCCCCCAGTCTGCCCCGTCAGCTTCCCGTCAGCAAATGCAGCACATGCGGCAGCTCTCCGTCGCCGAATCCAACGCCGAGTATTTCGACGCCAGCGAGGTGCTCCTCGACGAGAGCTCCTCAGAGAACGAGGCCTCGGACGAGTCGGGCCTGAGCGACATCACCACCAGCAACTCCGAACCTGAAGAGGGCCACGGTGAGCTTCGGACAGCTGAGATACAGTAGTCATTCATGGAATTCAAAGAAGTTAATATTTACAAACAATACAGACGTAATGTTTTGTTGTTAAGGTTGGAATTTCATTACACTAGGCCCAAGATGTATATTTACCATGCCAAGGCATAATACAAGCATTTGCACTTTTCAATAATATCCCCTGAGAAGCAAGAGCAGCATAAATCAGAATTGCACCTCTTCACAAAGATCTATTACATTGTCTCAACACACTTTGTGTGTGTGTACATTTTTAGAGCCGTATTGTAGTCTTGAGAGTAATCGATACTATATCAAAGCATTAACAACTATCCTTTCTTTGTCTCCATATTGCACAGCGTCCGCCTCCGTTAAGTACAGGGAGAGTGTCTCCAGTGCCCCAGATGTGCCCACCACTGTGCCCAAGAACACAGGCCGCCGGACGGTCCTGCCCGCACCGTGTGCCGACAACAGCCACATTGGCATCCTCACCATTCTCTACAACAACATCGGCAAGGATCTGTCTCGCATATCCATGCCAGTGGCCCTCAACGAACCCGTCAACTTCCTGCAGAGGGTCAGTGAGGAGCTGGAGTATTCCGAGCTGCTGGACATCGCAAATCGCACGGATGACCCCTACGAGAGGATGGTAAGGTCCACACTGAAGCTTTTAGCATAGGATACGGGATGTCCTCATGAGTTTTAACCTATGTTTTTTTTTAAACCTAAGTTTTAACCAAAGACTTTTTGTTCCAATGAGTGATTAACTTCAAATCTAAAATAGGAAGATCTATAAACATTCCCTCTGAAAGCTGGGCAGAATACGAATACGAATGTGACCTAAAGCTGCATGCAGTGTTCATGTATGTTAATGGGCATCTCCATCTTTTCTCCAGGTCTACGTGGCTGCCTTCTCCATCTCTGGCTATGCCTGGGCTACCTGGAGAAGTAACTACAAGCCCTTCAACCCCGTCTTGGGCGAGACCTACGAGAACGTCAGAGACGACAGAGGCTTCCGCTACGTCAGCGAGCAGGTACATGTACATTAAACTCTGGTTTACTATGTGCATTACTCTGGTTTACTATGTGCATTACTCTCTGGTTCAGCACTGTTTTGGCCGCCTATGACCTATAAGAGTTGTGGTTAGGAGTGGCAGGCAAGTCTTATGTATGACCGTTAAATATTACTATTGGTTGTATAGGGCATTTGTGCACCATTGTGCAGTACATCATGTCAAATTTGTAAACATCATTTTTGTATCATTAGTAAAGATAACTGGGTGCCAAAAAAGAAGTGCGAGTGCTATCCGTTATTGATGAAGTGTAAAGATGGCAAAGTCCCAATTTTCAGAAGGTAAATGTTTTTTCCCCGTTTTTCCTACTGAAGGTCAGTCATCACCCTCCTCTAGCGGCGTGTCATGCGGAGTCTGAAAACTTCAGCTTCTGGCAAGGTAAGGGGAAGCCCACTGTTAGTCGCCTGACCATTACGGAATGTAGAGTTGGTTACTTTGTCCACATGTACTAAATTCACTTATCACACTATTGTCTTGAACACTCGTATTTCTCATTGTTTCCTTTTTCCTTTTTCCTTGTTCCTCCTTTCCTGTAGACCAGCGTTGGAAGAACAAATTCTGGGGCAAATCAGTAGAGATTATCTCCTGCGGAAACGTCAATGTCACCTTGCCTAAGTGAGTGCAACATATTGGTCTCCTATATGTTATTTTTTGTTATGGCAAGATGAAAGTTGCATTACTTTTAGACATAAAGCCAATGTGCAAAATACAACTTTTTCCTCATTGCATATACACTTCACATGTCCTCTCCAGGTGATAATCTATCATGCAATGTATTGTGATTTACCGTAATTTCCCAACTATTAGCTGCGGCTTATACATTGATTTTGAAAAATGTCATCAGCTATGAGGTTAATACAGGGGGGCAGTTAATAATTTGGTATTAATATGATTTTGTTTCTTTTATATTGCATTTAACACTGTCCTGCGGCTTATACACAATGCGGCTAATACACCGGAAATTGTTGCATTCCTTCTCAGGTATGGAGATCACT
Organism: Sardina pilchardus; assembly: GCF_963854185.1. Lineage (NCBI taxonomy): Eukaryota > Metazoa > Chordata > Actinopteri > Clupeiformes > Clupeidae > Sardina > Sardina pilchardus. The sequence goes on from NC_084996.1 coordinate 30,643,110, forward strand.
ATGAGTGGAGCAAGGTCGTCACCTGCATCCACAACGTGTTTAGCCCCCAGCGACACTTGGAGCACTACGGAGACGTGGTGATCCGCAACAAGAACAGCGACGCGTGCACGTGCAAGATCACCTTTGTCAAGGTGAGTCCACCGCCCCAGACATGAGGATAACCAACCGGCAAATGGGTTGACATTATTCATTTAGCAGACTCTTATTCAAAGCTATTGTTGGTGTATGTTACAGGCATATTTCCATTAGTGTGTGTGCGCTTTAGTTATCCCTTGACAGACAAACCAGCCTGATGAGACACACACACACACACACACACACACACACACACACACGCGCGTTATCTAATGTTTATCTCCTCTTCCGTTGCCCACAGGCTCGCTACTGGGGTTCAGAGGGCAGTAAGAACGAGGTGCAGGGCACAGTCCTGAATGCAGCAGGCAAGGTGGTGCATCGCTTTGGTGGCTCTTGGCACGAAGGCATCTTCTGTGACACCCTGCCCAATCCACAATGCATATGGAAGCCAAGTAAGCACTGCCCTGTCACAGCTATAGACTAACTGTATGCCATATTATTCTGGTGCTGCAGGCCCATGTTGGTACTGTTGGATGCTACCCCAACTAGCTGTGGATTCTGGAATCCGTCTGGCTCCGGCCTTAGGTGCATTCAAATTTGGCAAAAAGTGGCGAACGTTTGTGGTGAAGATAGATAGATAGATAGATAGATAGATAGATACTTTATTGATCCCAGGGGGAAATTCAAGAACATATTTTCTTTGAACAGTTAAATTCGAATGATTTGGTGTTAACATTCCATTCTAAATGTAATTGTCTTGTTGCCTTCATCAAACTCTCATTCAGTTCCAGTGTATGTTCGCGGAGAACTACCCCCTCAGACTGTTTACGACTGTTTGCAAACGTTCCCCTATGTTTGCGAATTTTAATGCACCCCCCCCCCCCCCTTATTTGAGAAATTGGGATTTGAAGCTGACTATACTGTAGTTTTTTGGTGGCACTTACTGTTAAGATAAACAGATCACTGCTTTTTGGTTAACCAACCTACTTTTCCTCTATGGTGAATTCAATTCCTGTCATTTAGAAAAGGCTTACCCTGCACACAACCTCTTTAGTGTTACATAAAGCAACATTGTGAGCCAAGTCTTATTTTTTTTTCTTCTCTTCTGCAGGCCCTCAACCTGAAGACTGGCCGAAGTTCTATGGCTTCTCTCAGTATGCCAGGGAGTTAAATGAGCTCACCCCTGAGCTGGCCAAGGTGCTGCCCCCTACAGACTCTCGCTTCAGGCCGGACCAGAGGTACGCAATCACACTCCACTCAGTGTGTGTGTGTGTGTGTGGTGTGATATAGAGGTCTTGAAGTTTAGAGGTCATGAACTTTGATGTGGTGCCCTGTAGGTTTTTGCGGATGCTTTGATCGTATCTAATCACACCTTGTTTTCTCCTAGGCTCCTTGAGGAGGGGAAGTTCGCCGAGGCCGACAAGAAGAAGGATGAGGTGGAGAATAAACAGAGGGACAGAAGAAAAGAGTTGGGCAAGAAGGGCGAGGAACATATTCCCCGCTTCTTTAGGTCAGTTTATAGTAGTGAGCGTGTGTGTGGGGTGGGGGGGGAGGTGTCAATTAGCAATATGCAAGTTTTTGTGTACAACTAGTGAGCTAGCTTCCCAGGTCATGAAAAACAATCTAAACAAGACCCGTTTGGCACTGATAGATGCCAACTGGCGGGTGAGTGACCCGTGTTGATCTGTCCCTCACATCATGACCGTGTATCATCACAGTGAATTTGAGGATGATGCCAAAACTAGCTGCATGTTAAACGCATACCTCCAAAAGGTGGCAAGTTGTTGCGTAGTGTTAATTTAAATACTCATTCCATTTTTGAGCTCAGTTTGCCCAGACTTCAGTAGTGCCTGCTGTTCAAAACTGTACATCCATTCCAGCACTTCTGCCATTCTACAGCTAGTGGAACGTATGGGAAGAGTCCAGTTTCTAAAGCCTCTCAATCTCAGATTATCCCATGGATTTAGGAATCTTTCTCGTTCAACAGGCACGCGCTAACCTCTTATTGTCGTTTCTCGTAGAAAACAACTGGACGATGCTGGTCAAGAGGTGTGGGTGACCAACGGGACCTACTGGAAGGTTCGAGAAGATCCAGGTTTTGCTTACACTGATAACCTGCAGCTTTGGCCTTAACCCCGTCTGCCAAAGAATACCCCATCATTTCTCTGAAGGAATTCCGACTCCGACTCCGATGGGCACCCGTGATCCCGTGCCCAGAGTTCTGATGGGCACCAGAGACTGACCAGGCCGCGTTTTTTTGTTTCTCAGCACAAAAATGAGCCACTCTGTTCATCCGTGAGTGGGGATTGTGCCAACTGTGCCAATTGTGCCAACTTTGAGTGCATGAGGAACACACTGGTTTGCTACTCATCCACTGACACTACTGACTATGCCGATACTTCAGATGTGCCTCTGTGCTTTCGCCATCTCCGCAGATCGGAGAAATTAGAAATTTTATATGAATGTTACGTACCCTCCTTTACCCGCACACATACTTTGTGCATTGATTTTTATAACTATTGCAATTTTATGTCAGTGAAGGGGACACCTCCCAAGAGTATAAGGAGTGTGGAAATGAGATTTTTGTGTAAAAAGCAGATGTGACTTGTGTACAGATGTGGCTGTCAAAACTGAATAACAAGGTGGTGGTTGCACTGGTCAAGATATGTTCCCACTTCAATGGGATTCAAATGTATGTCTACCTACATGTTTATATCAATGGATTGTATAAAGTTAACTCTCAATGAGTTAACTTTACATTGTGGTGTGTGTGATAACACATGTATATTTTGACACTGCAGGCAGATTTGATTGTACTTGCTAGCCTAGTGTAGGATAATGCGCTTCGATTCAAAGTTAGTCTGTAAATAACACTGAACTTTCCCTGATCTGCCTTGCTTGAAGTGTGTGTGTGTGTGTGAGGTAGAGATTCTTTTTTTATGTGTTTGTGCTCAAAATGTTCTTTTTTTACTTTTGCCGTAGGTGTTGAGATTATGATATTTTTATTGATGTTTCAACAGTTATATTTTGAGGAGAAAAGATAAGCATTGTTAACATTCTTTAGATGATTTTCAAAGTGTGACTCCATGTTTATAAACTCTCTTTAGTCTGATAGAAATAAATATTAAAATGGAAGTGATAAGATCTGTCTGTCTTTCTTTAGAGAGAGGGAAGGAAGAAACACGAGACTACGGTGACAGCCAACCACTCTAACCAGACCTGTTCTGGGGAATCTTTGCTGTTCAGATTCTTCACATTTTTCCACGTCACGCCAACTGTTCTATTCTTTTTTTTTTAAGTATATTTTTTTGGGGCTAGAGAGACAGGAAGCAAGTGGGAGAGAGAGGAGGGGTGGGATCGGGAAATGACCGGAGGTCTGTAGCCTGTAACTGTTCTATTCTGACAGTAGCCTATTTTGAATGCAATTTACGCCATTCTTTCTAGTCGTACCTAGTTAACTGGATTTGTAGTTCTATAGTCAGACACCGAACACACTGGCCCAATTCCCAAAGTCCGGAGTCACCGGCCCATTCTCAACCTCTCCTCGATCCTCCAGGCTCGTTCCCACTGATCTATAACTAGCACTGGATAGACTATCCCATTGATGCCGCCCCATCATTCTTTATCTAGATCAGTGGGAATGAAGACCGAGAAAGGAAGGAAGACATAGAAAGACGAATGAGCGGCACCCACATACTCACAGGGACCTTCTCATTAGTCTTTTTTTCTATCCTCCCTTCCTTCTATCCAGTGTTCTTTATAGATCAGTGGGAACAAGCCGAAGGAACGAGGAAGGAAGGAAGGGAGGATAGATTAAAAAGACGAATGAGAAGGGTCGACAGACTTTGCTGTGTGTCCTCACAAAATTCGTAAGGGCTTAGGGCTGTCCCAATGTCTCATTTCAAAGGGTGTGAAGGTTTGAGTACACACTTGCTGAGTCCTTTCAGTAGTCTGCATCGGTGCAGACTTCACCAAAGGGAATTACCCACCGTTCAAAGCATTGTGATGTTTACCGCAGAGACCAGAGGGAAATCCGAAAATTACAAAGGTAAACAACTGCACGACACACAAACAGCTTGTAAAAACAAGAGTTTGAAAGAATGTGGAATCAGGCAGCCATCTCCTGTGCCTTGGCCGTGTGAAAGGCAACCAAGCATCAGCCACATATTTATTTTGAAACGTCACCAAGGTAACATGTGATCTCGTGAAGTACTAGGCCTATCCCAAACCCGTTTATACCTACCTGAGCCTATGTAGGCTCACACACTCACTCAGCACCTGAGATCAATTAAATCTGTGTGTCTTTAGTCCTCAGGGCTCACTTTGGAATTCAGACACTGTGAAGGTCCAATGCTTTCTCAGTACTACAATGCCAACACCAGAAACCAGGTGGTTATGTCCCCTACTTTAGTGGCTGTATTTGTCTGGATTTCTAAAAGCATCACCTGCCATTGTCTTTGCTGACATCTTTTGTGCATCACAGTTGTGTTTTACTTCAAGTGTTCATCAAGATTTATGTTTAATAATATTTGGCAGGTGCTTTTAGGACATCTGGGTTATTTTCTTTTATTTACCACTAGATGACACTGTTTTGCATGATTGCTCAATTTGGTATACTTGTAAATACTAACATTCTCCTGCAATGCCATACCCATTTGGGAAGTATTTTAAACAGAAACACTTGCATGGTTTATTTCAATGTATTATTATTATTATTATTACTACTGTTATTATTATATGATATACAGTAACCAAGAAACATGAACAAGTCTTGGTTTGCATGGCTTAAAAAACGACTAATAGTCCACTAGGGGGAATGGAATCATTCTTACTGTAAAGGGCCTTATGTACACAAAAATAAAATCCAACATAGCCGTCAGATGGGATATTGATACGAGGTATTTTAAGCTAATCACTTGCGCTGTGCCCTTTCCATAGTACAAAGACTGAAGCCAACATCAATAGTTTCACCTAATGTAGGCCTGACATTGATCAAGGCCTCAGAAGCCCTCAAAAGCTTTCAGAAAAGAGTCGTTTCCAACTGTCTCTGTTCACCTGAATTTAACCTCTCCAGTGGCTGCCTTAAAACACAGCAAATGTGCTGACAAGAATTCCTGTATAAAATTAGTGCCAAGACGGTTCATTCCAAGAGTTTACAGATTCTAGTAAGAGTGATTCAAGCCCTTCTTCAGCTTATAATGGTAGACTTTGAAAAGAAAATATCACAGTTCTGATCACGCTACCAAGCTGTTACAAACGGAAAACTTCAACATTTTGACAGCGTGGTGTCAGAGCTTGCCAAAGAGCGCGTCCATACTGTAGTCACATCCATGAAAATACGGTAATGGATTCTCTGGATTTCAGAGTCCAGAATCCGACCTCAACATCCTCAGTGCAGTTAAGACTTTCTCTTTCTATCACTCACACACACTCACTCTCTCTCTCTCTCTCTCTCTCTCTCTCTCTCTCTTTCATGTAATGTCTTTCCAGTGACAGGAAAAGAAATATTACAAAAAAAACGATGTAGTTAGAAATGCATTATCAAGCTATTACGCTAAATCACCTTTGAGGATCACTCCCCTTTCATCAGCAGAGTGCCCTGGCAGGAGAGTAAAATGTCAGGGTTTAAAATATGGCTTAGGTATATCAGTAGGAGAGACAGAGACGAGGGAACACTGTACAGTTGCTTAGTAAGGAAGAACAACCTGGGCCTCATTCCCAAAGACTGTCCTTTCCGTTCCTGGCCTGGCCAGCTGTGTCGTTATTTATTACCACGGTGGCCACAAGGGGGCAGTGTTTGGCACTGCACGGCTCAGATCTTGCTGTTCTCCAGGTGCGTGTCGATGTGTTTGATGAGCGCGTCATCCGGGTAGTCGGTGGGGAAAGTCAGCTGGCACAGCGGGCAGCTGCGGGCTGTGTTCTCCTCTGTCTCCATCCACAGCTGCAGGACACACACACACACACACACACACACACACACACACACACACACACACACACACACACACACACACACACACACACACACACACACAGGGATTAGTCACACAACCCCACAGCAGCCAACTGCTACACAGCCAGTCTCCTGGTACAAATCTGGCCCAGAGGGGATGTAGTTAGTTTAGGACACTTTCATCAGTGGCATAAAATCATATTTGTTGCTCTTTAAAACGTTCTACATTGGATCATTTCTCCACTAAGAGCCCACTGATGGCATGCCACATCCCTAAGGTCTAATACAGAGTTTCCTCTCAAAGCGAAAGACTTGATCAAACTTAACAATCAATTTTACACATGGGTGTGATAAACACGTCAAAACTGCATTTAGAGGAGAGTTTTAGAAAATGATCAGCTTTGAAGGTGGATATTACTGCTTCAAATTTTAAGTCGACTAACATCCCACCACTCACATTGATGGAGGGCCATGACTGGGCATGGTCGGCAAGGAGATGCCCCTGCAGGTGGCAGGTGAGGGTGCTGGGTCCCTCCGGCGCGGGGAATGGCGGGCACGGGGGCAGGACGGCGCCCAGCGTTCTCGGCGGGCTGTGCACGGGCGACGGGCAGTGCCAGTCCTCCTCCTCGTCCGAGGACTGCGGCGGCGTGACCAGCGGCGCGGGCGCCAGCGTGGCCACCACGGAGGGGTCCTCCAGGCGGCACAGGTGCCGCATCTCCATCAGCGGGAACGCCAGCTCCAGCTCCAGCTCCAGGCCGCGGTGGTGGTGGTAGTGGTCGTGGTGCCGCGCCGGGCTGCCCCCCAGACTGCCCCCTAGACTGCCCCCCATGCCACCACCCAGGCTGCCCCCGTGGGCGGACGCGGGCCTGGTGCCGGCCAGAGATACCCTGGGCAGCCGCTGGTAGCCCCCGGCGCCGCTCATGGCGCGCGGCTTGGGCAGGGTGGCCACCGGGTCGCACAGCAGCCGGCCGTGGCTGGGATGGCGTCCGTGGGGCGTCGGGTCGGACATCTCGGAGTAGCTACGGCGGCCCTGGAAGCGCTCGCGCAGCCGGCTGGTGGGCGGGCGGCCGGTGTAGGAGGCGGGGCCTGTCGCCGTCGGGGGCGAGATGGGGGGCGAGGGCCGGAGACGGTCGTGGGAGGGGGACGGGCGCTGGGACGAGGGCGAGCAGCGCTGGGATGCAGGAGAGTGGCGAGAGACTGAAGAGAGAGAGAGAGAGAGAGAGAGAGAGGGAGGGAGGGAGGGAGAGAGAGAGAGAAAGAGAGAGAGAGGGAGAGAGAAAAAGAGAGAGGAAGAGAGAGAGACAAATAGAGAGAGAGAGAGAAACAGAGATATATATAGAGAGAGAGTGAGAGAAAGAGAGAGAGAGAAATAGAGGGAGAGAGAGAGAGAGCAAAACATCTAACATTAACATTACAACACCGCACAAAGGGATAGCAGGGCTGTAGGGCTACGGCGAGAGGACTGTGGGGAATGTAATAGAACTGCAGTGCTGATCTGGTTTGCAGGTAAAGATGGGGGCATTTAGAGGCCATAGATAAGATTACGGGGTATTTCTGGAGAAGGCACTTTAGGTTATGAGGGGGTATGTGGATGAGGTTCATTATAGAAGCAATATGATGAGGGGTATCTGAGGCTGCGATGCCTCAGGGGCTGGGGGGGAAACAGTGACTCATACTCATACTGCTATTTCCACCCGCTTCCTGCTGAGATAACTTTGCAACTGCGACTGATTCATTAATAAGTGATCTGATTAAAGCACTGCGTCTATCATGGAAATCCGGCTCTAGTCATCTCTGCGTCAATAGGACACCCCCGTGTTTATCATACGTCATATTACATCATATGTCATGGTAATTAATACACACTAAAATAAAATAAATATTCTTTTGACCAACTAATTATTGCGCCAATAATCAGATGATGGTGATGATGATTATCTGATGATTGTAATAGAGCAGCTTAATCATCACTGATTAAATGCTTGCAAAGAATGCCAACAAAAGTACTTGGACTATGTGTGTATGTGGAGATGGTGACTGAGTTGGTGTGAGTGTGTGTGTGTGTGTGTGTGTGTGTGTCTGACAGAGAGAGAGATAGGGATAGAGAGAGAGAGAGAGAGAGAGAGAGAGATACTGTGTTAGTGTATCTTTATTATGTGTGTGTGTGTGTGTGTGTGTGTGTGAGTGTGCATGCGTGCATGCACATGTGTGCGTGTCCGTCTGTCTGTCTGTCTGTGTGTGTGTGTGTGTGTGTGTGTGTGTGTGTGTGTGTGTGTGTGTGAGAGAGAGTTATCTTTATTCACCAACAGACCTGGGCTTTGCTGCTCTTGGGCAGTGTGCCTAAGGATCTCACTCTGTTTGGCAGCCAGAGAGCGAACTCGGCCCAGCTCCTCCGTGAGCTCAGTGTAGGCCAGAGCCAGATTCACTCTGAGAGGCCGAGACAGAGACAGATAGAGAGAGCGAGGGAGGAAGGAAGAGAGAGAGAGAGAGAAAAAGGAGAGAGAGAGTTAGAAAGATAGACAGAGAGGGAAGATAAAGAGAGATGAGAAAAGATCAGAGAAATGCAGAGGCAAAAAAAGAGAGCAAGTGAGATAGATAGAAAAAAGAGAAGGAAAAAAGAGAGAGAAAGATTGAAGCAGTGAGAGACCAAATAAAGTTAATCAAGAAAAGATTTGGGAGATAAAGAGAGAGGAGGAAGAGAGAGAATAGAGAGAGAAGAGGAAAAAGATTGGGATACAGAGAGGAGAAGAAGAAAAAAGGGATTACCATAAAATTATAGATTCAAAGGTTCAAAGAGATGACAGAATTGATGAAAGGAAGAGAACAAGAGAGAGAGAGAAAATAGGAAGATGGCAGACTAAAAAAAGAGAGCTCTCCCATCACTGCGTTTGATAACAAATTGCTGGGTCTTCCTGGCTAAGTGCCCTCTATGCTCCATTTACTGAATGTGAAACACTGTTAATTGCAGATGGATCCCGCACAAGGGAATCAATTGTCCTCAATGATTTACTGAAACTGTAAAAAGCCTGGAGCTCCAGCTTCTCACCAATCAAACTAATGAAGCACTTTCACAGGGCTCGGAAAGCATCATTTCAGTGGTGGGGATGCCCTTTCAGTGAGGAAAACATCTCCTAGCCAGACTACAATGGCCCTTAATGGTGGTTACTCATATGGTATTTATGGCTTCATAAGAGCATTCCCTGAAAGGCAAGGCAGTGAATAGCACAATCCAAGTTGTGTTTTTTCCCCATTATTACACTTATGATGTAAGAATGCTACATTTAAGCTTATTTTGTGACTAGCACTAAAAACACACTAACTACTCCAACCAACACACAAACGCAGCTAAAAATGCATCGAAATACAGTTGGAATATCAAAAAAAAGAAAGAAAACCAATTCAAGTTGAAGAATCAATTCTAAAACTGAAACAGAAAATGTCCCACAATTCAACAGGACATACTGTATATCACCAGAGTTATGATGATCAGGAGGAACACCCTGCACTTCAGCTATTAGATGTTTAACATGAGCGTTATGATGATCAGGAGGAACACCCTGCACTTCAGCTATTAGATGTTCAACATGAGCGTTATGATGATCAGGAGGAACACCCTGCACTTCAGCTATTAGATGTTTAACATGAGCGTTATGATGATCAGGAGGAACACCCTGCACTTCAGCTATTAGATGTTCAACATGAGCGTTATGATGATCAGGAGGAACACCCTGCACTTCAGCTATTAGATGTTCAACATGAGCGCTATGATGATCAGGAGAAACACCCTGCACTTCAGCTATAAGATGTTTAACATGAGCGCTATGATCATCAGGAGGAACACCCTGCACTTCAGGACCAGTACTCACTGTTCATCTCCTGCTTTCTTGATCCACTCCACGTCACAGTGTTCACAGGTCGTTGGTATTTCCTGCGGGACAAGTAAACATTGTAAATAGTGAATGTATAGTAAGTAGCAAACTTGTAGTGAGTCTGAGGCACTCAAAAAGGTATTTTTTATAAAAAGCCTTTACTAAACTTGGCTATTCATTAAAAATATGCCAACATGTTTCAGCCACAAATGGCCTTCCTCACTCCAGGATATACTAGTTTGTACAGTTAGTAGCCTAGTGAACAGACCAGCCACAGATGACCACGAATTATGTTGTCCATAGATCTCTGAAGTTCGCCTACAAAAACTTCAGAGGCCTATACACTAATCCAGCGCGAACTTTATGGGCGCTGCCATCTTGAATATCGCCATTACTGCGTGCCTGCGAGTGTGACGAGTGACACTTGCCTGTGCTTTTCAATGAAAGCATCCTGTCAGAGAATGTCTAACAAGAGATCCCGCTCATGAAAGAAAATGTCAGGTGAAAGGGAACATTGGATCAATGATGTCAGACTGTGCCAAAACTTACCAATGAAGGTAATTTATTAACAACATAAGGTATTAAGACGTGTATTAATGACAGCTAACCTCTGCAACAGCCGCCTATGGAACCAACGGGCTAATTTCTTAGCAGCCAGTCACGCAGTAATGGCGGTTTTGTGTTACTTCCGTGTTTCGCTGGATTAGTGTATAATGTGCACTGACTGATCCTCCCAGCGTACCAATCCACACACAAACATCTCAAAGTCAACCCTGGAGTGGCTCTCAAACTCTCTCCTCGATCCTCGATGCTCGGCCCTCCAGACTCGTTCCCACTGATCTATAACTAGCACTGGATAGACTATCCCATTGTTGCTGCCCCATCATTCTTTATCTAGATCAGTGAGAACGAGGACCGAGGAAGGAAGGGAGGATATATAAAACACGAATGAGAGGCACCCCTTGGTGTCTGCTGACCTGTCTCTGGCTCTCCTGTAGTTGCCGGATCTCTTCCTGGAGCCGCTCTAGCTCCGCCTTCAGCTCCTCCTCCCTGTGACACGCCCCCTGGGCCTCGTGCCTGGCCCCCTCAAGCTCCGCCTCCAGCCTCTGCACTTTGAGGTCAGACAGAGCGTCCAGGCTGTGGGAGCTCTGCAGAGTCGGCCCGCGGCACTCTGTGGCACACAGGGGTCAATAAAGAATCAGAAATAAGGGATAGATCCATACAAACACAAAAAGTGTAATTATTTATAATTTGATTAGTATTTGTAATCTATTATTAATTTAGATTCGATTGAACTTTATTGTCATTGTGCAGAGTACAAGTACAAAGACAAAGCAATGCAGTTAGATAGATAAACAGATAGATATTTTAAAAGTTATTATATGATAGATAAATAGATATTACTTTATATATGTATAATGCTATATATATATAGCTCTGGAAAAAATCAGGTGACCACAGCACATTTTTCTAATGTCATCCTATGTCATTTGAATGAGTTGACGGTCATATTCAAAATGAAAAGAGCACTGCAAATTTTCACATGACCATCAACTCATTCCACTGTCACTCAGCAACCGTAGGATGACATCAGAAAAATGTGCAGTGGTCTTTTTTTACACACACACACACACACACACATACCGGTGTAAATATACATATATATATATATGTGTGTTATAGATACATAGATACATAGGTAGATAGTAATAATGACACAAGTACAGAGAGGGATAGAAGGAGAGAAGGAGCGACGGAGGAAAACATGGAGATACTAACAGTGCGCATATCATACAGGAATAGTCCTTTGAAGTTGCAGGGGCTTAGTCACAGCAAACGTGTGAATTTGCTTTTTGTCACTCCACCAAAAGCAAGTCCCACTTGCTGAGGATTAAGGGTGAGAACAGCACACTGGGGTGTTTGCTGTTTCATAACGGGGCAGTCAAAGAGAGGTGTGAGGACTTAATTAACCTTGAGTGTTGCTTCTGCCTCGCGGTTAGCGCGGCAGCAATGTCAGTGAGCACACACACAGACTAATCTACTACCGAGAGCCTGTGTCCTGAGAGCTCTGGCAACATTATGACTTACAGTATATCTCCACTGCTGTGTAGCTGTAGGTATTGTCTGTCTTTGCTATGCAGCTGCTGCTGTGACTGTGGGCTGTGTGTGTGTGTGTGTGCGTGTGTGTATTTGAGCGTGTGTGTGTGTGTGTGTGTGTGTGTGTGTGTATTTGAGCATGTGTGTGTGTGTGCGCCTCTGTGTGTGTGTCTGAGTATGTGTGTGTGTGTGTGTGTAGCCGTGTGTGTGTAGCCGTGGCGTGTGTGTGTGTAGCCGTGTGTGTGTAGCCGTGTGTGTGCGCTTCCACTGACCACGAGGCACGTCCAGGCTGGTGTGCAGCTGCAGGAGGTGCATGTCTTTGGCGCGCACATGTGGATGTGCCTGTGGAGAGTCTTTGCCGCTGCGCACGCGAGGGCCCAGCTTCTGCAGCGAGTCGTCCCTCTGTCTCAGGGCCGCCTCCAGACCGTGGATACGCTCTACATGCTGCTCCGCCAAAGAAGTCTATACACACACACACACACACACACACACACACACACACACACACCATACATACATACACACACACACACACACACACACACACACACCATACATACACATGTGCACACACACATACAGTACACACACACACACAACACACATATACACACACACTCACACACACACATTCACATACAGGTTTCCTTTAGCTGATCAAACATATGGATGCACACACACACAATAAATAAACTGATTTATAATTGGCAGCAGTACTGTTGTTTACATGTACCAGATGCTGAGCTGGAGCATCACTGTAGCCCAGACAAATCACAAAACCAGGCCTGGGGAGGGAGCACAGGATAAATAATATACAAGACTCTGGAGCCCAGGCCATGAATAATACAGACTGTTTCCTTCGTGGATCAGTTGAAACGTGTTTCATTTGGATAGTTACAGTAGGGTTGATTATATATATAGGCTTTGCCGTTAACATGGTTAAAGGTTATGTGAATATTGTTAGTAAAAATGTATACTTTTTTTGCTAATGTCTGGCCATGAGAACAGTGAATTTCAGTGAATGGTGATAACAGAAAATTGGAAGAGTTAACCATCTCTTTGGGATTTCCCATATTTGTGAAAACAATGACTATACTGACTCATTTATATAGCACTTAACATGAAGTGAAGTAGTACTTATGAGCGCTTGTTATAAGGGGTGACAATGGATTATTGATCTATAATAATCCTTGATATGTATTTCAACAATGCTGCTAATTAGGATGTCCGCCTCTGAATACTGTGATAAATACTAAACTACAGTAGACATATTCACATGGCAGGTTAAGTAAATGATGCATACTGTAGACAGGCCTGACCAAATGTCTAAAAGATCACAAGTGTGAGCACAACATATCTCTCCGTGGGAAGTGTCGAATTTGTCGCCCTGTCTGGCAACACTTCATTCCTGGGACGTGAAAAGAGGGCAGGTGACATTGGCATCAGCCCGTTGTGTTGCAAGTGACCTATGGCGTCTCAAAAGTGTTGTGAGTGTCCAGTAGGAGGTGCTGTGTCTCACCATCGTGTCCAGGTCCCTCTGCACGTTACTCTTTTCCAGGTGGATCTTCTCATACGCCTGGATGACGTCCTCTAGCCTGTCCTCCCGCTCCTTGCTCTTCTGAAGCTTAAGCCAGAGAGTGGGGAAAGGCACACATGTCAGGCTAGTGGATTTAAAAGGTATCTAGTGATTTTGAAAGGTATTGACAAAAACATATTGGAAGTGTAGACAGAAGGTCAAATACCTGACACAAAACAATCCTGTGTGAATCAACGTATTCTCTGTGTTGGGGAAGTTACTTTATGGAATAGTGGGTCAAATGTCTTGTGTTAAGGAGGTGACAGCCAATTACCTCCAGTGTGAGAGACTTGAAATTGTGTTTGAGTTTCAGTTACCCACTGTGTTAAGGAGTTGTAGATGTGTTTGAATGGCAGTTACCCCCCATGTGAGGCAGTTGAAGTTGTGCTTGAATGGCAGTGACCTTCTACAGTATATGAGGACGGTGGTTGTATTTGAGTGGCAGTTACTTCCTGTGTGAGGGAGTTGAAATTGTGCTTGAGTGGCAGTTACTTCCTGTGTGAGGGAGTTGAAGTTGTGTTTGAGTGGCAATCACCTCCTGTTTGAGGGAGTTGAAGTTGTGTTTGAGTGGCAGTTATTTCCTGTATTAGTTGATGTTGTGTCTGAGTGGCAGTTACTTCCTGTGTGAGGGAGTTGAAGTTGTGTTTGAGTGGCAGTCACTTCCTGTGTGAGGGAGTTGATGTTGTGTTTGAATGGCAGTTACTTCCTGTATGAGGGAGTTGAAGTTGTGCTTGAGTGGCAGTTACCCCCTATGTGAGGGAGTTGACATTGTGCCTCAGTGGTAGTCACCCTGTGTGAGGGAGCTGAAGTTGTGTTTCAGTGGTGGTTACCTCCTGTGTGAGGGAGTTGATTTTCTGTTGCAGGCTGCTGCTGTCACTCATCATGAGACTGGATTCTTTGGGCTCACAGGAACAGCAGGGGCTCCGCTCCTCCCCAAACTCACTGATCATGGGAAACTACAGAGAGGGAAAGGAAAGAGAGAGACAGACAGAGAGAGAGAGATTGATGGGGTATGTAATGATATGTGCTCTTTTCATATATAAAAAAAATATAAGTTATATTATCAAGGGCAAAGAAAATATAGACTAGGAAGTAAGAGGATTTATTAAGGTGGGAACTAGAGGAGAAGAAAAGAAAAATAGAAGAAAAGAGAAATAGATCAAGAAGAGAGGAGAAGAGAAGAGAAGAGAGAGAACAGAAGAAAACAAGAGGAGGAGAGAAGAGGGCGAGGTCAGGTGAGTCTATCTGAGAAAAGGAGGGCTGTAGAGAGATGAAGGGGATGAAGTGAAGGAGAGGTCAGAGTAAAAATAAAACCAGAGTCAAATTTAGAAGTGTCACAAATTGATTTCTGACATTCAAGGTGAAAAAAGTAATCTTCCAGCTCCTCTATAAAAACCCTTTCTCAACAACAACAAATGATCTAGGCTTAAAGGTGCAGTCGGTGATTTGGTAGGAGGTTGTGTTTGCATAATATGTTTATATTTATGTGTTCAATTATTAGCAGACATTTTTGTTCAAGACTACATACATTATATTTTAACCAAGAACCAAACGAAACACACCAGGGAGGTAGCTCACCCCTCCCTTCAGTATTCCCAGAGACACTCCACACAGAGTTTCATTTTTGTTTGGGGGGCAAGGCTACCCCCACTTTGTTTGCTTCCAGTTTTTGGAGCCTGGGCTGCCTACAAAGATTGTTGTTGTTATTTTCTATTATTACTATTATTATTTTTTTTTTTTGCTGAATGTGACAAAAAATGTAACGGACTTGAAATTGCGTACTGCACCTCTAACACCCTTTTATTACAACCCAAATATATGGCATAATACCACATCATCTGAGGGCTTTAAGGGGTCTAAAACATGAAGCATCTCCTCTACAGAGAGATCATCTCTCTAGGCAGGACTCCCAAATGACTCCTGATAACGGTCACTCTTGGCTAAGTTGTGCTACTGTACATCCTCACCTTGACCTCGTAATTCTTGAGCTTGTGCTTGATGCTGATGTTCTCGCGCTCCAAGCTGGCCAGCCGAGTCTTGATGTCGTGGTAGGCGGCGGCCAGGGCGAAGTGCGAGGTGGGGTACATGTCTTCGGAGAGCGGCGAGCTGGACCAGCCCATCCCACAGCCGTCCTCTCGCAAACCCTCCACGCTTCCCAGGAGACTCAGCTCACTGCTGAACAGAGAGTCCATTACTCAGCTCCTGAGGGGGAGAGAGGGGGAGAGAGGGGGAGGAGGGAGGGGAGATGGGGGGAGGGGTGGAACGGAGAGTGAGATAGAGAGAGAGGAAGAGAGGGGGGGTATAGACAGAGTGGGGATGACAGGAAGGGGGAGGAAGGAGGGAGAGAGAGGGGGTATAGAGAGAGAGAGAGGATGACAGGAAGAGGGGAATAAGGAGAAAAAGGAAGAGCAATAGGTGTGGGAGAGAGATGGAGGAGAGAGTCCAAGACGGATAGAGGCAGAGTAAGAGAGAGAGAAAGAGAGAGAGTGTAGAGATAGAGAGAGGAAAATTAAGGAAGGGAGGAAATGAAAGAAAGAAAAAGAAAAAAATTGACAATAAAGAAAGCGATTAGAGAAACAATCCATCAATCATTTCATATGTGGTATTTCACACGTACACTAAGCTGACTGCTCTTATTCATGTTCAGGCTTTTAAAAGGAAGCCTTAAATAGGTCACCATGATGACTGTGCTCATGCAATCACTCAACCCAAAACATGAATAGCATTCTGGGTAGGCTGCTTATTTCTTCTCAGAATATGTCAAAACAAATCACCAATGCATTCCTAAGACACTATTTCAGCCTGTTTACCTCAGCCCATCGTCAAGGTGAGTGCTTTTCTAAATATACAGCCACGGTACTAAGAAGCCCCCGCATCACACACACATTGCTGTCCTCCAGTTTTTCAACAGATGGCACTGGACCCAGGTGTGACCCACTGCCAGTCTCACCAGGGAGGACACAGAGACCTCCTGCCCATATGGTGATGGATTGAGACTGACTAGGACTGCAACCATCCATGTTTTATGGGCAAAGGGGACACTGATCCCAAATGCACGGTAAGATGTTGTCCCACTCTTCTCAAGTGAACTGCAAAAGAGTCAAGGAATCTAATCTTTTTTTTCTCCTGTAAAAAAAGAGCAGTAAGAAGCTTGCTGATTTTTAAATGTTTCAATAATATTCAAGCTCAATCATTAAAATGAGACACCTGAAATCCTGAATTGTGACTACTACATCCATTTGTGTCTAAATGATGAGCAACCCAGTGTGTATTAACTTTTACCGTATTCGATAATCTACAGTATAGCGATCTATCAGCATTACATTCACATACATTTTCATCCACGTGCACCTTTTACATTACCTGTATGTTATATCAATTGTCTGTATATAATCTTTCTATTGCATATTAGTCAGGTAGAACTTTGTGGAATTTGGGCATAAGTGTGACATAAGGTACTAATGCAATTTTTTTGCATATATTGATAGTTTAGGGGGTGTCCTTTCAGAATCTGATGGGTGCCGCTCCGGCACCCTTGAGCATTTTCTTTAAAATGACATCATCTGCCACACCCCTTTTTTATCATAGAAAGTTGTCTAAATATACATTAACATATAAACCCATCATGTATGGTATCAAATTAAAGCTCTTCTCATGCAGGAATCAGCTTTGACCATCAAGAAGATGAAAAAAAATAGTTCAGGTCCCTTCAGAGAACAAAATACCATTTGCAAAGTGACCTTTAAGGTCAGATTACGTTCCTTATTGCCGCATAATAGCTGACTCTAAATCATGTCATATTTGGTATTAAATTGAATAAATGATGGAACTGCCATTTAGCCTAATCCAGTGATTCTTAACCACAGGGCCGCGGCCCAGACTTACGGTGATTCTTAACCAGAGGGCCGCAAGAAATGTTCAGTGTTGCACCTGTTGGCCGCAAGGGCCGCGGTACTGGGTAGATTATCAAATGAAGACATCAGAGATATGTAATGCATGAGACTTAATTCCATTCACCAGAGGTGGAAAAGTCCAGCTTCAGAAAGTAAAAGTCCTACCACATATCTGTGCCAACCATTCACTCAAACAAGCTGATTCTATTTAGCATAACTCTTCAGCCAGGTCAAGCAGCTAATTGATGAGATCACCTGTTAAGTGCACAGGTAGAACCAATACATGATTGGACTTTTACTTTCTGAAGCTGGAGTTTTCCACCTCTGCCATTCACCTTGTGGGTATATCCGTATCGAGGATATGTACTGCAAATGCTGCTAGCTACGTTAGCACATTGTCGTTATACCTATGCACTCACAAGAATCCTTACAAAACTGCTGGGATTCTGACACTACACATTTCACTAAAGGGGAGACTTGCCCAACGTGTTAGAATGAATGGATGTCCAGAAGTTCATCGCCAGAAAGCTACCATTAAGTGACTCCAGCCATGTCTAAAAACAAATACCGTTAACATAACCTAATGAAATTGCACTTGTGAAATGTCTACCAATAAATACAAAAATGTGCGCTTTTTGGATGTGAATGATGAATATTAAATGGGCCCCGGGCCACTTTCTACTATAACAAATGGGGCCTCAAGGTTGAAAAGGTTAAGAACCCCTGGCCTAATACATACAGGAATACAATCATTCAATAGTAATTCATTTTATTGTGAATATTATAGCAAGTCTGATGTATCCTAGTTAGTTAGCATGTTAGTTATAATTTCCCTTGAATCTGTCACTGAATTTGACAGCAATGTTGTGAGGTACTTCCCAGGTAGTTAAGCACATTAATTATGACTGTCCTTGGATTCCCCCCCAGAATTACAGAAAACAATATTTTTCATCCTATCATTCTTTTAATGCTTTAAGAATAGACACCAAACGGGGTAAAGACAGCTGTCTTCTCTCTATCCTGGTCACTCATAGTCACTTGAAAGTAACCCATGTCAGGTCCAAAGTGGGGAACAGCTGTGCCTTGCCCAGTGCATGAAGCGCCTCCTCTATCCGTGGAAGTGGGTATGCATCTTTGCACATGACCATGTTCAACTTTCTGTAGTCACAGCAAAAGCGCACACTCCCGTCTTTTTTTCGCACAATGACCACTGGCGATGCCCAGGGGCTGCTACTCTCTTTGCCCCACTATGTCCTGTACATGTCGCTTGAACTTTTGATCGGGTGGGTGTCACCAGTTTATATGTTATGTCATGTGTCACTGTAGTTGTGTAGCCATAGTCATTGTCGTGGCTTGAGAAGACATTCCCGTAGCTTTTCAACAGTGCACTAAGCTTTACATGCTCTGCCGAGTTAAGCTCTCCTGCAGCTACCTGTACTGGAAGAGGCATACATTGGTGTCCATCTTTGGTAGCGTGAACACTGTTCAACATGCATCAAACTCCACCACCTCTTTTGGACAGATCTTCTGTGGCTTGGACACCACAGCTACCCTGGCCCTGGGCATTAGTTTTATGGCCTTCTCACTGGTGTTCATAACCCTGACAGGGAGTTTTCCACCTGCTGCCTTTCCGAGTGTGTTGGCAACCAGAAGCCCCTTCTGGATGCTGATCTTTGGAGTGGCTTCCACCAGGAATGGCATTCCACTGTTGAAGGCACCAGCCTTCAATCACCTTCTCACTGTCAACACTGCCAACAAACGACGGACACTTGCCTCTGGTGGAGCAGCATTTTAATCCTTTTTGCATCCACACTCGGCAGAGAGGTCACTAGATCTTTGATGATGTTCATCCCCATAATGCCAGGGAGCCCATGTTTACATCTTTGCAACATCCAGATGGGTGTCTCTCAGTATGAAGCTGCACCACCGCTAAAGAGTGGTTCCAAAACACTCGACATCTGCTTCAAGACAACCAAGGACCAGCATGTTCAGTCCATAGGCTCCACCCAATGGGTGGACTTTAGCTGTTCCTCCCCAAAGTGTTCTCTAAAGTGAGACTCTTTGATGGTGGTGACCTCAAACCCACACTGTAAAAAATAAATGTGATATGTCAGGATTTTACTGTGTTTTTTTACAGATTTTGTCTGGAATAAATTATTTTTGGAAATGCCATTTATTTTACAAAAATAGACTGTGATTTCACATGTCAAATTTGAAACAACAAGAAATCACTGTAACAGTGAAAAACACTATATTCATGTTCTTTTACAAGAAACCCATCAGAAATGCATATATTTCTAATTGAAAAACGTTAAAAAAAATCTTTCGTAATTTCAAATGGTTTGAAACATTGAAACTATGTTGAAGCCTAATGTTTAAGTGATATTGAAAGTGTCCCCTCTGTTTTACGTTGAATCAACATTAGATTTTCAACTATACAGACACATGTGATCTTGTGAAGTGCTGTCCCAATCTCAAATACCTATCTGAGCCCATAGACCTCTGAAGTTCGCCTTAATAGGATCCAATGCTGCCAAATTTGCCCATATTTGGAGTTCCGGGTGTTAATTGAAGCCAACTGCCTATGGCAAGTTGCATAGACCTCTGAAGTTCGCCTACAAAAAGGATCCAAAGCTGCCATCTTTGCCCATATAAGGAGATCCGGGAGTTAATTGAAGCTAACTTCCTATGGCAAGTTGCATGGTAAGTTAGCTCTGGGGTAGCAAAGATCAAAGTGTGCCGTCTTCACCTACCGAAGATCACAGTATCCACTAGACGGCAGTGGACAAAACTGTGTAGTGAAAACGTCTGCATTTCCAATGTCATCATCCCCGCCAGAGTTCAACAGGTGCGATAATTGAAAATCCCCATGTTATTTTCCCATAGAAAAAATCTGATACCGGATCTCCTTATTTGGGCAAAGATGGTGGCTTTTTTGTAGGCGAACTTCAGAGGTCTATGAGGCCTCACACACTTAGCACCTGAGATCAATTAAGTCTTTAGTCCTTAGTCCTTAGGGCTCACATTGGCTGAATCCCAGTAGCCTACAGCAGTTAGGGATTATGGGTAAGTGTTAGTTTCTTGTTTATAATGTTTAATTTTTCCTCATTACTCTTTATTGTGGCTTTTTGGGATGTGCACTGTATGTCATAGAACAACTGATTGAACATTCCACAGAAAATGACTGTGTAAGGGATTTGTCAGGATAACCACTATAGAGAGGACCATGACTAAAATACATGGACATTTTGGAGTATATGTATGTTTCTTCTTGGGTGCAATGCGAAATTGAATACTTTTTCAATAGCATTCCTCTACCCCCTTGGCAGTGTCACAAAGTTGGGCACTCAATGCTTACTTGCATTACTGTATGTGTCTGCAGAGGCACTGCTGGAGAAACCCGGGCCCTACAATAATGTTAGTATTATTGCGGAAGGGTTTCTAACATATGGTGTTATTGGGGAGGGAGCTCTAAATATGCATTTGATGGGATTAAATGGAAATTAAAATTAAAATTAACAGTAAATTATTGCAATAGTAAACCCAATATCATGTTTTTCCACATTTTTGCGACATGTTTTGAAAGATGAATCACATTATTTTGTGTGTCATATACTGTTATATCACATAAAATATTAATTATAATACAACCAATATCCATGAAAACCAACTAATAACAGCACATTTCTGTAAATGTAAGCATTATTATCCGTAATACAACATTTATTAACCATATTTGTAGGTAATTTCATTGTTTTGAAATGTGAAAATGTTTCTAATTAAACATTAAAAACATGAAAATGAGGCAAAATCCTTTTAAAATTACAACTACAAACTGTATGTTAATTATGGAAAATAACCGTATTTTTACGAGAAAGTAATTTTCTGTTACTTCACAGTATTTTTTTGGTACCGCACAGTATTTTTTTGGCGCCCCAGCTGCCGGAAATTTACTGTTTTTTTAAGAGGTTTTTTTTTACAGTGCAGTGTCCCAAAGGCAGCTTGTCTTCACTCCAGAGATCATCAGGTCAACCGTCCAGCAGTGACCAAATGCATTTTGTTTCAGGAACTGGTCAGTCTGCCAGCCCACTCCTGACCATCGATTAACCAGGGGGCCTTGGTTCGCTCTCTGGTGGAGTATTCTGTGCACTGTCTGCCTCTCCTGGAGCATGTCTTTGCCGGGTGACTTGGCCATGACTGTTGACTGGTGTGACCGGACTCTCCACATGTGTAGCAGATGTACTGCCCTTCCTGGTCTCTTAATGGCTCTCTCTTTGGGTCACAAGGTGGTCGTCTGCTTCAGGGATCCATTGCAAAGGTGATGAGCAGTGTGCAAATAAAAATTCGACTTTCAGTGGAGGATACTGATGACAGCGAGGGAGAAATGTCTGATTGAATAAATGTTCTTTGGAGGAGACATTTGATGTTTGTGATGTGTACAAGGCCAGCCTGGCAACATGTTCTTGATATAATTTAGTTGCTTTCAGAAATCTGTGATAAAGTATTAACTTTGTCTATTTGATTAATTGGTGAGGGTTGATACAATTTGTTGCTCAGCCGACCATTTCAGAGGTGTGACCGTACCAGATTTTACAGTTATTATGTTCTCTGGAGGGATAATTTTTAGCATTTTTTAAATTGACATCATTGATTTGTGTTTGAGAAGAGCTTTCATTTGATACCATACATGATGGGTTTTATACAGTAATGTGAGTCTAGTTCTTTTTTTATGGTCAACAAAAGGGGGCGTGGCAGATTATGTCATTAAAAACAATTTTTTTCATTCTTTTGATGGTCAAAGCTGATTCCTGCATGAGAAGAGCTTTAATTTGATACCATACATGATGGGTTTATATGTTAATGTATATTTAGACGACTTTCTATGATCAAAAAGGGGTGTGGCAGATGATGTCATTTTAAGGAAAATGCTCAAGGGTGCCGGAGCGGCACCCGTCAGATTCTGAAAGGACACCCCCTAAACTATCAATTTATGCAAAAAAATTGCATTAGTACCTTATGTCACACCTATCCTGGGGTTCTACCTGACTATATAGTTCTTGTCTTGAGTCAGCAACTTTCAACATCAAACTCCTTGTATCCACATACCTTGCCAACAAACCTGACTTGGATTCTGATCGAATTCAGTGATTTAATCTCACTGCACACTTCAAACCTAAACTGGTTACTTGGCACCCATACCAGCACACTCTAGCGTTTGGCCGACAGAACAATGGGCAGATCTCATTGCTTCCTGGTGTCACAAACACTCCTCTCCTCTCCTGTCTGGACACTTCCCCTGACTGATTGACTGACTCCAGCCAATGGCAGCTAAGTTCAAAATGACAACATCCTATGAGGATTGGACTTTTCATGGGCCCTCTCTGGCGATTGGACCGACCAATGAAGTGTGTGTGTGTGTGTGTGTGTGTGTGTGTGTCCCGTGTATGTGGGCAAGTCGGCATGGCTGATGCTACGCCCAGACAGACAGAAGACAGACAGGGGGAGGCTGTAGTTTTGGCACTGCCTCCACTCCTGGCACCACAGGGGAGCAGTCTGTTTCAGCACCATGGCCAGCTACACCGCAGCGCCAGCCAAAAAAAAGACATGCAGCTTGTGCATGAGGCTGTGATTCTCCATCCCACAGCAGGGGGGCGCTAATGAGGCTCAAACGACAAGACGCTGAGCCGTTGGCACGGCTAACAGACTGTCGGAGCCAGATGCACTGAGGTGAGCCGGGCGTGGCGATTGTGCCAAGCAACGCCAACACGGGTTCCCGGTTTCTAACACGCCCACTGATGTCTTACTAGTGGCACTAATGTAGCAAGTGATGTTACTTCATCTAAAAGAGACGAAAGGGGCTGTTCACACCAAGAACGAAAACTATAGTGATAACTAAAAAAATATGAAATGGAAATGAAAGACGACGTTCACACCTAAACTATACCAATAACGACATGAAGAACGATATCATTGGGGATCGTTTTCAGAACGATTTTGAGAACGATAAAGTTAACAGACAATCAGAACCCTTCACATTTTCACCATCATAAGGAGAGACTTTGCCTATCGTTGGTCCGTGTGGACGCTTTTACCATTATGGTTATAGTTACAGTAACATCCTTATAGTTTTCGTTATGGCTCTTGGTGTGAACGACCCTTAAGTGATGAATAACGCGACTTCAGAGGCTCTTCACACTCCTAAGGCTTTTCATCATACCTTCTTTATTCACCTTTAATGAGATAAAAAAGTCAGGGTATTCAGAAGGTATTCATGATGTTGTCAGCATGATAGATATACGCACAGACGTGTGAGTCAAATACAAACACATAGAGAACGCGTACACTCTCTGCGTACTGAGTAACAATGCCTTTAAACCAATGCTGATGTCCTACCCTAGACTCTCAACTGACCCTTTGGCTAAAATCCACTTATGACATTTTCTCTGGCTTTTCACCCCCCTGTTGTTGATAGTCACATAGAAACCCCTGTGGTGCCATGCCCCCCCCCTACCCATCACCACCACACATAAACACACACACACACACACACACACACACATAGCAAGCGTGAGACAATGACGCAAACATTCACACACACACACACACACACACACACACACACACACACACACACACATACACACACAAGCACATACACAGAGAGTGACACACACACACACAAAGCAAGAGAGAGAGAGACACACACACACACTTGCATACACACTCACAAACATACAGTAAGAATGACACACACAGAGACAGACACACACACACACGCTGAGAGAGAGAGAGAGACACACACACACACAGACACACACACAGACACACACACAAACACACACACACACACACACACACACACAGACACACATACACACACACACACACAAACACACACTTGTAAGCCCAGGGCCCTTCTCGGCTTTGACTGGAGTGGGCGGCACCTCCTCGTCCACCCACAAGCCCACTGAGAATGTCCGCTTTCAAGAGCCAGCATCAAATGCGCCGCGTGAGCACCGGCGGGGAGCGAGCGAACGAGCGAACGAACAAGCGAACGAGCGAGCGAACGAGCGAACGAACGAACGGTGAGCTGAGCTGCACAGCGAGATGCAGGACGAGCAGGAATGCTGGTGGAAGCCTGCGTGTTTCTGCATCCTCCATGACTTATTCATCGCCTGAGGGGACAGAGACGGGGGAGCGGAAAGCGAGGCAAAGGGAGGAACTCCAGAGAGCTCGAGAGGATGTTTAGTGCAGAAACCTGGGCTTAGGTGGCTCTGGAGTACTTAAAGTAGTTTGAGTGTGAGGTGATCTTTAAGAGTATGTGCTTGTGCATTTGTACATGTGTCTGTGTGTGTGTGTGTGTGTGTGTGTGTGTGTGTGTGTGTGTGTGTGTGTGTGTGTGTGTGTGTGTGTGTGTGTGTGCGTGTGAGTTTGCGCATGTGTGTGTGTGTGTGTGTGTGTTTTGGTGAGGATGTGTGTGTGTGTGTGAGAGAGAGAGAGGGAGCGAGAGAGAGAGAGAGAAAGAGGATATATGTGTGTGTGTGTATGTGTGATGCTGTGTGTGAGGATTTGAAGTGGATGATAATTTGAGCTGCATATAAATTACTTTGATTTAGATCTGTGCAGATTGTGTAGGTTTGTGTGCAGCAAGGTTGGCCCTTACTGTGGTTGCCTTTTGACTGCAGCCAGAAAGTGCAGCAAGTGTTTTAAGATTTTGGCAAGCTTTAAAACTCTGTTGATTCATGTGCTGCTGGGTCTGTATCCTGCAAGTGGATTATGGATGTTGCTAGACTAGGGGGCAGTAGTTCAGTACTAAGAATAGATTAAAATATTAAAGAGAAAACTTCCCTCACGATCCCTCACACACATACACACACACACACACACACACACACACACACACACACACACACACACACACACACACACACACACACACACACACAGACCAGTGTGTACATCTACAAACATGTATGGTGATAACACAGACATTAACGTACACATAATATTCCCCTTCCTCAAACACACATACTTAAATACAACACATTAGGGCTGTGTATTGGCAAGGACCTCACAATACAATATGCATCACCACACATGGATTACGATACTACAATACATCACGATATATTGTGATACAATAAATATGGCAATATATTGCAATACTTTTGAGACTTCACTTTTAGACTTTATAGACATTTTTACATGGCCTAATGCTTGGGGCAGTGACGATATGCATATGATGTATTGCGTAACTGGCGAACTGGCAATTTGATATCCTATATCAAAAGCACCGCCCTATAACATACAGTATGCAAAAATACACTTCCTCTCTCTCACACACACACAAACACACATACTGTATGTACACGCACATGCAAACACAATAAAACACACACACACACTCTTAAACAATACACAAGCACACACAGGCACACAAACACATAGACGCACACACACACACGCACACACACACACGAGATTAGCTCTAGAAAGAAAGGTGATGAAATGCAGGGCCGGAATGTGAGGGTGTGAGTAACCAGGCCAGTTACCCTGGGCCCCATCAGCCTGAGGGCGGACACTGAAGGCCCATATGTTAACGTCACATGGCTAATCCATATATTAATGGGCTTGCGTACCAGCAAAATGGACCTTGTGTGCTCTTTTCATTCTATCCTCCCTCATCCTCTCCTCCCTCTTTCTCTCATTCTCTTGGTTCCACTCTCTACTTCTCTCTCTTCTCATATACATACACACACACACACAAACACACACACATATGATTCTGCCCTCAAGCAACCCTCTCTCCTCAAACCGGATATTTCAGTCTTGTGACATACGTCAATAAACCATTCCATGGCCACTGGACGCATAGTGCACTTACTGCACAAAGCAAGCTCTGTCTCCTGCTGCCGAAGCAGAGAGAGAGAGAGAGAGAGAGAGAGAAAGAGCTCAATCTGTTTGGTTCTTCCAAACGCCACTTAATGACATCAGGTCAAGGTAGCATGACATGAACACCTCCGCTGAACCACCTGGGCAGTCTGACCCAAGCAGACCCCTTGAAATAGACTACCTCCCATTTCCAGAGCCAGAGTGTCTCCCCTGGTGGGTTAAATGAAAGAGGGTCTTTATGTCCTTTCTGACACCATAAAGTATGCACTCAAGGTCTTTAATATGGCCCATTGCGTTAAGCCATTTATGACTTATCCATGACCTTTCCTCCCGATAGAGAGAGAGAGAAAGGAAGGTGGTATAAGTGAGTGACAGAGAGAGAGAGAGAGAGAGAGAGAGAGAGAGAGAGAGAGAGGGAGAGAGAGAGATTGGTATTGGGGTTGGGGATGTGAAACCTATTACTGGAGTGCAAGCTGCAGAAAGCAATTTTGTCAACGTTTGCGGAAAACACCACCTTTTCTTCCATTTCACAAACTGCTTCCAATGTTATGTTGTGCCAGACTGGTGGGTGAGGGAACTTTCTCATGACATTTTTAATTAAACGCAGCACTTTGAGCAGGTGGCAGGGGCATGCATGGGCACGGGTGACGCAAAAGCTCCTCTCCCACAGGATGGCTGTGTGTGAGGGAGCAATTCTTCAGATTGACTCCAATGAGGAACTCCAATGGATGGAGTTCGACATATGATGATGGCGGTCGAAAATACAGTCAATCTTTCATTCATTCCTTCTCCAGTCAAAGAAACTTTAACTAGAAATGTCCACCATTCCAACTGAGGTCCCTTAGAGGTTGCGAACAGTTAGTGATAAATGTAGGCCTTCACTTTCTTCCGAGGTATTTTTAAAAGCAATTACATAAATGTAAACAGTGAATGTCATGTGGGGCAAAAAGTCTGAATGCCAGTCATGCCAACAATCATATAACTAAAAGTTATCTGGTTCTTTCTCTAGTCAGGGTCATGTTGTCTGTACAGTATTCAGAGTTATAATGTGGGTGACGGCTGCATTCACCCGCGCTAGTGGAAAGTGAATTATTCACGGTCAACTGTGAGACGATCCCTTTGTGAACACAAAGACATCCTTTTTTTTTTTTTTTTTTTTTTACCATGACCATGGTCGTCCCTGGCAAGCAAAGGAAATGGTGTTGCAGTGGAAGCTGAATGGCAGAATGACAGGAGCAGTGGAATCAGTATATGAAAATACCAATTTTATCTGCATCCCACAGACTACAGTAGCTAAGGCTAATTTAATGCGGTGTCAACTTCTGTACCACACGCCTAAATGACTTCCGACCCCAGGGCCGCGGGATAACACCTCGCTGTAAAATTATTAAACAAATACACAAAACTCAACGGTGGCGTGCATTTGTTTTGACTCGAGGTTATGTGACATGAACTTGAATCCGCGGCATCAAAACTTCCTATCCGACGGCAACCCAGGGCTCGCTAGTTGGCACAGGACAGAGTAGCTGTCCATAGACTTGTGGTGCTGATCTATCATTCTTATGTGCATCTCCTGGCTGTGGACATTGTCCATTACAGCTCAAACAATCTGTCACTAACCCTGACAACATTTCATACAAACGTGTGATTCAGTCTAAGTGGACTGTGATCCAAACGATTCATTTGCAACGAGAACTGACTGATCAAAAACCACATCGTATTCGATGAGGCAGGACAGCAGAGATCGGTCAACATAACTCATCCCGTCAAGCGATGTCAGGACTAACAATGAGATAAACAACCGAACGCTTCTATCAGTCAGACGTCGTTGAGTCATTCCAGCCTTTCTGTGTCAACTCGTTTTTTTCTGGTGTTAAGTACTGCCATTCATTCATACAATATGGCTGAGTATGGGATATGTGACGCTCGCTTGGCTGTCCACCACGCTCGTTTGCTAGCTCGCTCGCCCGCTTAGATTCCCAATAACCCCAAAGCCCATGCGCTTGAAATGCCTGGTTGAGGACAAACACCTGATAACACATGAACATGCATTCAATCCCCAAACCACTGTGTACTCACGCTTCTCCGCGGTAGAGTCTGTGAGATCCATGACGAGAAAGCGGGTCAGTGTTCTTCTTTCGGTATGTGTTCCTGCACTGGCTCGACTCTCCCTGCTACTTGTGACGCCCCCAACCCCCCAGCTCAACAATCTACGCCTACAGTCAGCCAGACTATTCTCCAGCAGCGAGGAAAACGCAGGCTTCTCGATAGCACTTTGCAGCGCAAAAGCGAGCCTGTGGATGAATGCATTAAATCGAATGCATGAAAGCGACAGGCTTAAGCTACAAGCTGCCCTGCAGTCGTTTGAGAAAGAGAAAACAGATCACTCATTCCACTCATCAATGGTTTTGCGTCGCAGGTTGCATAACTGTCAGCATAAGCAAACATATTTCATTCTTGCCACGGTAAGTGATGACGTCACGCTGTAATTGGATTGTCCTTCAAGGAGAGATGTATGACTGATTTATGGTGAAAAATGGCAGTGCAGCTTACAAAGGCTATTCTTTCCCCATCTATTCGCATGTATAGGTTATGTAAATACTACTTTATAGTGTAATGTTCTTATTCATGGTGAATATGTTCAGATTAAACTGTGCAAATGAACCGGGTATGAAGGAATGTCTGATTGAATGAATAACTAAATGAATGAATGAATGAATGAATGAATGAACGAATGAATGAACGAATGGGTGGATGAATTACCAGTAATAGCATTACATTGCACACATACTTTACGACAACAGCAATAATTGAATCATAAATCATACCACAATTGATGATGAAATACTAGGGAGGATCGAATGTTGACAAACAATTTTACATTCAGTTTCAATGACACCATGAATATTTCAGTGCTAAGTTGATGGACATGGACAATGGGCATTTAACAAAAGTTGTCTGAATAGGCTAATTAAAATGTCATGTATCCAGGAAAATTGATTGTTTACATTTTGTCCTCAGACATTACTTTTATTTAGGTCTCTACAAAATGTCTCTTTCTAGTTTGGCACATATTGTCATATAGTTCATGCTACTATTCTTTTCATGAGATGTATGTAGTTGCATGCATGCTGTCTATCACACACACTCCACCGTAAAAGACATTTTACAGGGCTTTCAGTATCTCTTTAGAATTATTCTTCAGCAAGTCTTCAGCAATTATGAAACAAACTGTAGTCTGAAGAATGTGTAGGCTACATTCATGTTTATTATCTGTTTGTAAAGGTTAGCTGGACCAACCGTTTTAAGGTTAATACAAAAACTGCACCCATGATGATGCTAGGGTTGGAAATGTTTCCTGATGGAGGGTCTGGTGACATTCACTTCATGAAGTGAATGAGTCTGGTGACACCTGGAGGGCTCCCAGTTCACTTGTATAACATATTGTACCTGTTATAAAACTTTGCCTGAAGACACCATTGATTCCCCAGCTTCTATCAGTATGCACACTGCTAAACTCTTGCCAAGAAAAAGTTATTTTTTAGATTTCAAAAGTTTTTTGTTTCCAACTTTAAGCATAGTATCAATGATATCAATGCAGGCCTACTACTAGTTAACCTTTCAGGAAGGTCTAAGGACTTGGTAAAAGCTTGGTAGTACACATTCTTTTTTTGCATGGATCCAAGTATGCAGAGATTTTTTCCCTAGATATTTTACAGATACTTTTCTGGCACCTTAGTGTTTGAAAGTGCAGAGTACTACTTTAGACTTGTTAACCTTTTGAAATAGCCTACTTCTTTTTTTCTTTTTTTTAAATTCAGATTCCATGTCATTTTTTCAAAGACATTTCTCTTAGAGCAACATTTTATTAATCACATAAAGAGGACTTCTGCAATCTCAAGTTCAGTGTCATAAAGAAGGCTAATCAGTTTTGCCCCCACTAGATGGAAGCATTAGCATAGTAATAGTAATAGTTCCACCATAGTCCACCCAATGGATTGCTTAGACTGAGTGCAGAGAATAGCAAGTTTTGGCTTGGCTGGCCATGGTCCTGGGATGCCAACAACAGCGGAGATCACATGCGAGTGATGTCCGCTAACACCTCCTATGGATGAGGGATAATTTAGCTAATAGTGAAATGGAGGAGTAAGGGAGGAGGTGGGAGGCCTTGCATTGCCTACAAACGGAAGTGAGGTGTGTGATGTCTGTCAATCAACTCTATGAGCTCCTCCTGCACTTTGTTTAGAAAACCATCATTTGTAAGATGCGCCATTCAGTGTAAACACAAACAACAGAGCAGCAATGCCACCGCATACTATTTGTATCACTCATATGGTTACTGCATGATCGCTTTGCATGATTTATTCACTAAATTAAATCAGACTGTTCTCTTAGGTAGGTCTGCACAACAGATTTTTTTTCCTGATGTTTGTTCCATGCAAATTACTGATCTTAGGCTTAGGCCAATATGCACACCATTCAAAAGTGTGTCTTTTACCGTGAACATTTTTGGTAGGTGACATCTCTACTGCAGTGCTATGTTACCCTTTAAGATTTTTCTGAATGTAACTCAAGGGTAGGATAACATCAGAAAAATGTGCAGTGGTCTCTTCATTTTCTCCAGATCTATACAGTATATCCTCATTAGTAATGCAGTAATCATACTACTGTGCAAGCATCGTCTCGACAGTTTCATTTTCATCCACCAGAGGGCGATCTGTACACATACACAGTAGTGCCCTATATTGGATACACAGAGGTCTACAAGGCATAGGCATGCACATAATCTCTCTGCTCAAGACATGACAGTGGAATGTCAACTGTAGGACGAGAAAAACATATGGGCCAAGGTCGGTGCAAAGTATACTGTAAACAAAGTCGTCTTGTGACCTTGCTTTCCACGGTAGTGGAAACGTGTCACTGTTTTTACAGTGACACGTTTTTACACAGAAGCATTATGGTTATTATTAATGTATACGTGCATACACACCCACACATACACACACACACACACACACACACACACACACACACACACACACACACACACACACACACACATATACTGTACATACAAACACACATATACAGTATACATATATAAGTAACTATTGCCTTTAAGATGTGTCAGCTTTTACATAAAGTATATATATGTATATATATATATATATATATATATATATACAGTATAAAACATACTAGCCTACATATACTTAAGATATATGAATACTTTTGACCTAAGTCTTGAGGTGGAAATGTTGTGTTGTTATGGATGTTATCTATTATCTATTCTGCATGTTGACACTTGTGTTATAACAGTTTCTCAACTCCAGGTTCACATTCCGTATACAACACAAAAATGGATGAATGTTTACAAGTCTCTCCCAAAGGTGCATCAGTCAACAACCCTGTAACCGAGCATTAAGCTAGTAAGTGTATGTTGACCGCTTGACATAAATGTGGTTCCAGTGTGATCAACTCATCTCCTTAAATCAACCTTAGATGGTACCAATCAGTCAGTGTGTTGAGTGTACTCCATGGATTAAGTGGGATTGTAGCTGTGTGATACACAGACAGGTGTCAAGGATAATTAATGAGTGAATGCATCTGAAGGCACGTACGGGGCCAGAAGATCACTGGTAAACATGGGCACCAGTTGTTTGTCTAGCGTCTCGGTAAAGCTGAGGTCAGCCTTCAGCGTTCAGTCAGCCTCAACTGTGGAGAGCTGAGACTTTCTCTGATTTGATTTCTGGAGTGAGTGTGTCCTCACAGTGACTGTTGAGTGCTGGCACATGACCAGAAACTTCCACAGAACTTTGAGTGGCCGGGACTTGCTCAATGAGAACACTATGTCTCCACCAGCGTCTCTCTTTTCTTTTTTTTGGATGCAGCATCGGTGAGACACTTCCCGATCCCTGCCGATTGTGTCAAAACAAGCCAGGTTCACATGCAGTGTTCCGTATACGACACTAAAATAGACAAATGTTTACAGGTCTCTCCCAAAGGTGCATCAGTCAACAACCCTGTAACCGAGCATTAAGCTATTAAGTGTAAGCTGACCTCTTGACATAAATGCGATTCCAGTGTGATCAACTCATCTCCTTAAATCAACCTTAGATGGTACCAACCAGTCAGTGTGTTGAGTGTACTCCATGGATTAAGTGGGATTGTGGCTGTGTGATACACAGACAGGTGTCAAGGGTAATTAATGAGTGAATGCATCTGAAGGCACGTACTGTGCCAGAAGATCACTGGAAAACATGGGCACCAGTTGTTTGTCTAACATCTCAGTACAGCTGAGGTTGCAGTCCTCCCCCCTTACCTTGCATAATTATATCAGAAGAATGATATTCTTTTTACTATGAAATCTACACATTTAATCTGAAAAGTGAGTCTTCAATTAGGACTACCCCTACTAGTCTTACATGAACTTGGGTTGGGGAGCATTTTTAAGTCACATCATCAGAGCTGGGGAGCATGAGTCAAAGTCATCGACATCAGGGAGGACAGCAAATCCTTTAGGCCTAGACTGAATGATAATTTTAAGCCTTGACTACTCTTGTAGTATTTTCTTTTTTTTAAAGATTATTTTTTGGGCTTTTTATGCCTTTAATGGACAGGACAGTAGAGAGAATGACAGGAAGTGAGTGGGAGAGAGAGTCGGGGTGGGATCCGGAAAGGACCACGGGGCGGGAATCGAACCCGGGTCGCCGGCGTACGGTGCAGGTGCCCCAGCCAGTCGCGCCACTGCCGGGGCCAACTCTTGTAGTATTTTCGACATGCCCAAACCCAGCCTTCAGCGTTCAGTCAGCCTCACTCCAACTGTGGAGAGCTGACTTTCTCTGATTTGATTTCTGGAGTGAGTGTGTCCTCACAGTGACTGTTGAGTGCTGGCACATGACCAGAAAATTCCACAGAACTTCGAGTGGCCGGGACTTGCTCTCTGAGAACATCATGTCTCCAGCGTCTCTCTTTCTTTTTTTGGACGCAGCATCGGTGGAGACAGAGGCACTTCCCGTTCCCTGCCGATTGTGTCAGAACAAACCCCCCCCCCCCCCCCCCCCCACACACACACACACACACACACACACACACTCACATCAGAATAGCAGCGCTTATGGAAAAATATTTATGCTTGCTCTGCTCCTCCAAATGTTTCATAGAGGAGCCAGTCTAGCTTTCAGCGTTTTTTTGGCAGAGAACCGATTCTGCAACCCCAGTTTGTGGGTTTCTCGATTGGTGTTTGCACTACTTTGGTATTTGTCATATGGCCAAACTAGTCTGTATACCAACTAACTGTTCAGAACAGCAACTATTTGTAGTCTGACTGCAGATCATATTTACTGATGCCCTTCCCTCTATTTCTCTCTACTTTCCCTAGAAGTCAAGAGTAAACCGGCTTTGTTTACTTACTGTACCAGTACTTTTTTGTTGTCACTGTTGGCAGTATCAAAGCAGTACGTGGGCCTCTGGCCGTTGGCTCACGGTCGCGGTACAGTCCTTGGCCAGCAGCCAGGTATGACACTGCTTAGCAAGCGGGTTGAGGTGATGGGCAGCGTGGCTAATCCGCCATTCTAGTTAAGTAATCTCAGGATTCCCATCACAACTGATTGTTTTTGGTGTGCCGCATTGTTGACTTGTGTTATCCCCGGCCACTACATTGTGCCGGTGACCCGGTGTCATGAATCCCATCCTTTTGATACAAGGCCCATTGAGAGGGCTGTATGCATTGACGAAATTGCAACTAAACACGTGCACACACACACACACACACACACACACACACACACACACACACACGCCCACACCCACGCACACACACAACCCCAAATCTGAATAACAAATCGAGAGCTGAAAAACAGTATTGGATGGCCGTGGTCTTTCAGACCTCAGATGACACTGCCTTGAAACCAGACCTGTTTCTGTACTGTAAGTCTTTGAATAGGCTCAGGAAAACCTCTGATAACCATTGCCTATGAGCACAGTACTCAATTAATTAAGAAATGCTAGTGTAAACTTTACCATGCAACATCCCAAATTGTATTGGAGATGATGCAGAAATACCAGCGTCTTATCTGGGCCTGACCTAGTTTAAAATTGACTGAGGTAACGTAGAAAAAGGTCCTGTGGTTAGACCAATCAAAATTTGCAATTCATTTTGGAAGTCATGGACTCAGCTGGGTTAAAGAGGAGAGGGTCTGTCCAGCCTATCAAGCACAGTGGTAAACATCCCTGTCCCAATTTGGTTATGAAACATGTTGCTGGCATCAAATTCAAAATGAATTGAAATTGAATTTAAATTGAATTGAATCAAATTCAAAATGAACATATATTTTCCATGAAATTCGCCAACATCTTCATTTTCAACATTTGATATCTTGTCTATGTCCTCTCTGCTGCTAAATATGGGTTTGCGAGACTTGCATATTATTTTCACATTCTGTTTTTATTTGTATTTTACACAATGCCCCAACTTTTTCTAATTTGGGGTTGTACATACACACACACACACACACACACACACACAGAGAGAGAGAGAGAAACATACACACAAACATTGTCTGTGTGCCCGTATTTACTATTTGGAGTTAACCTGGTTTAGGTGTGGGTTTTTGGACATTCTAATATCAGATTCCAATCCGCAACAATTCAAGGTTCTAAAGTTCTATGCTGAATTCAATGAACCCAGATATTCTTTAGAATGTTAATTTTCTAACATTTCCGTCACACCTCAGAGCACGGGCGGAGCTGGTACTACAGTACATAAACCATCAGAGTTCACTGATAGCTGGGGCAGTGTACCGTAAACGCAGTTTCCAGGACGCGGTCCAAAAACGACCTTATGCAATCCAGTGCCCGCACCTCTTCCCCTCACTGGGTTGCTATGACTCTGGAGAAAGTCATAGCAACACTTGATGTTCCCAGATGCCACCATCCAAGCCAAAGGCTCTCCAAATGGCATTATATCGAGAATCACCACCTTGCTGCTTCTCATTCACATTAACAGCTAGCTTACACATATTAACTTACTTGGTTAAACTAAAGCATTCACTTTAGTGTGTACAGACCAGAGTCACCCAAAAAAACAAAACACAAATACTGCATTTTTCACTTGCATGAATTTGGTCCAAAACTGTGGATTCAGCAGATGCTGTAGTCACAGTATTGCATTTCTGCCAAAGATTCAGAGAAGTTTGAAGGTTGACTGCAGGCACAAAGATACTCAACACTTCACACAATTTTGAACTTTTTCAGCTGTACAACACTATGCAACAGTGATTTACCGTATAGGCTTAGCAATATCATTTTAAATCTGAATTAAATGGAATACGTCCATGTATACAGATGAATACATTTTCACAAGCTATGTGCAAAGTTTAGTTCTGTGTTTTGAGCAGAGACATAACGCTTTGTGTACTTCAAATGAAAAGAAACATATTGGATACTGTTTGCTCTTTTCGGGCTGGCTCTAGGCCTACTTTATATTCATCAGGCACTATAAGAATATAAAAAAAAACATACACTCTAGCAAATAAGATAGCCTATCATTGTTGCATTGAGAAATCAGTTATCCACCTGATATTTTATGGAAACTATAAAGCCTTCACCAGTCATCACATCATTTTAAAATCACAAGCACAAGCTAATTACCCTACAGCATAAGTTATAGCAAGACTACTGGTATGCATGCATGGTTTTGAAATAAGCAGTTCTCCACTTGTTGTGCGGGAAATATTGACGGGGAATACCATTGAAATGACAGCCCTGACTCTATGGTCAAGTGTCTTGACTGACAACACCAAAACAGCAAAGCGATATACTGGTCCTACTTTCAGCGATGCTTAAATATGACCTTGTTGTGAAGTAGTTTCCAGCCATAACTTTCCATGCGGTCTTTAGAACAAACACATTATGTAAATCACGGACGCCTTTGTCAGAACTGCACGCTCGCAGAGCTGTTTACAAGAATTCTTACAGGGCGTGTCTAGGCGGTGTACCCTCGCTTCATTGGACGGTTGCGGAGAGAGACGTATTAGAATGGGCGTTCCTTTCTCTGGCAAGGTAAACTTTAAGACCGAAAACACTGATGATATCCTCAGAGAATTGTACACAGGTGACAGATACCCAAGCTTTAGAATCGACAAGAGCATCGAAACTAACGATCATCTTTGCTCTTTGAATATCGGAAGTTTGTGAAGGCTTATCTGGATTTGCATCATGAAGTTCGTAAGGTTTATCATGAAGAACGCTGCGCTGGCCAATGTGCCCAAGCACATAGACCATTTCTCCAAATTTTCTCCATCTCCTTTGTCAATGAAGCAGTTCTTGGATTTTGGTGAGTTTGACATGCAATTAGGCTACTTGTCTTGTTCGTTGCAATTAATGTTTTTAGCCTAAACCTTTGATTGCTGTGCGTGATGCTCTTCTCCAGTTGTTGGTTATGTGGACAATGAACTTGCTTGCCATTGATGATGGTAATGGTAGACTCATTCATGATGAAGATGCTTTCAGTTCCATTTGTCCCAAAGGTGTTTCGCACCTTTATGGTGTTGTCTTGCGACCACATTTATGGACAAAGACCATAACATCCAAACTTAGTATTCATGGCAATATAGGTCTAGACTAGGCCTACTTAATTGCTCACACTGTCTAAATGCTTAATAGGTTCCACGAACGCCTGCGAGAAGACCTCATTCGCCTTCCTCCGACAAGAGCTGCCTGTCCGGCTGTCCAACATCATGAAAGAGATTAATCTTATGCCTGACCGGCTCCTCACTACCCCATCTGTGCAGCTTGTGCAGAGCTGGTAAGTGCAAACATCCGGCAGTATGGGCTACATACCATAACATCAGTCTGAAGCATACATCCATAGTTTTTTAAAGATGTAGTGAAGCCGATGAAGTCTTACAACATTGATTGTTATCTGGGCTAAAAAGTTAATGTATGTATGTAGTTAAAGGTGTTATAGATTTTGAAATGCCTATAACATGTTATCATTTTTGAGTGAACCGCTTTGTTATGCAACGAAAAGTGGGCTACTTTGGTTGAACTTTGCCCTACATTGTTCCGCCTTGCAACTGAATTCTGACAATAGCATGGAACGCACATTCTAAGTTGCTATAAAATGCGAAAGATGAAATGAAAGTTTGTTATTCTTTTTGAATATAGCCTATATTTGGGCTCATTTTTTGGCCGAATAGGCTGCATGCAGTCTGCTATCTTTAGAATAGACGCGCAATATGAACTCGCGGAACTTAAGATCTTTACACTTTTTTGCTATTTTTAAAACTGCTAGCTGATGTGCATGTGCCATGTTGACATTAATGTCACCTACACGTGTGCATCGCTCATGGGAGCTGCTGAGGGTGTGTGTGGGCTTGCGACGACATGAGCAGTGAAATTTGAGACGTTTGCTGCGCGGACGCGTTGAGTTGTTTTTCACCGCAGATGCGGTAGAGAACAGAACGTTCCAACGGACACTGTTGTTGGCTACGACTGCATACTCTGACTGACCTCTCTAACAGGAAGTCAGTCATCAGATCTTTATTTGGAACAGATCAGAAAATTGTTGTACAGTACAATTAAACGCCGTCCAGTTATTACATATTCACATGAGATCTTTCATTTTTTATTTTGTTTTGTTAGGGTACTTCTTGTTGACCTTTTATGGCGTCTTTGTAGAGGAGAAACATTGTTAAAAAACGATGGTTACTTCTCAAAAATGATATGAAATGTATATCTCAGTATGAGCACAGCTACTCTTTTGATCCCGCAAGGGAAATATGGTATCTGCATTTATCTCATTCGTGAGCCTTAGCAAATTGTTATTGCTCCTACTGTACAGCCAACAGGCACTTCCCCCAAAAAACATTTGGGGGATTTTGGAACGGGGCGGGGGTTTGATTTCATAACCTCTCCCATTGCTTACACTACATCAACCGTGGGGTATGGGGGATGAAGGCCAAACTCTGGGCTCTAGGAACACTGCGTTGTGATTGGTGGAGAGAGGGGGATGGTCTGTCTGACATCCTGTTCTGTGCAGGGGTAGGTGGGCAGGGGCGGTTTGATCTAGTTGTTTACCACAGGCTGTCCCAGTGCCCGAGAGCTCCAGGCAAAGAATGAAAGAAAGAGAAAAAAACAACTCTACTGTAAACAGATAGTGGTCCATACGAAAGCAATTACTACTTTAACTTGGATAGCACTGTTTGCCCATTCATTTCAGCTTGTGGATCTTTATAAAAATCGATATAGCCTAGTTACTACACACATGGACACATTGGCCCTAGTGTAAAAGGTAGTATTGTGATACGCACACCCAACGCAAGCACACACACTCGATAATTCGATAATTCTGAATTGCACTCATGCGCGCGCGCACGCACACACACACACACACACACACACACACACACACACACACATAATTTACAGTACAGAGTTGATTGGAAAGGCCCATCCTCTGGTGCTTGCACATGACTGGTTAACTGGTGGCAATAAGCTGCCACGTTGGTCTGATTTGTGAGCTGGCCGATGAACCTGCTGGTTGCTGTTGAATGGAGTGCTTTGCGCAGCACTAATTCCTTGTTTACCTCATGGAGGCTTGAGCCTGGAGGACAGGCATGAAAGGCATGTGGTTGGGTATCAGATGAGAAAATGTGTGTGCATAGCGCCGCTTTAGGTTTCGGGGGTGTTGGGGTGGGGTGGGTGTGTACGTGCATGCGCATGTGAGTGGAGGGGTGTATCTCATCTGAGGGGTGGGGGTCGGGGGTTGTAGGGGGATAGCTGTCTGGCACACAAACACTGGAAAAGTACCAGTGGAAAAGTACCCTTCCTCAGTGGCAAGCAAATGGCCTGCCTTTGCAGGTATTCACTCTGCCAGGCTCAATCTACCGTAATGCTCTCTGAGTGCATCTGAGGGGAAGGGGGCGGCTGGATGATGGGATGACAGCTC
The DNA here is from genome assembly GCF_963854185.1 of Sardina pilchardus. NCBI lineage: Eukaryota > Metazoa > Chordata > Actinopteri > Clupeiformes > Clupeidae > Sardina > Sardina pilchardus. The sequence continues at coordinate 30,682,417 of NC_084996.1, forward strand.
ATTCCTCCCATGTGTTTGTGTTCCTTCTGCAGGTACATCCAGAGTCTCATGGAAATCCTGGAATTCCTGGACCAGAGACCTGATGACCACAGTGTCTTAGATGCGTAAGTGTCTAACAGGTCACAGGCAGATCCAAAACAATAATAATGATGATGATAATAATAATAATAATAATAATAATAATAATAATAAAACCATTGTGCTTCATATGGTTTGTATCAAGGCCTCAACATGCTCACTCAGCTTCCCTCTCCCTCCATATCTATTCAAGGTTTAACGATGCCTTGGTGACCATCAGGAACCGGCACAATGACGTTGTGCCCACCATGGCTCAGGGAATCATTGAATACAAAGACGCATTTGGTCAGGACCCCGTCACCAGCCAGAACATCCAGTACTTCCTGGACCGCTTCTACATGAGCCGTATCTCCATTCGCATGCTCATCAACCAGCACAGTGAGTGTTTTCTTCTTTCCCTTTCAACAACAGAGCAACCCCGTTAGCTTTTGCTCTCCCAACATCAAACATGTATTGTATTGTGATAACAGGTGCCTTAGTAACACAGGTCTGTGTTGCAATTGAAAGTCATTTACGAGGCCTTGGCAAGCTCGGCTCATTATTGCACCTGCTAAGTAAGCAGTTCCCACCTCTTCAGTACACTCTGCTGTGCTAAGCGGGTGGTCTGAGGCCGTTTTATGACTAAAGGACCTGTAGCCTAGTAGGCTAGAGGTGGGGATGTTGTTTTGTCAGCTTGGCTGCTGCTGTACTGGACACAAACTAGGTCTAATCTGGCTGTCCCTCCCTGTCCTAGCTTGCCTTCTCTGGCTTGATATCAGCAGAACCGGATCTGTCCACCCTCAATTAAGTGGTGACGCAGTGTATTTTATGAACTGGAGGTCAGGCATTGAGAGAGCGGAGCCCGGGCTGGTTCTCTCTGGCTCATATCAATTATTTACCTGCGTCCCTGGCACCAACCACGGACCCTGATGTACTTCACCAGGGCCAGCGAACTCTTCACCCCCCCCCCCCCCCTAACTTTTTTTTCACCTCTCTTTGTCTTTCTGTCCACAGCTCTTATCTTTGACGGGACCACGAATCCTGCACATCCAAATACTATCGGGTGCATTGACTCCCAGTGTGACGTCCCGGAGGTTGTCCGAGGTGGGCATGAGCAAAGCAACGTCATCTGTCTGTGTAACTACTGCAAACAACTGCCTTTTTTGTCATGTCAACTCCATAGCCTAATGTTCCTGGTTCGCTCTGTCCCACAGATGCCTTTGAGAGTGCCAAGATGCTCTGTGAACAGTACTACCTGGGGGCTCCTGAACTCGAGATGACGGAGATTAACGGTAAGCTGCTGCTGCAAACACACATTCAGGTTTGGCCCCAACCCGACAGCGATTATGAGGCGTCGGTGTTTATTATTACTTTCTCTTGCTAGCTCAGATTGCAAGATCTATATAGGCACCTCTCTGACAGTACTTGTTTGAACACGCTGGAACATGATGGGAAACTTATGAGGGTTTTTTTTTGTTTCTGTTGCAGCTAACAGCAAGAATGACCCAATTTCCATATCTTACATCCCTTCCCACTTGTATCATATGCTGTTTGAGCTCTTCAAGGTAAGATCACATAGCCATTAGATGCTGCATGTTTTTCACAGTTTGAGATAAATACTGTAGATGGAATGAAAACATGAATGTTAACTTTTCTATTGCAGAACGCTATGAGAGCGACCATTGAGACACATGAAGCAAGTAACAACCTTCCCGCAATCAAAGTAACGGTGGCCTTAGGTGGAGAAGACCTCACAATTAAGGTTAGTCAAAGCAAGACATTTGAAAATAATTCAGGCAATCTGTGCTTGTGAAAAAAAAACACATTTTCACATTGCGACTAAAAATTCCACTGGAATTCCTGAGCACAGTGCCACCACAAATACAAACTGCAATGATCTCCAGCAGGCAGTCTGTTAGTTTGGCACATCGCACACAGGCAATTGCGACGTGCTGCCGCTCAGTCATTTGGCCAAACTCTTATGTAACCCGGCAAGTTTCACCAGTCATCCGCCTGCAGTAGACTGGTGGTCATGGCTCATATTAATCAGATTTAGAGAGCAAGGCTATAATTAGGTAATCAAGTTAGCTTGGCACGGACATACAGGCTGACCTTTGCTCCGAGGGGGACATTCAGGCCATGTGGCTTAGGGTAATTGCCCAGAGTAATACACTTGAGAAAATGGGCCTCTAAGTAGAGACCACTGGCCTTAATGGTCTGTCTGTGAACTCAGATGGCCTTACTTCTTACAAGGAGGCTACACCAGGTGCATAACTGAAGCCATTCTCATAGCATCTGCAGCAACAATCAGCCTCCACTATAAACAATGGAACTGACTGCATCAGGAATGATAGCGACCTGTACGCTCAACAAAAAAATGAGATCAGTCTTCCAATATTTTTATGCCACGCAAACGGAGGGCTTCAGTTGCAGACCCAGTATAGTTGCCCTGGTAGAGATCAAATGCTGACTCTGATCTGGCAAGCCTAGTGTCTGTGTGTTTGTGCTGTGTTATCTTATCATTCTCCAGGAGGGCAAGCTGAGTGTTGCTTAAACAATGTTTTGTGTTTCTTCGTTTGCCTCTCTGCAGATGAGCGATAGAGGTGGCGGCGTTCCCTTCAGGAAGATCGAGAGACTCTTCAGTTACATGTATTCTACAGCTCCAACACCAACCATTGGGGACCACCAGAGAGCCCCACTGGTAAGCAATCATAAATACAGAGACACACACACACACACACACACACACACACACACACACACACACACAGTAAATCCCCACGCACACACACACACACATAATGCATGCACTGCGCGTAGACACATGCATGGTCGTACATGCATAGTCATGTCACGTACTGCACGCTCGCTGCTCCTCATGCGGCCTATAAAGTGTAGGTCAGACTGAGCCAGCAGCTTAAATCTACTTATGCTGCTGCCTAACCTACTCAAGCTACACAAGCCGCGTTGAAAAGGCCAGATTAGTCCACTTCTGGTTCAGCGACAGACTACACCTGTTACCGACCAATCCGAAATCTCAATCTTACCTCTCACAACGACAGAAGTGTCCTAAAGGATGCAAGTGCACAGAGACCTTATTACCGTTCTGCTTTGGCATCAGCATTAATGTCCTGGGCTTGTCTTCCTTCACAGGCTGGGTTTGGCTATGGGCTGCCCATCTCCCGCCTCTACGCTCGCTACTTCCAGGGAGACCTGCAGCTGTATTCCATGGAGGGACACGGCACAGATGCAGTGGTTCACATGAAGGTAGGCCCACATTATTACATTACAGTGCTGCAAACCTTCACCGTTAAACGGCACGCTGCTGAGTACAGCATAGGGATCACTTCAGGGGCAGCCGTGGTGTACTGGTTAGCGCACCGGGCTTGCACCGGGCTGTTCGATCCCCGACCAGTCCACCATGGCTGAAGTGCCCTTGAGCAAGGCACCTAACCCCTCACTGCTCCCCGAGCGCCGCTGGTTGGGCAGGCAGCTCACTGCTCTGGGTTGTGTGATTCACCTCACTGTGTGTTCACTGTGTGCTGTGTGTTCACTAATTCGGTTAAATTGGGTTAAATGCAGAGAACTGAATTTCCCTCACGGGATCAAAAAAGTATATATTCTATTTCTATTCTATTCTACTTCAATATAAAGCGTTACGTTTTTATTGCATGATGTTACATTATTGTGCATGATATTTATCGCATGATGTTACATTATTGTTACATGATGTTATATTCTTGGCTTTCTTCCTCAGGCTCTGTCCACTGATTCTGTGGAGAAGTTACCGGTGTTTAACAAGACGGCCCTGCGGCATTATAAGGTCAACCAAGAAGCTGACGATTGGTGTGTGCCCAGCAAGGAGCCGCTCGACTTGGCAGTGTACCGCGCGGGCAAATGAACCTGATGTCAATGTGTGCCATGAGGATGTGGCACTTGGCCCAGAGGAGAAAAAAAAAACCAAAGTGGGCGAGATGGGACCTGCTGCCAATGGAAGTTGGCGCACGAGGAGACCAAACTTGCTGAAAGCTTTGCATGCCTTGCTGGAGAGCCTTGCGGTCCTGGATCGGGATCACCGCTCTCGGAAGTCCGCTCGCTGAGTTCGGAGTTATGGAATAGACGTGATGACACAAGTGTGATTAGAGTTCCGAGAAAAATTGGACATGACAAAGCAAAAAACACGCGATGAAAGTACCAGCAACATGACGATGTCACAAACCAAAAGTTCCTCCAGAGTGATGAGAGCTAGCGCAGGCCCGGTCAGTGGGTTCAGGGAGAACAAGGAGCGGGCACAGTTAGCGGGGAAGACAAAATGCAGAAATTTGTCATTGATGGTTATTGATGAAAGTAGGAAAGACACAACTGAAAGCTGAAGGTGATTGAAGGGCAGAAAGTTGTGAGAAGATGGAAGATTTTGTTTGAAGAACAGAGCAGAACAGTGATGTTTAGAACGAAATTCATGACAAGGTCATATCTTTTCAACGAGACATTTGGTTAAGTAACATTGCCCATATGCCAGAGGTATTTCATCATTTTGAAAGATCCTATATAAGTGGTCATAATTCTTCAGAGTTGTCCTTTGGATTTCAATTGTTTAAACACATTTATTAAAAGGTTCACCAGAGGCTCAGGACATTGCCATAGGCAAATGTTTGTTTTCAGATTTCCAATAGTCAAAACCGGCTTAGTGTGATCATTTCATTTGGAAATGTAGTACTATTGTGCAAAATTAATTTTCAGTTCTGTGTAATCAGAACGTCTGGTTTGCAGTATTGGCGCTTTTGTCTAGTGCTTTGTGCTGATCATGTGGTAAGGTAGTCAGAGGAATGAATATGCCAAATAGAGGCTCCATTTCATTAAACTGGACTGGACCAGAATGCCAGTAAAAGGAGTGATATGACAATCAAAATGGGTCCAATGTAAATTGGATTTTTGTTTTTTTACCAAATGTGTTTGTATTATGGCTTGTGTAATGAAATGACCATTTCAAATCACCTTTATTTTTTTACAAACACCAGAGTTCTGAATAAAATGTTTGTAGTTCAGAAAGTTTCAGAGTCATGGCTCATTTCTCCTATATTTCCTTCATGCTTCACACATGACGCTGAAATCATATTTAGTTAAGTGTTCTTGTAAGCTACGATTCATTTTCAATCATATTGAAGGAATGGAATTCCAACTGCAATGTAATCTCCACAACAAACTGTTGATATTGGAAATGAATACACAGCTTTGTCTGACGACACCTTCATCTCAAAGTAAATTTACTTATTACTGTAAAGTAACCACTAAACCCATGACAGCCTACTGTATGTAGAACACTCAGACAGAGGGTTTAGCTCACGTCTCTAACGTGATGTCCGGCTTACAGTACATAGCTAGCATACAGCTGAGACTACCAGACATAGCTATTGGGTATTTACGAGAGTATAGTCACCATGAAGACAGGTACGTTAGGGGAACATCCCAGTTATGGAGCTGCTTGTTGTTTTGCCAGTCAGCATCAATCAACTGAGCAGTAAATGTCCCGATAAGCACGGACTCTTGATCTGTCAACGGGGCAACCTCTGCTCGTCGGGGACATCCTGTCAATGGATAAATGAGTGGCTAGATGAAATGAAATGTGCCGCAGGGCATCGCAAGATGAGCTTGTCATCAGCCATTCACCTACTGAAGAAGATAGAACAGATTGGTGCAAGACTCTGACACCATCTCAAGAAAGGACGTGTTAAGGAAGGAGTGTTCTGATTGCACTAGTTAGTCACAAGTCTGTCCTTTCTTCTCTGAAAGGAAGTTTTTACCAGAAAAGAGGCGGAAAAAAAGCTTTATACATGTTGACAACAGAACACAACAGAAAAGTGACCTATCAGGCCAAAGTTGCTGTTAAATTACTGTTGCACCTGGAGTTGTACTGGGTAGGTGAGAGCAAGTGAAGTCCCTGAAGAAGCCAGAGCCACCAACAGGCATGCGTATGCCAATTGACTAAACTGCTTTAGCAGTGTAGTGTACTTTCCCCTCTCTGCTGGCCAGGGGAAATATGACACATATCAAAACGTATCAGGTTTGATCGTCATGCATCTGACTGCACCGTTTCGCATCAGCAAATGGCATGAAGGTCAGCAACTGGATATCTATTGAGCACTTTCTCCCCCCTACCGTGGCCAAGGTGATATGTTCAGTGTCCACTTATATAATATACTCCCACATGGCAGTTTTATATAACTTTATCAACAGAATATGTAGCTATATAGTTTGGTGATATAACAGTTAGGCCTAACAGTACATCTCAATATTCATGTTGTGCATTTGTGCCCAGCACACAGATTACAGTTTTTTTTTTTATTGCTTTGACGCAGTAGTCGACTCAAAAAAACATTTTTCAAAACTCTTAACGCAAAGGCCTAAACAGTGGTACCAATGGTCAAAATGACTCATTTTGCCTGCAAAAGGCAAAAAAAACTCTTCCAAAACATGTAAAATATGGACCAAAAGCAAATTTTGCCCTCAAACAACACAACTTGCACACAAGTGCATAAGCGCTTCCAATCAGTCATTAGACAAGGGGCATCAAAATACAAAATTCAGCTCTCAATGTGAATCAGTGCTGCATTACTGGTCAGCAGCTTAAGTATCAGTGCCAATGCTTTCTTGCTTTCTTGCAAAAAATAGATCCAGAATCATATACAATGATTTTTCAAATTTTATTGAATGCAGTATTCATTCTTTTTTTTTCTTTTTTGAGATTGTGGCTAAGAAATGAAATATTCCAACAGAAACCACATATATAGTATGAAAGAAAAAAAAACAGTAAAATCCATCACTGTGTAAGACATAAGGAAAATAAAAAATACAAAATTCTGTACAATAAAGAAAAAAATATTTTCTAGTAAATTCTTACTCTCACTCTCATCTGCCTTGACCATCCATGCTTGCAAGTTACAACACACAACATGGCACCTTTTAAGCCTGCAGACTGATTGCAAATTGAAAAGTTTTGTGAAGCAGTGTCAAACAGGTGCTTCAGTGATTTCATACTGGGCAAGAAGTTTCTAAGAGATGGGAACATATAGTTTCTGTTTGGACAGCTAAAGCAATGGAGTTTGGACTGCTTGAATGACATCTGCGTTAACTGATTTGCAAAAGGGTGTGGGAAGTGTGTCAAAACAATGACAATGGGTTAACTCAATTGCAAGAGGTGTCTTTTGCTCTGCTGAGAGAGTGAAGACTGAGAGGTCACCAGTTTCTTCAACCAGGTCAAAGCAATAAAAAAAAACTGTAAGAGAGGTGACTCCTTTATGACTCGCTTTGGACAAATGCGTCTGCAAAATGACTACAACCATAACCATAACCATAGCCATTTACGCTACAGATCACCAACGCCACAATGGGTGGATTTATCTCTGTAGTTAGACAGCACAATCGTCTATTAGTTATACACACTCTCCTGTGCATAACGAAACTTGGAAGATAGGATTGCGTCTTGCCACATCCGTGCTGATTGTGCTTAATTGTGCTTAATTGATCTGTTTGTGTTCAGTTGGGGGACTGATTGTGGGACCTTTGAACATGTGGGCTTGAAGGCACTCTCCATTGTCGTCACGTCTGTCCATAAACAGGGGTGTGTGAGATTGCGCAGATGCACCTGGGAGAGATAAGGTGGGATAGACATGCGGGACGGGGGTGAATACGGTACAGAAGGGCAGTCGGATATTACAGACAGGGCTTACATAAGCACGCACACACACACACACACACACACACACACACATGTGGGTCATTCTCAGCAACTGGAGTGGGCCAAGGTTGGACAAACAGAACACTAGATTCAATGCCAGCAGTGTAGTCAGAGGATATGTCAGGTCAGAGGAGGGGTGTGTCTGAATGGATGTGTATCTGTAGGTGTTTGTGTGAGTCTGTGCGTTTGTACACATATGTCAGGGCAGGGTAGGGGTGTGTGTGTGTGTGTATGTGTGTTTGCGTTTGTTTGTGTGTTTGTGTGTGTGTGTGTACATGTGTGTCTTTGTGTCTTTGTGTGTGTGTGTGTGTGTGTGTGTGTTTGTGCGCATCTTTGTGTGTGTGTGTGAGTGTGTGTGTGTGTGTGTGTGTGTGTGTGTGTGTGTGTGTGTGTGTGTGTGTGTGTGCACGTGTTGTGTGTGTGGTGTGTGTGCATGTGGTGTGTGTGTGGTGCTTGTGGTGTGCGTGTGGTGTACGCGTGTGTGCGTGTGCATGCGTGCGTGTGCATGTGTACGTGATGTGTGTGTGCACGTGCATGTGGTGTGTGTGTGTGTGTGTGTGCTGTGCGTGTGTGGGTGTACATGTGTGTGTGTGTGTGTGTGTGTGTGTGTGCATGCGCGTGTTAGGTGTGTGCGTGTGTGTGCGTGTGTATGTTGTGTGTGAGCATGTGGTGTGCATGTGGTGTGTGTGTGTGTGTGTGTGTGTGTGTGTGTGTGTGTGTGTGTGTGTGTGTGTGTGTGTGTGTGTGTGTGTTTGTGCGTGTGTGTGTGTGTGTGTGTGTGTGTGTGTGTGTGTGTGTGTGTGTGTGTGTGTGTGTGTGTGTGTGTGTGTGTGTGTGTGTGTGTGTGTGTGTGTGTGTGTGTGTGTGTGCATGTGTCAAGGACAAAGACAGTTGTAACACATTAAAGAGCTGGTGAAGGGCTGGTGAGCTCATCACCAGAGACCCCTATCATTAGAAACTGATTGGTTCAATATACTGTAAGTAAACAACTACAAGACCACTTTGCTTGTAGTACCGTACAACTGTTGTATTAGATAATTCACATATTGTCATGACTTTCCAATTTTCTCCGCTTCTTCAAAGATCTTGATACAAAGTGTTTTTTAGTTAGAACAAGGACCCGACCTGATCCGACCTGACCAACAACTACAAGACCGCTTTGCTTTACACAGAACTGTTATTTGATAATTCACATATTGTCATCACTTTCCAACTTTCTCCGCATCTTCAAAGATCTCCAAATAAAGTTTTTTTTAAAATTATTATTAGAACAAAGATCCGACCCGACCAGCCCATTGTCTTATTTGTATGCACCAATGTGGGCACCCCTGGCCTGGACACATTTAAGCAATGTGGCACGAGTGAAACTGGCATTGCCACGGTTACGAGTGCCATATTTACTTTTTCTACTACCAACAAATCAAGTTGAAAGAATTCAAACTTTTAAATCATTTTTACTTTTATCATAAAATAGTTCCAGTCTTAACATCTCCTTAACATTCCTGTTAAGCCATGCAAACTATAAGATTGATTGAGAGAGGCTATATACGTATGCAAAATATGCTTGCTTATCTTAATGTTCCATTCAAATTGAACATTCCCCTACTCCATTTACTCCTCTTTCTCACTCAGTAACTGTCAATGGTGATGTTATTACACAGAAATGTAAAAGTTCATCTTCAGAAAGTAAAAGTCCTGTCATGTTTTGGTTCTACCTGTGTGCCTAAGCACAGATGATTTCACTACTTAGCTGATCTACCTGGCTTAACAGTTGTGGTAATTAGAATCAGCTGATTGAGTGAAAGGTTGGAACAAAAAAGTGTCTTTTCGAACTTTTACTTTCTGAAGCTTTTACACCTTTGTTATTACACTGCTCTCTCGTTTTGAATGAATGGAATGCAACATTGTAAGAGATTACTATCGGCGATGTCCTGGGATATCGCCACTCATGGAACGCCTCTCCCTCCAATCTGATCATAAATAAATGGGTCAGCAGGATCTGACTGTTGTGTTATCTTTATTATTGCATTTAGTGATGTCTGCTTGGTGCAGGGGCTGGGTCCCAGGATGACTCCCTTTCATGAGCCGAGGAGGAATGCAGCCAAAGATCTCTGCTCATCTCTCCACAAGACTGTGGTGAGCCCGGTGGCAAACAGTGTGGGGAAGCTGAGTCACTGGTTGATACCAGTGGCGAACAATGTGGGGAAGCTGAGTCACCAGTTGTAGCAACAGAGAGGTCCGTCTGGACAGAACAGGTTTATTGGGAAGAAGAGAGGTGCAGTGAGGAGAGTGTGAGAAAGACACATGCAACAGGCTGCTTCCTCTGTCCGTGCGTCATTTTCTGATGCCGCTCCGCATAGCTCAGCGGTTTGGAAATGTGTATCCGTAAGGCAAACGTGATAACAGAACAGCAGAGCTGTTGGAAATCTATTGGTATCACTTCTGCATAGAGCAGCTCGCTGTGCTTCCCCCCTATAGCTCACCCCCGTACTGCACGGCTCTGCTCTAAAACATTAAGTGAACATGGTTATGAGGAAATTGTTTTATTTTGCTGTCAGACTGTCAGAAAGAAGAAAAGGGTGGATTCAAAAACTTAAAAGAAAAAAAATTACAACAACTGTAAATGTTCCCTTATGATTTTTTTTAAATTATTATTTTATTTTTTTTAGCAGTGTATGTTTCCATCATGCATTATGTCAGACCCATGCATGACCCATGACCTATATTGGACTCTTGGGAATCAATATAACATATGGATGTATATCCTTAGGAATGTGCAGATGTAGCAGATCTTTCCACGATATAGTCCACGAGAATCTATATCAATGGAATATCCATGTTGTTTCATCCAATTTAAATTGTGACTTGTATGTCACCCCTAACATACACTCCAAATACAAACATGAAACTTCAGAGTGTTGCCTTTAACTCAAGACCAAGACACACAAAGGGGTTCAAATGCAGTAAGGCTGTCAGTATACCTATAGGGCATTCTGCAAATAATTGTCTAAAATACTTATATGTTATTCTATATTGATCTATTTTTTCATACAGCTTCACAAGACCTGATGCTAGGGCTCAGTTGTGTTTCAAAGTTATATAAAGTGATCTAAAGGGCCGAACTGTGATCAGTTCAGAGAAGTCTGGAATGATCCAGCAGAAAGAAAGAAAAAAAAAACAATATTCCAGCCTCTGCAACTCAGTGTCAGTACTTCACACAGTTACTCTAATTGTTTCCCAAGAATCTTCGTGGAGCTTTTTCCAAAAGCTCAAGCACTGGATTACAGGCCAAACTAGGTGGGAACAGTGGCCTCTGAAGTAGGTGTTGTGCAATTGCAGGCAAACGTTTGAAACTTTCTGTGGAATTATGTGGTTAACTGGATACATACCTTGGAGGTGGCTTCATATGCCATAGCTGACATTCAGATCTAGAATGATATTTATTATAACAGCATGTTTGTTTGTACATTTGTGCAAACTGTAGAGGAAATAACATCACACACCGAAAAGAGAGTAAGTTAGAGGTGTGTGTGTGTGTGTGTGTGTGTGTGTGTGTGTGTGTGTGTGTGTGTGTGTGTGTGTGTGTGTGTGTGTGTGTGTGTGTGTGTCAGGGACAAAGTTGTAAGTTGTAACACATTAAAGAGTATGTGTTGTAACACATTAATTTCTTGTTATTGTCAGCATGCTCTGTAAATACTTACAAGACTTGTAATCTCTTTTTGATAATTAACAGAAATGCCATATCTTTTTTAAAATGTTGTGTGTCAATTAACATGTTTTCCTGGCACTCTATTATTAAGTTAAACATTGCTCAAATATTGTGTGGCTGCTTTCAAAACAGTGATATATGCCAAATAGAAAATCAAAGCCTGCACTGCACATTAGATTACACAAAATGGAGCAATGATTTGCTCGAAGCTCAATTTGCTCGAGTTTGCAGGTTTAACTTGGAAAAAGTGATAAACAGCTGTGATATATTCAAGGAAATAGTTTTGCAACATTAAAATGCTTTCATTTTTGGCAGGGTAAGTGTGAAAGGCATATAAAAGAATCTTTATCCTTTATAATCTGGATCTTATTCCATATTTATTTGCACAATGTATACTGCATACTGAATAGTTTGAACAAATCCTGTTCTTTGAAGTGGAGGACCGTACTTGAGATTACCATTCTAAAACTAGGTTAACTTGTTTCCAAGTCTCATTTTCTGAATGGATGGGTTGTACTGCCTGTTCCCATGTAGCAATTACCCTATAAACCTCAAATAGGATTCAATGTGTGAAATCCTTTACATATGCCAAAATTAGAGAATTAGTGAGCTTTGGTACTTGATGCCTGTTTTGCAACTACACTTGCATTACACTATTACTACAGCAGAATTATGCATCCGTACAAGAGTTTATAACAAATCTTTTGTCTAACGTTTGTCTAACGTTTAGACCTTTACTTTTGTACAGCTCTCTCACACTTGATAACCAGCTCACAACAAGCCACGAAACCTCTGCTCTAATTCCCTATTAACCTCAACTGAAGTTCTATGTGATGGACCTCTGAAGTTTCATGCTTTTGTTGGTCCTTAAAATACCAGGTGAGAGGTTACTATGGCCCCCCCGGAACACTTCCAATAACGTTCCAGATGAACCGTCGTAACAGCAGAAATGAATCACTTCACATAAGTACCATCCTGACATTGCTGCCACTGAACAACTGTCGTGCCCTGATAGGATACCTGAAATAGGCATATAGCGTCAATGGGTGTTTGTACCATGTCAGGTTGGGGTACGAACTTTGAGGAACTTTCCGGAACACATGCCCCGCTTGCCAGCTCCCACTCCCAGCATGCCAGCTGTCATTCCCTTGGCTGAACAACAAAACTGATAGTCAACACGTCACCCTCTGAGCCACTATGCACTACAGAATTCCAACAGAGAGAGAGTGTGAGAGAGAGAGAGAGAGAGAGAGAGAGAGAGAGAGAGAGAGAGAGAGAGAGCAGATCAGAGGGGAGAGAAACAGAGGATGGTGGGACAGTAATGACACGAGTCGTGCCATAAATATGAGGCCACTTGACACCCGTCCACAGCCCTGGCTACGCACTTTGTAACAGTTGGGACGTGTGCTTGGCCTGTTTACCAGTAGTGATGATGCACAGATCACAAGCAGTGCGGGAAAGAGCCACCCTCACATGGTGGATGGGACACAAGGTACAGATAAATCAGTCAACAAACTATGTCGGGCAAACCGTGCAGCCTAGAATAATGCAGCCATACATGCAGCTATGTAGAGTACAGTACATGCGTAAGTAGTTAATTAGGTGAAGGGTCAAGCACACAGAACACGGGAGAAACAATGACCAATCTATACATTAAACATCTGCCAGGAAATAAATGCACTATTGGGACTCCTGTACAGTACTAGTGCTGTGATCTTGACAGGGTGAATAAATTATGCTGCTATGTTGGACATTTCTAAGTTACCATTGGAATATTTTAATGACCCTATACATTCACAATACCTTTTATTTTAAAACAGAATAGACATCCAGACATAGCTGATGTACAGACTGTCTGGATGAATGGTTATATACTGTATTAAGTATGTGTGATGACCATGGCATTGCTGGGTCATGATTTATTGACAATCAAAAACAGTGACACACTGAAGCTAAACAGTGACATACTGAAGCTAAAGGCGAAACTAGACTCTAAAGAGTGCATGGCTGCCCCCATGTGTGACTGGACTAAATGACTGCAGCACAAGAATGCTATACTGGAACCGTGTATTTCAAACGATTTTGAGACTTGGGACTTCAGATGTTTGCAGATTCCTCCCCCATGTGGCCAATTTATTAACTGCATCTCTGTGTGCATCACATTGATGTTTAAAGAGACCCTATGCAACTTTTTCATAGTCATAAAATCGCTTAGAAATCGTTGTTTTGCTTGACTGACCACACCAGTTTTATCGAAAATAGTAATATTTCCTCCCACCCCCAGTGTCCCTATCCGCTATTACAGCCTTGCAGTTTGTGCAGGAGGCGATCGCTCCTTGTTTACATCTGGAAGTATGAGATGTGTAAGGAACAAGAAGAACCACGCTTGGAATTTATGTATACAGCCTATATATGTATAAATATACACGCTAAAGTTGTAGGGGAAGCTATGCAGAGAAATATGCAAGTATAAAACGGGGGAAAACGAAAAGCGAAAACGAAACCGGAGATGAAATCGCCAATCCTGCATAGTTTATCTTTAAACTAATCTCAAACACCATCTGTGTCACAACTTCAGCCACAAAAACCTGGGTCTCCTGAAGCACTAAATAAATGATGGTACGCTACGAGAAGGCATCGCCACACTGCTAAACCATTTACACACATTTCAGACTCGGTTTTAAGTAAAACTGAGCAATGAATCTCAGTCAATTCGGTGGGATGTCCATGGCAGTTCAAAGGTAATGGTCACTTAATTGTCTAAAACAGCCTAAAACGTGTACAACACTTCCAGGCCAGCCATTGGTATCTCTGGTCATCTTTTATTTTTGAAAAGAAATAACATTTCCGTGCAACGTAAAGATGAAGTAGCCTATGTTGCATCTCACAGAACGTCCTCTCTCCTCCCATAGTTTAGTGAAGCCACCAGTTTTTTCCATCTGAATGTTTTTGTTGACAGCATATGTGAGATTCATTCTACATGTGAAATGTGACTAGGCCTGAAAAGTAGGCCGAGCTCAGTGTTACGCAATGAGACCAGACAGGTGGGGTGCAACAAACAGGAGGAAATGTTTCTTTTTTGTACCTGTCTTTATTAATGCCTTTCTCTCTTGACAATGAACAGCAATCATTCAAAACAAAATAGTCACACACAAACATAGAGTCTTAAACAGGCCTACATACTGTATGTATGGAGACGAGAAATGTAACATGAACCACAATGCAAAAATCACATTAAAAGTCACCTAGGATTCCTCATACTTTAGTAGACAACAACAGAGTTCAACAGGGTTTGTTCAATCTCATCTCTCAGTGAGGAAAAGTGTAACTTCTCTGGTACACCCAAAGCATACAATACCACGTTTTCTTAGCCTGGCCCCCACCTGACTACGCACTTCCGCTCATTTGCATCTCTCTTCATACTCCGTCTGGTATAGCGTGATCCAGCTTGGTTTACTCCGGCAAATGCATCTCCGCCCAATCAGCGAACAGAGGGTGTTCCCAAGAGCGATTGCATTTAAGTTTCAAGCCTATTTTAATCGTTGTGTCCCCGTGGTTATCAGACGTCATTGCCAAACATTAGTGATTGAACTCCAGTGAATTCAAACTTCAGACAAGCGTCCACAAACCAGGAAATAAACATTTGCCAATGGAGCTAGGCCAGACTCTCAGTGAAGTGGTCTCCAGGCTAACGCTTGCATGAATGACCGAGATGCCACTCCCCTGATTATTACCATCAGTGCACCATCAAAATTCATTTGAAGCCATTATTTTTAAGGGAAAATGAGAATGAGAGCTATTAATTTGATACAGTTACATTTCTTACAGTTAAGAACGTTCTTAAGTTCTTAAAATTTCTGCATCAGCAACGAGCCAGAGAAGGTAATAGTGCGTGTAGTAGCAGTGGCCCAGGCATACCCTGCGTTTTGGACCACAGTGACTTGATCATTCTGTGCCAGCTCAGTCATGTAGGTGCACATACTACCTACAGTGGATTTTTTACTAACTTGAGAATGGCACAAAACCTTAGCCACACCATTAACCTGCAGCCACCAGGCATTGTCTGGGTTATTTCTGGCACTCTGGAATGAGAAGAAGAACTGGTAGATTCCATGCACTGGAGCAGTGAAGATGCCTGAGGACCCGCTGAATGCAAAGCCCTCATTCAGGGTGACGTCACTGAAAAGGATTGGGTTGAGGCTTCCATCGATTGATGCTGGGTGTGCAGCATAGAAGTGCACTGCTTTGGATACTAAATATAAAAAAAATAGAATGGACATACAGATAACCTATAAAGAAGGTCATCTTCTGTATGGCCAACATTTCTCTCTCTCTCTCTCTTTCTCTCTCTCTCTCTCTCCATTTGCCTGATTTGTATAACATCACAAATGACCATCACAAAGCAATGTAAAGAACCCTAACCCTAACCCTATAACCCCCTAACTCTTTCTTCAGTCAAAGAAAGATTGTTGAGCTGGAGTGCTACCTGGAAAATGTGGTGCTAGATGGTACTCTTTGGTCAAAGGCTTAAGGCAGTCCAAACAATTTAAAGATACCCTACGTTTTTAATCAATGAATTGCCAAGTAGAATAAAGGCTTTTTAACATTTCTACTAGATGAGTGCCTTGGTATCTTTCTTCAGTCAATTGCATTTGAATTCACTGATGCACAGACACATTTTAGATGGGTATATATCTAAATGAAAGTTTTGAAATTGTTACCTGTAGTTGGTGTCTTAGAAAGCTCCACATTGGTGTTATCATCCTAGTATAAAAAATGATTTAAAAATGTTAATCTGTTTACCTATTGGGACGGGCATGCCCTACAGTAGGTTATAGCGCAAGAGTTTCTCTGCAGTCGCAACATTCAAGGAAAATATAACTCGGCATTTACTCACATTGGATAGGACTGGTCTGATTTCACATATGAGTGAAATTAGCATCACTTGAACTACTTTCATTTCCATGTCAACCTGTGAGAAAATACAAAAAAACCACAATTGTAGATTATTAGGAAATGCTGTTAATCAAATGCATGTGAAATAAATTACTATTTTAGAAGATTCTTTTAAATCACCTTTCTGTTAACAATCACAATATAATACAATGACACTTAGACTGACAACATAATTCTAGACCAGGTTGTATATATATGCAGTTTCTCACAAAGTAAATATTTACTCAGTCAATAACATTTATTAATAGGTCAACTCACTTATTATGTTCAAAACCATTTCCTTTCGACCTTTGTATACAATCTCACCAAAGTGGTTGTATTAATATTTAACTGTTCAGACACCTGCAAGATATGCATTAACTAGATTAATATGACCGCTGCTCAGTCCTGACTCCCTGCTTTTAAAACGGGAACTTTACTGGATCTACACATTGGACACTATGGCTTCTATAGGGTAAAATGAAGAGTTCAGTATTAGACCCTATAGATCAAATAGCTTCCCTCATTGTGGAATGTTGTTTCATACTGGAATGTGATTTTTGTGATTTTAAAATGTGTCTCTCCATACTGAATATATCTTGCATGTGATGTAAAATTGTAGTCTCCACAATGAAGAAGTAAACACTGCTTGACAAGCAAGTGGCCTTGATCATATGGTCTACTTGCAAATATGATGGCTATTTGAGGCCTGAGGCACAGTAAAGTGATGCTTGATGGGTTACTAAAATATATCATATATATCAAGGGAAGAGCATTTGGAGGGGGGGGGGTGTAATGGGGTGTGTGTGTGTGTGGGGGGGGGGGGGGTGATCTATTTCATCATTCACATCTCAATTTCTCAACATCCCCAACCACAGTTTCTTAAGTGGTGGGTTGAGACCTATAAGTAGGTCATGGGGTCATTCTGGGTGGGTCGCCCATTTCAAGTGCTACTTTATCACATCTAATATCGGATTTACCTTTATTTGTATGTCAGTGGTTGCCATGGACATAGACAATGTTAATGTGACGGGTCATGTTAGACATCCTACATGCACACACACAAACACACACACACACACACACGCACACGCACACACACACACACACACACACACACACACACACACACATAAAAACAAACACACATGCAGGCAAGCAGGCACGCGCACACAGTCACGCACACACACACAGACAAACACAGAAGCAGAAGCACAGATATACACAAGAAACAAACACACACTGTCTGCACACTCATTTACGAGCACAAAAGCAGCGGATGAAGTAGGTGATGGAGACAAATTGACAAGCATGATTTATTTTTGTGGAGAGAATGTGTAGAACTGGGCAGTGGTCATATCTTGTACCGCTCTGCGATACATCTTGTTCATGTTATCATTGGGGCTCTCAACCTGCTAAAATGGACCATTTTATTCTCCAGCCTAATTATAAGGTTGTAAATGCTGCAAAATAACATCTGAGCTTTGTTTTGACAGACCATTGCATACCTTTTTTGGTAAGTACTTCAAATACCACGTGACAGTTAACTTGGGCCTCAAGGGACACTCCTCCTGAGTAACAATTGCGAGAAAAGAACATGTCCATTGAAGTTACTCAGGAACTGTAGAAACAGCAGATATGGATCACTTGACATAAATACCACCATGACATTGCCCCTTCTGAACACCTGTTGTGTCCTGATAGGAAACCTGAGATAGGCATATACCGTCAATGGGTGTTTGCACCATCATGTCAGGTTGGGGTACGAACTTTCCGGAACACATGCCCCCCTTGCCAGCTCCCACTCCCAGCACGCCAGCTGTCATTCCCTTGGCTGAACAACAAAACTGATAGTCAACACGTCACCCTCTGAGCCACTATGCACTACAGCATGCCATCAGAGAGAGAGAGAGAGAGAGAGAGAGAGAGAGAGAGAGATTGATGTCTTTCTTTAGGTAAACGTATACTTATTTGTCTTTGCTATACAGCAATAGTGCACTTCTTTGCTGCACACCCAGCATCAATCTCTGGAAGCATCAACCCCGTCCATTTCAGTGACGTCACCCTGAATGAGGGCTTTGCATTCAGCGGACACACAGGCATCTTCACTGCTCCAGTGCATGGAATCTCCCAGTTTTTCTTCTCATTCCAGAGTTACAGAAATTACTGGTGGCTGAAGGTGAATGATGTGCATAGGATTGCGTGCCATTCTCAAGTTATTGTGGGTAACACTGTAGGTAGTATGTGCACCTACATGACTGAGCTGGCATATATTGATTAAGTCAAATCACATTACTTTCTCTGGCTCGTTGCTGATGCAGAAATCTTGAGTGTCATCAACTGTATGAAATGTAGCACATACTGTACAACAAGTCAATAGCTGTCATTGTTAAAGCAACAAAATGGAACAATTTTCCCTTCAAAATAATGGCTTCAAATGAATTCTGATGGTGCACTGACTGCAATAACAGGGAGAGTGGTGTCTCTGTTGTGGTCACTGCACACCTGAAACACATGGTACTGCATCTGCTTTGGTGTATCATAGATGTGACAGAGTGGATAAATATGAGGCCACTTGACACCGGTCCACAGTCCTGGCTACGCACTTTGTAACAGTTGGGACGTGTGCTTGGCTTGTTTACCGGTAGTGATGATGCGCAGATCATAAGCAGTGCGGGAAAGAGCCACCCTCAGATCACAACAGGTGCGGGAAAGAGCCACCCTCACATAGTGGACAGGACACAAGGTACAGCTAAATTAGTCAACAAACTGTGTCGGGCAAACCGTGCAGCCTGGAATATGCAGCAACACATGCAGCTATGTAGAGTGTAAGCGTAACTGGTTCATTAGGTGAAGGGTCGTGCACTCAGGAGACGGGGAAAATGATAACTAATCCACATGAAACATCTGCCAGGAAATAGACGCACACGCACTATTGGGACTCATGTACAAATATTGTGATCTTGAAATGGTGAATAAATTATTCTGTGCTATTTTGGACATTTCCAAGTTGCTACTGGAATACTTTGATATTATAGACCTACATTCAAATTACCATTATCATTCATTTACCATTAATCTACCATACCATTCAAAGTGTCATAATTTAAGCCTTTTTTGAATCTCCTTTCTGTGTTGCAATGTGACTCAAGTTATAAATGCTCAATTTCTTATTTTTATTCACTTGTGGTGAATACAGAGACAAAAGACAATAAAGCCCCATTATGCAAGAATTGGTATTCATTTCCCCTTGTTGTGACTGTACTGGATACCCAAAAGGTTCAAAGGACCTGGGCTGATTTCACATATGAGTGAAATTATCACTGCTAGAACTACTTTCATGTTTATGTCAACCTGTAAGAAAATCCAGAGATTCCACAGTCGTATATTAGGATATGCTGCTTCCAACTATGTTTGACATAAATAAATCATAATTTAAGCCTTTTTTGAATCTCCTTTCTGTGTTGCAATGTGACTCAAGTTATAAATGCTCAATTTCTTATTTTTTATTCACTTGTGGTGAATACAGAGACAAAAGACAATAAAGCCCCATTATGCAAGAATTGGTATTCATTTCCCCTTGTTGTGACTGTACTGGATACCCAAAAGGTTCAAAGGAAAGTCTATTTGGTGTACATCAAAGGCAACGACTAAAAACATACCCAGTGCTTCAGAAAGTGAGAAAACTGTCACGTCTCTACATCAAAGCAAATGCAGCAGATTTTATTTGTCACATACATATAATGCAGTGAAATGTTACAGTCGGCTCCATGCTAGGTAAAAAAAGAGGCATACAGTACAAACTAACCTAGAACAGAAACAGAACCAACCCACCAAAACATTAACAAGCAACAACAACAACAACAACAACATTAACAAAAAGAACAATATTACACAAGATATTAAATTGTGTTTCAGGCCTGCAGTGACCACAACAGAGACACTCTCCCTGTTATTGCAGTCAATGCACCATCAGAATTCATTTGAAGCCATTATTTTGAAGGGAGAATTGGTACATTTTGTTGCTTTAACAATGACAGCTATTGACTTGTTGTACAGTATGTGCTACATTTCTTGCAGTTGATGACACTTAAAATTTCTGCATCAGCAACGAGCCAGAGAAGGTAATAGTGCGTGAAGTAGCAGTGGCCCAGGCAGACCCTGAGGTTTGGCTCACAGTGACTTGATCGTTCTGTGCCAGCTCAGTCATGTAGGTGCACATACTACCTACAGTGGATTTTTCACTAACTTGAGAATGGCACACAACCTTAGCCACACCATTAACCCGCAGATGCCAGGCATTGTTTGGGTTGTTTCTGCCACTCTGGAATGAGAAGAAAAACTGGTAGATTCCATGCACTGGAGCAGTGAAGATGCCTGAGGACCCGCTGAATGCAAAGCCCTCATTCAGGGTGACGTCACTGAAACGGATTGGGTTGAGGCTTCCAGAGATTGATGCTGGGTGTGCAGCATAGAAGTGCACTGCTCTGTAGACTAAATAGCAAAGACAAATATATGTGTTTACCTAAAGAAAATCTCTCTCTCTCTCTCTCTCTCTCTCTCTCTCTCTCTCTCTCTCTCTCTCTCTCTCTCTCTCTCTCTCTCTCTCTCTCTCTCTCTCTCTCTCTCTCTCTCTCTCTCTCTCTCTCTCTCTCTCTCTCTCTCTCTCTCTCTCTCTCTCTCTCTCTCTCTCTCTCTCTCTCTCTCTCTCTCTCTCTCTCTCTCTCTCTCTCTCTCTCTCTCTCTCTCTCTCTCTCTCTCTCTCTCTCTCTCTCTCTCTCTCTCTCTCAGCATTCACATCAGTTTTCACTAAATCTTATATGTGCTACTTGTAAAAAAAAAAATAATATCTCATTATAAATTTAAGTTATCAAATTGTTACCTACATGTCCTTGTGTTAAGCTCCACACTGGTGTTGCCATTCTGAAAATGATAAACATTTTAATGTTATTCTAAATACACATTTGGCATGGGCTATAGTTTGCACATCTTGTAGCACACCAGTTTCTTTGCAGTCACATTCCAGGAAGAATATAACTTGGCATTTACTCACATTGGATTGGACTGGTCTGATTTCACATATGAGTGAAATGATCACTGCTAGAACTACTTTCATGTTTATGTCAACCTGTAAGAAAATCCAGAGATTCCACAGTCGTATATTAGGATATGCTGCTTCCAACTATGTTTGACATAAATAAATCATAATTTAAGCCTTTTTTGAATCTCCTTTCTGTGTTGCAATGTGACTCAAGTTATAAATGCTCAATTTCCAAGACTATACAGTGGAGTTTAATCTATTTGTTTATGTGGAGATATAAAACAATATGCACAATACCTGTTGGGAGTCCAGAGTATCTCACTTGCTGGTCTGATTGTCAGAAAATGAACGACACTTATGACAGCAGAATTCTTGTCCAGTTGTTATATTTATGCAGTTTCTCATAAAGTTAATATATTAGCCATTTTTATTACTAGTTTAACTTGATTTTATCCAAGGTCATTTCCTTTTGACCTTTGTATTTAGAATCTCCAAAGACAGATTTGTAAATATTAGGCAAGTGTTTACTCTGATATGCATCCAAGAGCATTTCCTTTTGGAACTTTGAACATCTTAAACTCTCTACAAAACAAGGTTGTAAAATGAGACACTAAGATTAGTTTTAAACAATGGAATAATTTTGATATTAGTATTAGCCTCAGGCTTGACCTAAATGCTGACAATAAACAATATTTCTCAACATTTTGAAAATGTTAATAAGCCTTTATATAGCTGGTAAAACAAAAAAAGTCGTCCCAAATTGAGGATGCAGTAACTTTGATCTCTGTGTATCTACTGTATCTTTAACTGCGTGACCATTACATGCAGTATGAAGGTTAAAGGCAATTTCCTCACAAACAAACACACGTGAGTCATTTTTCCTCAGCTCAGCAACTTCAGGATGATAATAGGTATTTGTGACAGGTAAGTAATAGCCTAAACTTTATTGCCAAAAGTATTGGGTCACCTGCCTTGATTCGCATATCAACTTAAGTGACATCCCATACTTAATCCATAGGGTTTAATACGATGTCAGCTCACCCAGCTAAAGCAGCTTGACCTCTTCTGGGAAGGCATTCCACAAGGTTTAGGTGTGTTCATGGGAATTATATGATAGTCAATTCCTCCAGAAGCACATTTATGAAATCAGACACTGATGTTGGATGAAATCACACACTGATGTTCATCCACACCAAACTCTATCATCCATGTCTTTATGGGCCTTGCTTTGTGCACAGTCATGTTGGAACAGGAGGAGGTAATCACCGAGCTGGGCTTGGCCCCTAGTTCCAAGAAAAGGAACTCTGAATGTTTAAGCATAAACCAATTTCAGTCATTTGTAGTATCAGAAAGTTCAAATGGGTAGGGCATAAATTGTCCATTAGTAATTAACCAGTTGATGACACTCAACATTTCGCCATCAGCAACGAGCCAGAGAAAGTAATAGTGCGTGTAGTAGGAGTGGCCCAGGCATGCCCTGATTTTTGGCCCACAGTCACTGTATCATTCTGTGCCAGCTCAGTCATGTAGGTGCACACATACTACCCACAGTGGATCTGTCACTAACTTGAGAATGGCACAAAACCTTATAGCCACATCATTTACCCTCAGATACCAAGCACTGTTTGAGTTATGTCTGCTACTCTGGAATGAGAAGAAAAACTGGTAGATGCCATGTAGCCTAGGTCTAATGGAGCAGTGAAGATGCCCAACTTTCAATTAAACAATTAAACCTGCGCCCTATGCGCGATCACCCTGCTTTCCAGAGTTTAAGTCCCCAGGGACACAAGCACATGCACAAAAACGTGGCGGATTAATGGGAAACCATAGGCTACTCACCGGTCTCAAATGAGGCAAGAAAGGCCAGATGAAGGGACGTGTCCCTGGATGCATTATACTTTTATACCTGATGCATTTACCTGCATCATCTGGCCTGGGCATGGAGTAGCCTACCTGCGGCTGAGTGAAGAAGGAGCTTGAACTGGCTATAGGGTCAGCTGCAATGGATTGGGCCTTTTTTGCCACTCTGTTTGAGTAGATGTGACTCGCCATTATTCATCACAGTAATTAAGCTAGGGTGACCAGATGTCCTCTTTTTGAAACCTAAAAATGTGTCCGGGCGGAATTTCAGAATCGTCCGGGATTTTGTTATTCTAGCCGAATTTGCATTGCTCTCTATTTCATTCACATAGTAGGCTAATCACGCCCTCCCCCTACAGTTCGCTTTGCAGAGTAGAGCCTGACCTTAGATTCACCATCATTGGTCGATATTCTCGACCTTAACATTTAATTGGTTATTCACCTCATCAGCGCACATTTCCTTGTTTAGCCTACCATTAGCCGTGTTCAAGTTCAACTCCAAATGACCTTTTGCAGCAACGAGAGCTGCCGGTGGCAGCAGGGGCGGGGATGCAAACGCTGCTATGAAGTTGTACACTCTCTACTTCCCGTAGTGTAGACTTGGCTAGACTTGACCATGTGACGAATCACGAGGCACGGACCCGCACGGACTCTTGTGGATATGGGGAGGCATCTAAACACCTGCACACACGTCAGGGATGTAAAAGCCACTGGCTCCCTATTCATGGGTTTCATCAGGTCCCTTTCCACAGGTGTATACAATCAAGCACCATGCAGTCTGCATTGATAATCAAGGTGCTTGATTGTATACACCTGTGGAAAGGGACCTGATGAAACCCATGAATAGTAGCCAGAATTAAATTTAAATCTCTCACTCTGGCCTATTCATGGGTTTCATCCGGTCCCTTTCCACAGGTTTATACAATCAAGCACCTTGATTATGAATGCAGCCTGCATGGTGCTTGATTAATACACCTGTGGAAAGGGACCTGATGAAACCCATGAATAGGACACTGACTGGATCTGCTCCTAGCTACTTCAGTTCTTTGATGAAGATGTACATTCCCAACCGCCCATTGCGATCTTCTGAGGAGCGTCTGTTATGTCGACAAACCATACATGCTAGGTCAAACTGTAGATCCTATTCTTCAGTTGTTCCGTGTTGGTGGAATGAGTTGCCCAGTGCTCTCCGTTCAAGCAACAGTTTTGGATCTTTTAAGAGGAGTCTTAAAGGGATAGTTCGGATTTTAAGACACGAAGTTGTATGGGTTCCCTGTCAGCAACGTAGTGCATCAGCACTGACTTACCCCCGACAGCGTCCTGTGAGCCGAGATCCAGCCGGTTTTTGATCGTTTTTGATGCCGGACTATTTTCTTCAGCAAGTTTCTGGGGTCACGAAAGTAAAGTGTTTTTCTTCTCAAAACCATATGCGTTCAACAGAGTGATATATTTGCACCACAAAAACGTTGTCCAGCTGTCAGTAGCGCGCAGTGATAGGAATCGCGAAAAATAAGTAAGTGATAACGAGGTTTGAATTTTTCCTGGACAACGTTTTTGTGGTGCAAATATATCACTCTGTTGAACGCATATGGTTTTGAGAAGAAAAACACTTTACTTTCGTGACCCCAGAAACTTGCCGGACTACTTTCTTCAGCATCAAAAACGATCTAAAACCGGCTGGATCTCGGCTCACAGGACGCTGTCGGGGGTAAGTCAGTGCTGATGCACTACGTTGCTGACAGGGAACCCATACAACTTCGTGTCTTAAAATCCGAACTATCCCTTTAAGGCATATTTGTTTAATATGCACTTAGTCTTTTGAGTGTTTGTTATGTGTTATGGTTTGTATAGGCCTAATAGTTTTGTTTTGTTATAATTTGTCCATTGTTAAAATTTTACATTTATTCTGCTATTGTCCTTAAATTTAGCCATACCTTGCTATAGTTATTGTTATTATATAATTAACTGAGTGACTTATTTGATTGCTTTTGTCATTTCATTGTTTTATTTCTCATTAGATTAGTGCTTAAATGATTGTTGTATTGATAATATTGCTATTCTCCCTATTTTGTAATTGTTCACTGTTATTTAATTTGTATTGCTATTTATTTGTATGTCGCTTTGGACAAAGGCGTCTGCTAAATAACCATAACCAAAAAATAACCAAAAAGCCAATTAGGGCAAAGACCTGACGTCATGAAGGCAGGGTCTAGGCTCCGCTGCTCTCCGCAGTACCTCCAGACCGGCTGCTCTTTTGCGGAGCAGCCGCCTGGCCACGCCTTGCTCCCGCGATAAGTTGAGGCCATGTGATACCGACTGCCGAGTCGAAAACACGCCCATCTAGACCATCGTGGACAGATTTTTAACCACGTGCATCTTGTGCTGCGCAGTTTTTGTGCTGCGCAGCCAACTTGAACGCGCCTATTGGCAACGTGCAAAACTATCCGGCATCTTCAGCCATGCCGAAACTCAAGTGCAAGTTCACTGACGATTAAAACGTAATTTCCATGTTTTCGTCTCGGTCGAGATCATGCAAAGCAGGCAGTTTAGGAGGACTGAAAAGTATCAGCCATTGGACAACTTTTCACCTTAAAAAATGTGTCATTTTGTGCAATTAGGTTTTATTTTTTATTATTTTTGTTTTACCATTGTTGTGACTATACTTTACATTGTATAGCCTACAAATGTATAGTTTGTTTTTGCACATTTAAAACTTTCAACTACAAAATAGCCTTTTGAGGCAGTGTTTTTCTGTTGGTGTTGGGCCGGCCAATAAAGCTCATTATCATATATCACCATGTATGTTGACACAATTGTATAATGCACGTGTTCAGGTGCATAGCCTATGTGACCCAAATACCCCCCCCCCCCCCCCCCTCCCCAACTCAAATCTGGTCATCCTAATTAAGCTACATTAGAGCATAATAGCAGTCAAAACGGAAAAGTCTTTATTTTGACAGCTGGCTAACCAAGACCAACTTTTATTTTGGCTTTGCGACCCGGAAATAATGACTGGTGAACTCTTATGCTGTTCTGAAATCGAGGCTTTTCGCTTCATCTGAAGTCGTGATACGATGCCAGGGTGAAATCTCGACTGTCAGTGGTATGATTTATATCTAAAATAAACAGGTAATATTGTCATTCACTTTTAAACTGGTCCACGCCACACCACCAAAGACTACTTGTTACACATATGTTACAACAGAGATTTTTCTCTCGCAGGCTGAGGCGGTTTAATGTTAGCGTACCATAACATAAGCTAGCTTTCGGTCGCTAACTAAAGTTGCTTACCTGTAATGTATGAGATGAGCAGCTGGAGACGTTTGTTTATATGGCAAGGTGGAGAACCATAGATGATACAAGGACGATATATATCTTGCCTGGTCACATTGCCTCTGTACTCCTTCTAGGCAGGCATGCATTATCACCGATTAGTTTGGTTCGGCTAGATCTTCCGTCAGTTTGGCCCACTGATAGCTAACGTTAGATTGTGAGCTAACCGTTAGCTAGCTAGCAGCTAACTTCGACGTGACGTCTTATTTACTTTGCTAGCAAACGCCGTAATAATGGTTAATGGTTTGGTGCCCAGCCATAACTAGCATGCTTAGCAACAAACATCGCCTCGCAATGGCATTAGCAGCGGGTAAGAGTTGCATGTCAGATCAGTTAAGAATGAGTAGTAAGAGTACCAAATAGTGTCAGCGTTATTTTCTGTTATCTGTAGATACTTACTGTGTATTGACTCTGTACCTTAACTAGAAGCGTTAGCAAGTGGACTGTAAGTTTGGGTGCGGTGTTGTGCGTCGGGCGGCAAGATGTGTAGCTGCTACATTAAGTAGCTATATCTATGTCAGCTGGAGTCTGCACCAATTAATCACATCGAATTCAAAATAATTTACTTATGCACTGGATGACATCGGATGTTTTGGTGGTGTTTACAGGTGAGCTCCTTTTAATGTGTATCTGAGAGTGCACACAGAGCCTGCTGTGAGGGCTAAGATGCCGATCCCTCCCCCTCCTCCTCCACCACCTGGAGGACCACCTCCTCCGACCTTCAGTCAGGTAAGCCTACTGTTCCCTTGTCTGTTAAAAAAATCATGTGTAGCCTAGTGTATACAGCTAAACTCATGATTAACTCTGTGGTTGATGAATATTGATTGGTGTGCTTTGGTGTGAGAGATGCATGCTCAGTGGTCTCCAGAAGAAGATTTGTGCATTATAGCTAAAGCCTAAAGTACCTTATACTGGCAAGATTTGGGAAAAGATTCTTGAAAGATTGTAGTCTTTTGAGTAAAGTTTGAGTGAGGGGCATTAGTTAAAAGACTACAATCTTTCAAGAATCTTTCCCAAATCTTATCAGTGTAAGGTAGGCTTTAGAGTAGCTTTAGAGTATCTCCAAACTGTACAGTGTAGTGAAGCTTAACCCGTGTTTCCGACACTGTATGGAAATTATTCTGCGTTCCAGAATTGGAGGTCGGACTTAAATTCCAACCTTGAATTTGGGGTAGATCGACTCCAAGTTCAGAAGTGGGAACTCCGACTTCAAATGGCATTCCATTGTACAAGAAGGAGGTCAGAATTCTTGACCTCTGAGTTTGTCTGGAATGAAATTGGGTGATTCATTCCAACTAGGAAATATCTGACTTCCGAGCTGTCTGGAATGCATTAAACCATGGGCCTGTGCTAGGCACTGTGGGCTTTGCCTTTGTGATTTCCCTATGCTAAAACAAAAAACCCTTGCACCTCTGTTTTGCCAGGCCAACACGACCCCACCTAAGCTGAACAAAGATGAGACCAAGGGACGTAATGCTCTTTTGACCGACATTTGCAAAGGAACTAACCTGAAGAAGGTTGCTGTTGTCAATGATCGGAGTGCACCCGTCATCGAGAGTAAGCTGTTAACATAAACACATTTTGAGGATTATAGAACAAGTATAAGCCTGTATTCAAACATATATTTACTAGGCAAAGTTAGTTTATTAACCTTAGGAAAATAAATGTATTATGCATTTTAATGTAATGTATCATTTTGATCATCAGTGCTTTTGTCAGATTTGCACATCTGAGATCAGCTCACAACAGTTCGGATGACTTCATTTGTATATCACCTTATTGTAGTGCTTACAAGAAAGCCATCCCTATTACAGAACGAAAGCAATGATTTCATTTGAGTTTGATTTTATTTTGGTCAATTTGCATGCACAGTCAGGGAATATCAGGGAATGTTATTAACAGTAAATTATATGATAGTCAAAACCTGCTGTGCATTCTCGTTTCATGTGTGGATGCACCTTTAATGTTTTTGTTTTGCCCGAAACATTTTCCGCTCTAAAAATGTGCAACATTCTAAAATGCAATATCTTGGCTGGTGGCGTCACTTCAGGCAATCATGCCGGGGAAATGCCGGTTTCGATGTCATGGAAGTTCTGTTTTATGGTCAGGGAAAGTCGGGGAAAAGTCAGGGAATTTTAAGTCTGACTTAGAGTGGGAACCCTGCCTTGAGCAAGACACTTAACCCCGATGAGCAGGTTGGCGCCTTGTATGGCATCGGTGTGTGTGCGAATGGGTGAATGTGAGGCATGACAATGTAAAGAGTTTTTGGGAGTTTGAAAAAAGCGCTATGTAAATGAGTTTACTGTTTACTGACTTATTGGTGCCCTCTGCAGAGCCCAAAGGAGGCGGTGGGGGCGGAAGCAGTGCCAGTCCAGGGGGTGTGTCAGGTGCCATGCAGCCCGTGGGCGGGCTCTTCCAAGGAGGCGTGCCAAAGCTGCGGCCAGTCGGAGGCAAGTGCCCGCGATGCTGCTATTGGCCCTCATTTCAACGCTACGCAGTGCGGTGTCAGTCTATGAGCAAAGTTGTCATGCATGAATCAGTGGCATCATGTAGCATTCGGACCCACTGCTGTTTGTGCTTAGAGTCTTTCTTGGGATATTAAATTGGCAAATAGAATTTGCATAGGTTTTCAGCGAGCTTTAGTTTCAAGACCCAAGCTTTAGTTTGGACCATTAGGGCCCTAGGTGTTTGTGTTTTTATTTGTGCATTCAAACCTTGTCTATACCATGATTGGGTCCCAAAACCAAGGCCTGTGAAATATTTCTGTCAAATGTCTTCATATCGTTAGCTCTTGATATTACCTCAGTTTTACAACCTGTAAAGTATATGTTTGTACATAAATATCACGAAAAGTAGTATTCATAGCCAGTTAAAAATAAACAAGCTTGTTTTCAGTGGCTTGTTTCATCCCTTTGGTCATCTTAATGAATTCTCTGCTTCCCAGATGGTTCTGTCGGTCGGTCAGCACTGCAGCCTGGCTCTCGTCCCATGGCACCCCGCCCTCCCGGTCGCCACGACGACAGCGACAGTCCCTCGCAGCAGCATTCTCCGGGCTCTTCGTCGCCTCCCGAGCAGTCTCGGTCCCAGCGGCCCTCGCTGCCTGACCTGTCCCGCCCGGTCAGCAGTGGTAGCCCCTCGTCCTCCTCCACCGGGATGAAGCACAGCTGTTCGGCCCCACCGCCACCCCCGCCCATGTCTCGCCGCGGCAACGCCCCGCCCCCACCCAAGGCAGCCACTCCCACCTCTTCCTCCTCCTCGTCTCCTTCCTCCTACAACCGCGAGAAGCCCCTGCCCCCGACACCAGGCCAGCGGGGCTCCTCGCCCGCCCCTGGCCGTGAAAATGCCCCCCCGCCGCCACCCGTGAAGCCTCCGCCCTCCCCGGTCAACAACCGCCGACCTCCTACGGGGGGCTCT
This sequence comes from Sardina pilchardus, assembly GCF_963854185.1. Taxonomy (NCBI): domain Eukaryota; kingdom Metazoa; phylum Chordata; class Actinopteri; order Clupeiformes; family Clupeidae; genus Sardina; species Sardina pilchardus. Next base: position 30,712,501 of record NC_084996.1, read on the forward strand.
TCATCCTCCACCTCTTCCTCCTCCTCCTCTTCCTCGCTGGCGCCCCCGCCTCCCCCGTACCGCCAGGGTGTGGTCAACGGGCCTTCGAGCCCGGGCAGCGAGGCGGCCCCCGAGCTGCCTCAGAGGCACAACTCGCTCAGCAAGAAGCCGTCCTCTGCCGGGCACACCCCTACGCGTGCCCACGCACCCCCGCCACCCCCCTCGCCCTCTCCGCCAGGAGGTCGGCCCCCACCTCCCGTACGAGACGCTCCGGGCCGAGGAGCAGGTAGGAGCGCTCTTTTGTCCATCTCTCTCTCCTGCTTACTCTCTGGTGTTATTTCAATCTCTGTAGGGGAAACTGGCAAGCTGGCACTGTGTATGTAGGCAAATGCTATTGACATTTTCCCTTGTTTTGGTGTATGGACATGTGTATCCTCTGTGTGTGTGTTTTATTAATGCTTCTTATTTGTCTATGTTGGTCCTGTGTATGTTTGTCTGTTTGTGTGTGTATGAATGGTTTGCTTTGTTTGTGTGTGTGTGTGTGTGTGTGTTTCATTCTGTGTACAGCTCCTCCCGTGCCTGGGCAGCCGTCGCGGAATGGCCGAGAAGCCCCTCCCCCGCCGCCCCCGTACCGGACCCACGGCGGCACCTCCGAAGCTCCCGGTCGAGGCAAGCCACCCCCTCCCCCCTCCCGCACCCCTGCGGGGCCCCCGCCCCCTCCCCCGCCCATCCGAAATGGACACACCTCCACCCCCCGCTCCTTCGTAGGTGAGTGTGCGCTCACCGCCTCCTGGCCTCACCCGCACCTCAGTCTCTCTTCTCATTCATCACACCATGGCATCAACACCTGTCTGACCTCTCTCCAGCTGACCCAACACACTCCCACCAACAAACAGATTTCATAATTAAGTGTGTGTGTGTCTGTGTGTGTGTGTGTGTGTGGTAGGGCAGGGTTGTGCAGTTATTTGAATTTGAATATCAGTTATGACTTTTATGATGTCACACATGGAAAAAGTTAGGACAGGAGTATGTTTCCAACTGTGTTTCGTCATCTCGTCGTCTTATAACAACAGTCTATACAAGTTTGTGAACGTAGGAAGGGACCAGTTGAAAATGTCCCATTAATGCCTCATATAGGATTTCAGTTTTTTGCAAATAAATATGGAGATTTGCAGATACATTTTTACGCAGCGTCCCTACTTTGCTGGAAAAAGGGTTGCATTTTCACATTTGTTTTTCAGTTGAATTACTTTTAAAATTCAGTTAAATGCACTGTTAGCAAACATGTTTGAACGTTTAGAAAAGGGATAGTTTCTAAAAAAATCATGTAGTGTAGACGTAAATGTGTAAACTCCAATATCTGTATATGTGCAAAGCTGTAAAGTCTGGAAAAGACGGACTCCTGTGCCACTGCGTTGGAAGGGCATTTCGAAACCGATCACACCGGTGTATCCGATATAGGCAGGCGAGAGGCGAGCTAAACTGACGACGACAGCGTTGCAACGTTCAATTGCGTCGATGTCCGGAATTAGTCAGAGTAAACATTGCTCGTAGTGTTATCCAATTGCGTGCAGTGAGATTTTCAAACGCATGCTTGGTGCCGCCCCTCGAGTTGGGCCATTGCATTATTCGTGGCCAGACCCTTAATCTGAAAGATTACCAGGGTCTGGATTTTCCAGGCTGCCTCAGCCCTGCTCTGGCTTAAAAGTCTTTCCCCTGGGGTCAGCGGTCCTGTCTGCACACAGCAGCACACAATGGGCCCCCAGAGACAGACTGCTCCTTTTGTTGTTGTTTTCCTCTCCCCGTGGGCCACGTGAGGAGCTGCTCGGCCAAGCCAGAGCTTGAGCTCCTTCCAGCCCTCCGCAGCCGGTTGAGTTGGGTGGCACAGCACTGGTCCTCGGCCAGCTGGGATAAGGCTTGAGGGTCTCTGGCCAGACTTAGCAAATGACAAAGGCATGCCACTTCACTCTGTGAAGCGACGCGTTAAGGGCAATGCCCCAAATGGGCCTCCTCTGCTCGCTACTCCTCAGCTTGTTTCCTTGTCTCCTCCTGCGTGGGTAAAGGCCCAAGTGTACTTCTACGGATGTAGTGTATGCGCTGAACGGATGAAGCAAAATGAGTCAGACGGCTGGTCCGTACAGACTCAAAATGTGACTTGTGTAATGTCTTTGAGAAACTGGATGTATAGTACTGTGCCGATCCAGTAGATGGGTGATAGGCATGGTTGTGCGTGTCCCAAAACCACAGTTGCTAACCTGTTAGCAACTTAGTTGGTTGACAATGGGAAATTGCATTGCAACCAACAAAATTGCTAACTTAGTTAGCAACTATGCTTTTCAGAAACGGACCCCAGCATAGGCGTATGTGCAGAAGCATGTTCGTTGCTTAAGAGTTGGTGAGGGAACTTGTAGTAGCACAGTGGCTAAGGAGCTGAATTAGCATGCAGTAGCCTGAAAAGTTGTGGATTCAATTCCCGGCTTCCACAGTTTTGCCCTTGAGCAAGGCAATTAACCCCGAGTGTGACAATGGATATCATAAATGTAGTCGCTTTGGATAAAAAGTGTCTGCTAAATGAATAAATGTCATGTAAAAGACAATGGGAAATTGATGTTGGATGCTGATTTAATGGATATTTCGATTTGTATGTTTTTTCCCTTTCTTTCTCTCCTTTTTTTCCTCACTACTTCTATCTATCTTCCACCTCTCTCGCAGATGACTTTGAATCTAAGTATTCCTTCCACCCTCTGGATGACTTTCCCCCTCCAGATGAGTACAGGCACTTCACCAAGATTTACCCCAGCAAAGCCAACAGAGGTGAGCTTCCGCAGCTCTGCGTGTGTGCGTGCGTCTACACAACACGCGTATACAAAATAGCATTCAGGGGCCGTACGTTAACTTTTTTTGCTCATAGCACTGGTGCTACAGAGGTTGATAATGATAAAGTAATATTAGCCGCATCGTGTATAAGCCACAGGACAGTGTTCTATGGAAATTAAAATGAACTGCTCCCGCGTATAAATCTCAAAGCTGATGAATTTTGTGTAGGGCTGGGACTCGATTGAAAAAAATAATCTAACTAATTAGAGGCTTTGTGATTAATTAATCGAAATTAATCACATTTTAATCGCAATTTTTGTGTAATCAATTAATCTTAATTAACGTGTTAAAGTCCCGGCCCTAATTTTTTGCAAAATCAATTTATAAGCCGCAGGCAATAGTTTACGATAGTTTTGAGAGATTACGATAGTTTTGTAGCACAATCCACAAAATCTTTAGTATCGGTATGGCTAGTGTACTAAGTACAAGGGTACTTGACTAGTGTTTATTTTGGATAAAGTGTGTGTGGCTGCCATGTCATTGTGATTGACGTGTGTGTGTGTGTGTGTGTGTGTGTGTGTGTTTTCATTGACAGTGATGAGAGGAGCGCCGCCTCTTCCTCCTGTGGGGAGGTGAACACTGTGAACCGACACCTGCTGACCAGGAGACAACAGTCTCTCACTTTCTCTCACACACACACACACACACACACACACACACACACACACACATACACACACACACACACACACACACACACACACACACACATATATATATATATCTACACAGTCATAGTGATAACTAATCTGCAAAACACACACTCACACATTGCTCACTCATGGCTGTGTCTTATTAACATACGTGTCCTAACCAGACAGCATTCCACCTCATGCAAACACTTCAACTCCCAGAATGCACTCTGGTCTCCATCCCCTTTAATCACATCAGCCCACTTGAGAACCAGCCAGGGCTGAGGACCTCCGCAGGGAGACACAAAGATATCACAGACGGAAAAGATGCACAACTCCATCTGTTCATGTGATTTTGGTGGTGTAGAGAGATATGTTTTTGAAGAGGGAGAGATGAAGGCCAACGATTCCTTTGTTTTACTTACTTTTATGTTGTTTGCCCTATTTGACATGGCAGTCTTACCTGATGCTGGGGCATCCTTAAAAAGAGATGTTTACCAAGTTACACTAATCCTAGCCTAAGTTGCAGGCTTTATTTGTGTGGTAGCTACCAGTCCTAGCCTTTGGAAGGCTTACAGTGGTAGAAGCACCATTCCAAGCCATGGATTATAGTTTTGTCTCTATTTGTTTAAGTTGTTGTGATGTTTAGTGAAAGATTTTGAAGATTATGCACTGTGAACGTGTCAGTCATCAGGGAAACTGAAGAACTGAAAGACTTTCCTACTGAGAGGCTGACAGAGACTTGTAAAACTGCTGCCACCTGGTGGCAGCGTATTGGAAGGACAGGGGAGAGGAGAACCCCCTGGTGGACAGAGAGGGCATTACCATTCCATTAATGCTTGAAGAATGCTTGGTCAAATTGGCCTGAACCTCTCAAAAACACTCTAACCTCTTCTTGTAGATCAGCAAGAGGGGGGCACTTTTTGAGAACATGTTCTCTGAGAAGACTAAGAAAATAAAAAGTGCCAACGGAAGCAAAATCCCAACTGGAACAGGTTGTTTACCCAGCCACTCATGCAATGCCAGACCACACCTTTACCCAAGGACTCTGCATGCATGACTGTACAAATTGAAGCGCATTCAAGCGAAAAGGTCAAGGGCTGACTGTGTAGTGGTATGGTAAACAGACCAGACCAGAAAGTGGGCAAGAGAGTTTGGGATGCACAACAGAAAAGGCACTGGTCCCTCAACCGCTGTTTGTTTCTTTTGTTTTATTTGCCCAAAACAGATACCAGTCAATCGACATGTTACTCCAAATCATCAGCATGTGCTTCCAAGCGCCATTTTGTACATGAACGATGAGTCTTTTAAAAAAAAAAATCCATATTCACAGAATCAGGCAGGTTTGCATGATCCCAATTGTGCCAGATAGACCAAGATAGCGCGCGCGTCTTGGATCACCTGTTCAACATGCTTTGTGTACGCAGAGAGAACTCTAGTGTTTCAATTGCTACTACTCTTACTGGCACTGCCAGTCTATGACTACACATACTGTAAATGCATGGCTTGGCGCTCGGCCAAAAGGCAGTACAAGTCCAAGTGAATTACTGTATCGGTGTATAAATGGAAAGAGCCCATGCTGAGCAGGTGGCTGTTTTACCTGAGAGCATGGGGAAGGGGAGTCGTTGCTGCTGCTTATGTGCACTGGTGTGCTAAAGAGGGGCAAAGCATTAACCTGTAATCTTCTGACCATTGTTGAAACTGCAGGCCGACACAGTGGTTTGGATTTGAACAGAAAATTCCTTCAGAGTATTTCTTTTCTTTTTTTTCTTTTTTTTTTGTTGTCTTAGCAGGCTGCATGTCGTTCCTTTAACTGTCCGAAATTCTTGGGACCATGAATCGTGAAAGTCTGTTATTTTTCTCCCAGCACTGAGAATCTTGCCTTTAATATTGGCAGCATGGAGATGTTTAATGATTCTATATGCTTTAAACTTTAAACAGTTAAAGGTGCTCTAAGCGATGTTACACTGATTCCAAGCTAAAATATATATCTTTTTGTTACATACAGCAAACATCACCTCACCATCCGCTAGCTGCCTGTGCCCTTTACAATGTAAAAAAATGTTGTCAGGCCAGGCTCCAAAAACGGCAACAGAAACGTCTTGGTCCAGCCTGGACCATAAAATCATCAACTTTTTAAGCCAATCACTGATGCACGTTTAGGAGAATTTCAATTGCACTACAGAGAGGGGGAGGAAGTAGCAAGCTATCTCTCTATTTTGTTTGAACGTCAACAGACGTGAATGTTACCAACATCGCTTAGAGCACCTTTAAATTAGGTTAGATGAACTTGTTTGGAATAAGCTGTTACCATGCTGTTTGTTTAACCAGTTACTGGCAAGGATGAGTTATCCAAACAGGTTTTCTTTCCTCCTCTGTGTTTTCACCTCTTTAACACACTATTTTCAGTTGCATTAATTTCTTGGTTTACATAAACACTGATTCAGGCAAGAAGTCCTTTGGGAGAAAAGGAAGTTAAGATTGCATCAGTGTTATTATTGGGAAATAATCCCTTTGTCCCCCAACCTGTAAGTCAGCAACCCAGCACGTATAGGATTAGGTGTACTTTTAGGAGGAGGAGGACGAAGCAAGATGGTGAACCATTCCATAAGGCTTGTTCCTATACCTGTGGTTCCTGGCCTGTGATCAAGTGTGCGTTTGCCCTGTAATCTGTACACCATGACCATTAACCCCTTGTCCACCACCATCCTCCCCCCAAAACCCCTACCAAGAAAACAGAAAAAACTAAAAAAAAATCAATCCAAAAATGCTTACAGCTTTGCATCCTGCATCACTCCCTCCCACCTCCTTGTTTCTGGTGGTATGCCTTATTATACAGATCTACTGTAACTTGTCGGTACGTGATTTGTAAGAAAATAACACTAATCATACGAAACAAAAAAAGTATATTTACACTAGGCCTACCTGTAAGGCAATATGGTAGTAATAGCTATTGATCTATTTTGAAGTTGTAAAAAGCTTGTAATATAGTGACTAAATGGATTTTTTCGGGGGTTGGGAGGGTGGGGCAGAATCGATGGGAAAGATGCTGGCTTTGTAGCAAGCCGGCTGCTAATCGTTAGCTAGTTGCACTCTCTTTTATTCCTTTTCTGTCTGTCTTAAATCTCGCCTGCTTTTCGCTGTCCTCTTCCTCCATGCTGCCCCCATCCAGTCCTGACTCCTGGGGGGGGCAGTGGGGGAGCTGTAACTGTAGATATCTGCGGGAGCATTAACTTACTCACATTGAGAGAGCCTCCATTCCTTCTCACCCTGTCCTCCCCATTTCACTCTATTCCAGGCTTTTAAAAAAACACTAATGAAAGCCCTCGTTTTCTGTCGTTTGTCGCACTTCTCTCTGCCAGTCGTGTTGTACAAGGCAAAAAATAAAAACCTTAGAGAAAAGGGACTTGTGTCTGGTTTGCTCATTTCATTTTGATCTTCTGTTGAGGTGTTGCTCACAACTTAAGAATTCATGGGTTTCATCAGGTCCCTTTCCACAGATGTATAAAACCAAGCATCTTGATTATCAATGCAGACTGCATGGTGTTTGATTAATGCACCTGTGGAAAGGGACCTGATGAAATCCATGAATAGAAAAATCCTCAAATTTGGACCAGAGTTGTCCATATTATCATGGTCAGAATTTACCATATTACCATTATCACAGAGCATCTTCATAATAATGGTCATTAATGGTGCAGTTAATAATAATAAAAACAAACCCTTCATTTGATCTGGAGCAAACTATAAAGTTACCAGTACATTATATATAAAACTCCAGTATGTGACTGTCAGAGAAATGAAGTTACAAGTGATACAGGAGGTAGAGGAGATACAGAATCTCTTGGAGCACTAGCGTGGTGGTGCCAAATATTTACCTGCTGAGAAGTACAGGCATTTGGACAGAACTCAGTTCAGGCAGGGGAGCCAATCTGTTACTCTTCCATTATCCCCCAATACAGTCAGAGGACCAGGAGAATACAGCATGTTATGACTGTCAAGGGCGGTGTGTTCATGTGGGATGCAGTGTACTCTTACTGGCCTACTGTACTTACACTACAGCTTTATAACTACTCCCGCTCACTTCGGTTCTCTGATGAGCGTATACTCTACTGTGTCAGCCCTCCATCAACGCAGGTCAGTCAAGCCTCTCCTTTGGCTCTCCTTCCTTCCTCGATCCTCCGGCTTGTTCCCACTGATCTATAGAACAATGATGGGGCGGCAACAACGGGATAGTCTATCCGATGTTCTTTATAGATCAATGGGAACTAGCTGGAGGACCGAGGAGAGAGGTTGAGAAGGGGCCCCTGTCTCTGCTGAATTACTGAAGCTAAGCAGGTATGGGCTTGGTAAGTATTTGGATGGGAGACCTCCTTGGAAAATGAACTTGCTGCTGGAAGTGGTGTTGGTAGGTGGCACTCTTCCCTCTGGTCAAGATGTCAATCCCCATGTGCTGTGGCGGGGACACTGCAGTAGGAGATTCCATCCTTCTGATGAGATGTTAAACCGTCCTAACTCACTGCAGTCATTAAGGATCCCATGGTTACTTATTACACATAAACAAAGTAGGGGGTTTCTTGGGGTCCTGGCTAAATTCCCAACCTGGCCATTTAATCCCCCCAAGTGTAACTGGCTCATTCAGTCATTCATTCCCTCACTTTCCACCTCAAGCTGACAAGCCTTCTAGCGCATTAATAGGGGAATTCGACTTGATGTAGCCACCTGCAGATATCATAGGGGCAATTGCTCTGTCACTAGTTTGGAGTTTAACACGGTTTTAAACTCCAAAACCGTGTTAAACTCCAAACTAGTGACGGAGCAATTGCCCCAACATGAATGCCTTATGTGCTTATTTCTGAGATTCTGGTATGTTTTTAACCATGACGTATGCACAATTCTGGTTTGAAAACGTATCAGAATCTCAGAAATAATCACGTGATGCAGTCATGGCTGCAGAGGGCTACAGAATGTTGAATCCCCCATTGGCTCCCATGCATTACCCAGTGCTATACGTTGGTGGTGGTCAGTGATGATCCTCTTCACTGTAAAGCACTTGGGGTGCCTTGAAAAAGTGCTACATTATAGTCCGTTGTTGTTCATGTTTAATGAAATTGTTTATTGTTATTATTGTCACTTTGGACAAAAGCGTCTGCCATGAACCACAACTGTAACAATACATGCCAACCAGTGCTGGTGGTTAAATGGCCTAGAATTCTGAGACATCAACACACCATAACTGGAAATGCCAATACATAACAAAAACAATCTGCACTATAAGGCAATTCAATAATTTATTAATAAAGACGAGACACAAGTTTGAGATGAATGTTTAGCATTGGGGGGGAATACATAGTTCACAATACATCCATAGACTATATACAGTAGATCCTTCACACACCCCCGACTAAGGCACCATTTCCTGGGCTTCATATATCATAAAGACCTTCAGTCGTGACTTATAATACTCATTTCACCTGATTCAGAAGGCAAGGTGGAGAAGGCAGAGTCAATCAACAGTGTTAGCAGCATTCAGGAGAGTTCAAAAAGTCTATTGTGGAATGGCATAAGTGCGCTTGCATCTGTATGTGTGTGTGTGTGTGTGTGTGTGTGTGTGTGTGTGTGTGTGTGTGTGTGTGTGTGTGTGTGTGTGTGTGTGTGTGTGTGTGTGTGTGTGTGTGTGTGTGTGTGTGTGTGTGTGTGTGTGTGTGTGTGTGTGTGTGTGTGTGTGTTGGGGACAAATGAACTGAAAAATTCCAGTGTGTTACATTCCACAGTGTTTGTGTGTGTGTGTGTGTGTGTGTGTGTGTGTGTGTGTGTGTGTGTGTGTGTGTGTGTGTGTGTCCTTTCATTCTGGAGGAGACTGAAAGATTGAGATGACCGGATCCTCGTGGTTGGTGACCACCAGCACGCTGCGGAACTTGTCGAAGAGTGTCTTGAGCTGTGAGCGCCGCATGTTCTCGTTGTACATGATCTCCTCCAGGTGGTGGTGCCCTCGGAAGTAGTGAAGCAGCCTGTCAGGACCAAGCGACAGGAAGGACGTGTGAAATCAACCGCAGGAGACTTTAGAGGACAGCTGTCTCAGTCTATTAAAGCAACACTAAAGAGCTTTTTTGTACCTTAAAATAATGTTTCCAAAATCATTTCAGTGGTTCATCAACTCGTAACAGGGTGAACGGCACTTCTGCATTCGTTTTGTGGCCCTCTATCGCCTACAACCGCACTATGTAAGTTTACCAGATCGAGTGGTGAATCTGTAGTTTAATGGGGTGAGACATAAAAAACTAAAAATTTGACTTGCTTCGATGTCGCAATACAACATACTTTCTTAAAATCATTCAACATACTCCATATCGTTATTTGCTGGATAAACAAATAGTGTGCGTGTGACAGAGGAAAAGTGCTTTAGTGTTGCTTTAAAATCATATCATATATACTAGACATACAGGGTTCCCACTGTAAGTCAAATGCAAAATTCCATGACTTATTCCCTGACTCTCCCTGACAAAAAAACTGAATTTCTGTGACTTACTATGTAATGACTAGTGCAATATACCGACCAATGATTTCAGAGCACCCCAGCAGTGTTCAATAATCTTTTTAAGTAAAATAAAAAGGCACTGAACACCATTCTACACCAATTTTGGGGGAAAATATATTTGTATTATTAATATATTTTGGCAAGTACATTTTAAACTGCTACAACAAAATTCCATGACTTTGCCCCCAAAATGATAAAATTCCTCGACAAAATCTCTGGAATAGACGAATAGATGGAATAGATGGAATTTTCATGATCCATGACCCATGACGCCCTGAACACAATGTTTTGACACAGAGGTCAACATCTTGTTCTACCCATTACTTGATTTTCTAGAACTTGCTCTTCTAGTTGACACGTTCAGGGAACGCACCCCTGGATGAACAGCGTAAGGGCGAGAGGTTGGGAGGAGAGAGGTGATGGCGTTACCTGGCGAACATGCGCAGGTCCTCGGGGCTCTGGGCGGCAGGCACGCTGAGGATGCCCTGCCGCTCCTGCTCCGTCAGGCTGGCCAACAGCGTCTCCGTCATGCGCTTGTTGAGGGGCGAGTCGCTGCCGGGCAACAGCTCGGAGCTGGAGTTGTCCATGCTGGGGCTGGTGAGGGTCATGTCATCACTGCTCGCTACAGGAGGAGAGGAGAGTTGTGGAGAGTACTGCGTGTGATGGACAAAGTTTCACATACACTCACGGCCTGTGTATTTCCTAACTTCTGAGACCTGCAGCAGAGCAGTAGAGCACAGGCCCAGTGCCTAATTCAACCTTCCATAATTCAACCTTCAGATCACGTGATGTGAGTAAATGTATGTCAGTGTGACGACAAAGTTGAGTAACACAACTCTCAGCGCCTCATGTAGGACTACACTGTTAACAATCACTACTGCACAACAATCCTTTTGTGAACTAGCTTCAAGTAGAGTGGTTAGACAGTCCGTTAATGGAGCTCAGTATTTAGTCTATCTATCTATAGACACTTTCAACGGCATAAAACAAATGTATGCTCCTTAGACATTTTCGGTGGCATGGTTGAGCATTGCTAAAGTCCAGTTCATTTTCATTTCAAAGTATCTGCGTTGGTTTTGAACATTTCAACCAGACATCTTCTAAGAACAAATTGAAAGGGTCAATTCATAGCCTTGTAGTTCAGTGGTTAGTTTACATTTACATTAATTCATTTAGCAGACGTTTTCATCCAAAGCGATTTACAGCAAGAGAAAAACATTCGAGCTCCAGTACAGAGCTAGGAATTACTGCTGCATCTGTCAATGCTACTACTAGAGAATATAAGTATATGTATGTATATACTGTATACAGTATACAGTATATGTGTGTATATGATATATAGGAAGAATAGTTAGTTAGTTAGTTAGCTAGCTATTGATGGGGTCGTACTGGGGGAGCCGAAGCTGAGGGCGTTGGGCGTGCTGAGGCTTCGTCCCCCGAGCCGCGCAGCCAGGAGGGGCTCTTCGTCCTTCAGGCCGTTCTCCTCATCCTCAGTGGGGGGGACCAGCAGACAGCCGTAGGTGTGCAGCTGGATGAGCAGCCGACGCTGCAGCATCCACACCACCATCTGGATCAGCTGAGCCTGGAGGTGAGGGGTGGGGTGAGGGGAGGGGAGGTAAAGCAGACAGATGGGACAAGATGGAGGGAGACATGTCTTGGTTAGATGAGAGAGTAAATCTGGCGATGAGTTGTTGAGTGCATCTCCAGCTGACCCATACCAGGCTTGCTTTCCTCTGCTGACACTCCATGACAAAAACAACACTTGCTTCGCTTTTTAAGAATGTTTTGAATATACTGAACCAACCAACAAATACATGTAGCCACCTTGTTTTTCTCCAGATCATTTCAAGGTCAAACTTACTTTGTTAGGTCTCCAAAGGAGAAATGTGTTTCAGAGAAGGGTGAATGTGATTACATGATGAGGTTTATACCGAAAGATTCATTTAAATACATTACAGCAGATGCACTGTAGCCTTACCATGCCATTGTTACTGCTATTATATGATTGACTGAATGGACATTGGCCGCGTTTCTCAGATTCGTTAAGAAGCTTAGCAAGAGCTTCTTAACGAATCTGGGAAATGCAGCCATTATTGTTTATTTTCATTAGGTTATTGCTTGAATTGCCATTGTTCATTAATGCTATTCTCCATAATGTAGCCTGACCAACTTTTTAAATTGTTCACTGTTAAATTAATTATTGTCCTTATCATTTAGACACATTACAGCAGCTGTGTTTGCAACAGTGATACTGTCCATCAGGGATATCCCTGAACTGACCTCATGCATGGGGGCATCCAGAGGGTTCCTGAACTCAGACAGGGAGATGGGCAGAGAGAACTTGGCCAGCATGGAGGGAAGGTCGTGGCCAGGGAACTGCTGTGCAAACTGGTCAGCCAGAGGCGAGTAGCTGTGAGCAGAGGAGAGAGAGAGAGAGAAAGAGAGAGATTATGCTCTAATATGCAAAACATGCTTTGACAACACCATGTTTATTTGTCATGTCAATAAAGCCATTGAATTAAAAATCAAATTGAATTGAAAATTGAGAGAGAAAGAATGAGAGAGAAGAGAGAGAGAGAATGAGAGAGGAAAAGAGAGATAGAGGGGGGGAGGGGGGGGGGGTCACATTTGCCCCATTTTAGACTTTCAATGCTGCATCCCTATGTTCGGCCTGAACATACAGAAAGTAAATGCAGTATATGAAAGAAATATCAACGCTGATCAACAGTGTAACTCTAAATAGGACTACACCACCAGTCTATAAAATTCATATATTTACATTCACAATTTCTTTTTACACTTTATGAATGTATGGCATTGTTTCATTAATCTCAGTTAAGTAAAAGCTTAATAAAATCATGCAGTCTTATCAGACAGAGGAGCATACTCACAGGCGAATGTTGGCGTGTGGGGACAGCATATAGACATTGTTTTCACAGAGAGGATACACAATGATGGCCTTCCCCCAGTATACCAGATGTGCAGCTATCTGGAAGATCTAAAACGAAATAACACACAATTAGATTACATATTCAAATGTCTGTAATAAACTGCTGTTTCTACTCGATGCCCTGGAGTGTCCGTTTAATCTTCAAAGGTGCACTTACATGTTCTGCTGCATTTCATTTTTTTTTTTTTTTTTTTGCCCACTAGGTGGCAGTATCTGAGCAATCAATGAGAACTCCAGATCACATTTACACTACACAACTGGCACAGATGAGCATAATGATGCAATACCAGAAGGTATTGTAGCAACATATGTACAACATAATTGTTTTAAGACTTTATTTTTGCCTTATTTGGACAAGACCAATGAAGAGTTGGAGAGAGACTTGAGAGACAACTGAAATGAGTGGGAGAGAGACAGAGAGAGTGCGAGAAATGATTGCAGGTTGAATTCAAATCTAGGACCCCGTGGGCATTTGGACATGGCCATGAGTGCGATACTACTGTTTGTGCCACAGTCCCCCTAAATCACAGGTCAAATTGTATAACCACACAAATCAGTGTGTTCTAGTCCTTCACCTCTTAGCCTCAGCCTCGTCTGTTTAAAACTGCAATTCTATTTGCAACCTCTAGATGTCAGTGCAGCCCACACTTGAAAAGTCCCCATATTGCCTATACCATGGGTCTTCAACCGGGGGTCCGCGGAGGTACTGCAGGGGGTCCGCGAAAATATTTCGTCTGAAGCATTTTTTTCTCTTCCAAAAAATAACATTTGTCAAAGTTAACATAATGGTCAATGAAAATTGCTTCATATTCGTTTCTAAATAACACATTGTAGGCTACCCATGAATCATGCTTGTGATAATGTGATCCCTGTAACATTAGGCTACCCAATGGAACACTTTCTCCCCCGTGCGTTTAAGTTAAATAGCTTCGTTTTCAGCGGCATCTGACCATTAACAAACTCGTTCTTTTCATTCTGGGAGATAAATTACGTTTCGACTGTTTGATTCGTTTGCTTAATGTCGGGACTGATGGACCCTGAACTTTGCGGGGTAGCCTATTTATTCTGTGTGATGTTTTGCTTTGGTTTTTTTTTTTTTTTTAAATGAGAGTCTGCGGTCTTTGCACGTCAAGGCGTTCTGCGTGAATTCATTAATCCAACGTTCTCCGCGATGTCATACCATCAAAATGAAACGATAACGATAATCTTGTGTTTTTGTGTTTCCTTGTGTAAGACAAGTTATATTTACACAAGTTGAAGAGGCTCTCTGTCTGTATCAGGTTGAGCAAATGAAGCTTTGCCTGAATTTAGCTGAATTTATAGGCTACCACCAGAGAGGGTTAAAGCGGAGCTTCTCACACTTGAATATTAATTTCGCCAATGTGAATGTAACGGTAAACACAGCAACGTTGTATCTAAGACAGCTGCAATATAAGCGAAAATGATAGTAGCAGTGGTATAAACGGGATAATCAACTCCGCGCCGTGCGTTTATAGGAAAATAATGCACTGCAATAATGCCTGCGGCGTCGGGAGCTTATTAACACTTCGAACGTGCATTATTTTCCTAGAAACGCACGGCGCGACGTTGATTATCCCTTACATATCAACCTTAGTTGACCCTTGTGACATTCTATTATAGGGCGAGTTTATGCAACACTATGTAAAGAATTATCAGAAACGAGTTGTATAAAGCAGTTACCCCCCTGTTAATAATAACTTATGTTTAGAATGTGTGTGTGAGTGCGCGTACGTGCATGCATGTAGGCACTAATGACTGACGGTTCAAATGATAGGCATGATTTGAGGTGTGCCAGGTGTGGGGGTCCGTGCTCAGTCTCTCTCACAGCCAAGGGGTCCTTGGGCTGAAAAAGGTTGAAGACCCCTGGCCTATACATAAACTGACAGACCAATCCATTAGTTGCTAGAGTTCTTTGTTAAAGTCAACTGCTGGTTACCCAGCTAATATAAACATGTCTGTTCACCATAAGCCATTATTCCCAATGGATACAAAACAATGCTAATCACTTAAAATAAAATATATTACTAATTATTTCACCCAAATTACATTGTTAATGTTGAATAACAACTGACAATTCCTTTATAGTAAATTCCCTACTCTTTGCAAAGGTCTTACCCAGACCATGTGCCCTTACTCTTTTTTTCTTCCTGTCTGTTTTGAAAATAGCTCTTTGGTCGGTGCAAGCTGTGTATGAATGTGCTATAAAAAATAAATGTGTTACTTACATACTATATCAGTAGCAGATTGTTTTGAAATAACAACAAGTCAAATGAATGTAAATAAATCTAAATGATTAAATGTAAACATGCGTAAGCGTGCTGGCAGAGTAGTGAGAGCTCTGTGCACCTGTAGGAGGGCCAGGTCGGCGTCCTGAGCCAGCTGCTGGAGGTTCTTGACCGCGGAGCAGGTTTTGATGAGACGCACCAGAGCTGGGGAGCAGTCCAGGGGCAGCTGGGCCAACAGGGTCTTCTCATTGTCCAGCAGCAGCAGCGCATGGTACGGCCTGTAGAAAACACACACACACACGCACGCACGCACGCATCCACGCACGCACGCACCCACACACACACACACACACACACACACACGTACTACATGTCACTAATACAGACAACTCTTTCAAAGTTTTTTAATTATTATTATGCCACACTCACAGACACACATACACGCATGTACACACACACACACACACACACACACACACACACACACGCTGCACCGGTCCAACTGACCTGATGGCCTTGAGGCTGGTCTCCAGAGCCTCAGGTGGGATGTGGTTGCCCCCGACCCGGTGGATTTTATGAGGCAGACAGAAGCTCACCTCCAGCCAGTTATTGATATGCAGGCGGACCACACCTGTCGTACAGAGGCTGACAACCAAACCAGCGCAAAGTGGAGCTCTTAATGTTTAGGCTCTTTGTCCAAAGCAAAGTTTTTAAGCTGCAAACTGTTCTTAACAGACATATCAAACAAAGCATAAACATGTTTGCTAAAAAAATTAATAATAACAAAATGGAAATTAACAAAAAACATGCCATGCAATTAATCATAAAAATAATTAAGTAAGTATGTGACAACTGTAACCCAGTCATACCTGTCATAGGCCTCCTTTAGGTCTCTGGCTAGTTTGCACTTTGGAAGGATTTGCCTGAAGGGAGACTGTGGGGTCCCATCCGCTAAGGCACAAGTGAAAATAAACAGAGAGAATAAACTAGTTATTACAGATATCAATGACATTGATAGGGCAAACTCTACATGTGTATCTGTATGTGACTGTTTTCCCCACTACTTCTGTGTGTGTGTGTGTGTGTGTGTGAACTTGTGTGGGTGTGGGTGTGTTTGTAGTGGTGGTGTGTGTGTGACACTGTGTGTATGTGCGTACGTATGTGTGTGTACACGTGTGTACGCGTATGTGCGTGTACACGTGTGTGTGTGCACGTGTGTGTGTGTGTGTGTTTGTAGTGGTGTGGCCCAATGGCACTCACTCTCGGTCATGGTGGTGACCTCGTCCTGCACGGCCAGCATGAGCTTGGCCTCCCGGGTCAGGTACTGGCAGCGGCGCTCCTCGTGCTGCAGGGCGATGGCGATGCGCCGCGACAGGTTGTGCATGCAGCTGATGACCGACGGGTCGGCGTTGGCCTGTAGGGGGCAGCAAAAACCATCATTGTCCATTCCCCAAATTATAGTGTTAGCAAAATGGAATGAGTGACATTGGGCTGACAGTGCAGTTGGTAAAGGATGCCTTCACTTTTAGAATGCATCTTGTTCAATAAGCAATTATATTATATTATATTATACTATTAAGTTATGTTACACTATTACTTAGATTAAAAAAAAAAAAAAAAAAAAAAAAAAGATATCTTCAAAGTTTGGTTTCAAGTCAAAATATGAGTCTGGTATATTTTACTACCTTCACAAGACTACTAATAAGAAACAGGTAACATAAAGTTGCCCATTTTAATTTAAAACCTTTTTAGATTAACAACCATGACTAACTGTATTGGTATAAACACCTTTTTATTGTATTTATTTCATGGGGTTATACAATGTGAAATACATACATGAGACAACATTGTTTTCTGTTAAAACATGGGAGTTATACAACTACCTTTAGGGCAATAAGAAACACTTATTAACATCATTTTGATTAAATGTTTCTAATGAACAACACTAAAGCTATTGTAAGGGCTTGACTCCTTCCAACCAGCTGTAATATGCTGAGACGCATGGAGTATTTGTTTGATTTTCAAAAACAAAACAGTTAATAGCAAATAGGCTCCTACGCATCTGATTTAAAAAAAAAAAACTTTTTTTAAGATATAGATGCTTATGGTTTCAAACTATGGTTTCAGTGTCATATTTTGAGCATAGTATATCTAACCATCTTTACAAGACTATAAATAAGAAACTAAACAATAAAGATTCTGAATTAAAACTATATTCAAGTGACACATACTGTATGACACCTACTTCATATGTTAATGTGAAATTGTATTGTATTGGAGTATTTTCTATTGGAATGATTTTTTGTATGAAGGTATTTTTATTTACGATGCAGAATACATATGTGAGGCAACAATGCTTTCTGTTCAATCATGGGAGGTATACAACTATGAAACACTTCAGCATTTTGTCAGGTCAGTAACATAATTTTGAATGAAAAGTTTATTCTGTCATTAAAACTGTCAAAAGGTGTTACTTGTTCCAGTCAACACTTTTCTGCTGAGTCAAGCTGGTGCCCTTTGCCAGCGGATCAGGCAAAGCAGCAGGTGTGGCAGGAATGGCCAACATTCTCCAGAACATGACACAGCATTCTGGACTTGCCAGGCATGACTCAGCGCCTCAGGGGAGTTGGCCCACAGGGGGCAGCATGATTAAGCAGAGCCCAAAGCACCCGCCCCTGCCACCCCCCCATGACTGAGCAACTGGCACAGGCCTGATAGCCTTGCCACACCGACACCATTTCTACAGAAGTGCCCTCGCGCCACCCCAAACACAGCTGATCACTGGAACCCACCCAAGCTGTGACACTATTGTGTTTTGAGTCAGCAAAATGCTAATTTAGTGCCTATTTATAATGCATGAACACATACATTTCCTACTCAAAGTATTCAAACAATGATATTAACATTTTAAATGCTACTAAGACACATTTCCCCTTTTCAATTATGCATCTACAAAAATAGTCAAACAAATCAAGCATTGCTGAATAGTAACTATTACAATGTAGAATAATGCCAGATTTCCACATTTGTTTTTATGAGTTTGAAACAACTCTTTCTTGATAATGTATTTTAACTGCAAGGGGATCTTTGTTACGGGAGACACCAAGAATGTCAGCATTTTTTTTGTGATGAGCCCACTTTAGAGACATTAGAATAGACAGACTGTTAACTGCCCTGACGCAACAAACACCAACAAACACTACAGGTGCATCTAAGAAATGTAAATATTCTGGAAAGGTCCAGTGCTCTGCCTAAACTCTAAGAGATCAAAGGTTCAGTAAACCATTGTTGGTGTTTAATTAACTGATTAGAGCTCTACTCATATCAACATTTCTGTATTGTAAATTCTTTGTTGTAATTAATCTACTTCTTTATCCAGAGATACTGGATTTTTGTCAACCGTAATCATCAAGATTAAAACAAAACAAGAAAACAATTATTTAACTTTACGTGCAATGAAGTTAGATATATGAAAGTTTTGCTTTCGGAAATAAATTATGGGGAAGAAAAAAAAGAATTGCCATGATATTTTATATTATTTAGATGCACCTGCACATTATAAATGTAGGTGATAAGTTTCAATGATGGTTCATACCCTTAGTGCAAACACCACACTGAAGAGGATCATGGTGGGCATCTCCCTCTTTGGTGATGGGTCAGACTTAGACACCTGCAAACACCAGACATAACCATGGTGATTGTGTTCGCATGTGAAGAGGAAAGAGCAACAGAACAGGTTTGAATGTAACAAAACGTCGGATTCAACTCAATTAAAATATCAATTTACTGTTAATTAATGATCAGTTTCCCCATCGACTAGGTTCTCAAAACACTTAGTACAGTTAAAACAAGCAGACAGGTAACAGGTACAATGAAAATGAAGAGAGGAATTAAAATGTCAATATAAACAGTAACAAAATATATCAAATTAATCATAAATAAGAAATAAATGTAAAAACGATAAATAAATAAGTGTCAAATAGGCAATGAACAAAAATGGAAGGTGTATTATTGGAAAAAAAGAAATACTTTCAGTCTTTTTTCTAAAATGGGAAAACCTTTGAATTACTTAATGTGTATAATATACACATATACTCCTATGAACAAGTGTCCCCCTATTTATTTATTTTTTGAGCAGTGTATATTAAAGTGCTTCACTAATGTCTACCTGTTAATATGATTATTAACTATTTTGTCATTATACAACAATTACATTTACTCTTCTTTTTTTTTTTGCTCTTTTTAAAAAAAATATATATCGCAGAATTTAAGAGAACCAGTGAGAGGATTATCAGAATTTTGCATAACACCTATCAAGCTGCTTTGATCAACTGGCAGTGAATCAGCAAAAAGTATCTTTAATAAACATGCCTACTTTTTAATGTCATTCAGTTAAGGAAGTCAAAAGGGTACAGACCCTCAGTGAGAGCTTTAGGCATATTTTGACAGTCTGCATTTTTCTATTATTTGCTTGCAGATGCTATTTTCTTATTTAAATGTAGTATAATTGACATGGTTGTCTAAGTGGTGAGAAATGTATTGAACAACATCTTCAATCAAAACTTAATAAGAACTGCAATCAAAGCTTAAACATTTTGTCACGTGTATCATTGATAACTGGAGCTTTTTTTCCACCTGTTTTGTACATAATAGCAAAATAAAAAACAACTAATTTAATTTACAAGGAGCCCACTAGTGTTCTTTCTTTTCTCCACTAGATGGTGACATACACTTTTAAAGCAGTGTCCTCTCCTATCCACCCAGGGTTTACATTCTCTCCTTGCTTAAATGGGCCACAAACTATCAACTGCCAGTAGATATCATGGAGTGCTTGACTGACAGGCTTCTGCTAACTTTCACAAGGATGAAGGAGCTGTTTATTAGGTCATATAGTGCTAATTAAGACCTATGAGTGTGCGTTTTTCTAATATACAACAGTTTTTCCCCTTGATTGTTTTAGCAACGGGGGCAGGCCTGTCAGCAAATAACCTCCAAGCAACCTTCAAACAACCCTCGGCCCCAAAACATACTACCTTTTAGTAGTCAAAAACTGAATGTCAAAAGGTATTAAATTCAAATAAACTGACAGTTCACTGTAATAATATCTCTATTAACCTCTACACAATGTTGCTTATCATAAAACTTTACAATGCAACATTAAACAAGAGAGACAGGAATACTGCTAGGATAGTCTTCTGTCTTACTCTTACAATGACTTACAGGACCCTATGCATTATTATACCACATCCTTATAAACACAGCCTTTGTGTGATGAATGGAGGTGCAAATAATCTCCTGTCCTTTCTTTGGTTATAGCCCATGATTCACACTGTAGGTTATCACAGTGACATGCGAAATATTCCCCCCCCCCCCCCCCCCAAAATTATGTGCATCACCTACAGAACCCTCAAAGGATCATGATTTTTATTATTTTTAGAGCTCCTTTTCCATTTCCTTGCAATATTTGCTTGTTTCCTTACAATACTTTTGACTTTTTGCGAGGGAATGCTCAACTATTAGGAGGTAACACAAACTTGAACAGCAGCAATCGGGGAGGGTTTAGGTGCCTTGCTCAAGGGCACTTCAGCCATGGACTGGTCGGGGATCGAACCGGCGACCCATACAAGCTCGAAAGCCCTAATCCACAGGTGTCAAACTCAATGCGGCCCGCCACATCATTTCATATGGCCCGCGAGGGCTTACAGGGTCTGATACAGTATGTGGCCCGCGAGAGCTCTAAAGGTCTGATACAGTTTTTGCGTATAGGCAATACACTGCAATACAATGCAGGCACGTGAGACTGACAGGGAGGCAACATCAACCACCTTCCTCTATGATCAGTGTAACTGGCTACATCGGATGTGATAGCAACGCGAACGTGTGAAAACAAAATAGACCAGTATTCTACTTTACACTATTCAACTATTTTAGCAAACGGAGCGCCTAAATTACGCGCTCGGTTTAGCCTGCCTGTGAAACGCATGATTGTTTGAAGTGCGTGTGGTTCTTTGAGAGGGGAATCGATGTAAGTTACTTTGATTTCAATTGGTAGTTGTAAACTACGTGATACGTTTACATCTACGTTTAAAAAGCATACAACATTGTGTGTAGTCCTATCCAAAAAATCCAGCTTCAAAACCTTGCTAATCGAGCAAATGACTGTTTGGCCAAAAGTGAGCCAATTCCGACCTAGAAAAGGTGCATTCAGATCAGGCAAGCATAGGTAGGCTAGAAGTTTGTTGTAATCCTGTAAACGAGCAACGTAGAATCCACACAACACCTTTCAACTTCAAAGAAAAAGTCCACCGGGACCATTCGCTTCTACTGTATGTGAATAGAACGGTGTAGTGATGCACTTTTTGACATGTCAGTTTGTTTGCATCACTGGCTAGATGTAAAACTGCATTTCGTTACTGGTATTTCGCTTGTGCAATGACAGTTAAGTTGAATATACTCGAATCTAAAAAAAAAAAATCCATGGCATGACTTCTTCCTGACTGACCAGTGACCCTCATTGAAAAGTCAAACTGTATGAAACTGACAGAGGTTTTTGTTTTGTTTTTACAAACATAACAATAATAAAAAGAACATGTCATGCTGATACCTTTTGCTCTTCTCGATTTTAGGGAAGTTTTATACCGATGCTAAAGATTTTGTGGCTGGTGCTACAAATCTTATGGTTACATCTGGCCCTTTGAGGGCAACCATTGTGCTGATGTGGCCCTCGGTGAAAATGAGTTTGACACCCCTGCCCTAATCAGTAGGCCATGGCTGCCCCATAAAACCATTGTGCGCTGTCCAATGTTACAACTGCGCTATAGAATTGGTCAACACCACCACAACTGACTAAACTGACACAGCAGTGCAACAATTCCATTCAATGTTAAAACTGGAATGGATAATTAAGCAATAAAAATGGAGAATCAGGAAAAAGTCTTACTGACATGAAGCAATGTGAATTAGTTGGAATTTGCTTTTTGTACGTTCTCACAAATAGGCTATATTTCAGTGCGATCTGTGATTCTATCCCTATACCATCCACTATCTGAGGAAATTCAGCAAAAAAGAACCCTCTTCATAGTAGCTTTGTGCTTAATGTTATTGCGCTTAAAAAACTCAGGTGTTCGATACACAGAAGGGTATGCACATGGGAAACATACACCGTGCTAACTAGTGACACAATCTTTTGCAATACCAAAACATGAACTTCCCCTTAAAATATTTAAGAGTAAAGGCCCGTTCACACCAAGAACGATAACGATAACGATAACTGTAAATAAATATCGCTCTCGTTAATATGAATGACATCAATGACATGAACTATAACGATAACGACATGAAGAACGATATTGTTGTTGATCACTTTCAGAGCGATTTTGAGAACGATAAACAGCTAACAGCCAATCAGAACCCATAATATTCTAGCCATCACATTCATTAACATGAGGAGAGACTTTTCTTATCGTTGGCCAGTGTGGACGCTTTTATCGTTATGGTTATAGTTATCGTTATCGTTCTTGGCGTGAACGGCCCTTAAGACAGGTGCATGATATCATACTATGAAAGGTATTGGCATAGTAGCAGGAAATGTGACATTTTTGCTTAGCACCAAAGCAGAGATAATGAAAATGGCCGGGTTTCCCAGATTCGTTAAGAAGCTCTTAAGTGCTAAGAACTTCTTAGGAGCGCTCTAAGAACGTTCTAAGAACGCTCCTAAGAACATTCTAAGAACGCTCCTAAGAACGTTCTAAGAACGCTCCTAAGAGGTTCTTAGCTCTTAAGAGCTTCTTAACGAATCTGGGAGACCCGGCCAATGAAGACGTATGATGCTCTTACCTGAATGGTGTGTGGAGACTGCAGCAGGGTCGGGTGGCCCACAAAGCGCACGTTGTCGATCTTCAGCTCGAATTTCTTCCCACACATATCAGACTTGGTAGCCAAGATAGTGGCAAGAATAATATCAGAGAACCTACCCGGGGGATAAATAAAAACAATAACGAATACACAAAAAGTATCCAACACAGGGAGGAGGGGAGGGGATGGAGGGGAGGGGGGGGGGGGGTTATTGGGTTTTGGTAGGTGATAATTTGTTGAGGAATCTTGGATTGGCTTACAGGTATCTACGCTACTCAGTCACATGATCTAGAGGTCAAAGGGTATTGGAGGAGTCGGGATGTCAGGAAGGGTGAATGATTTGGGTCATGTCTGTGGTCTGAGCTTGGGGCGGAGTCAAGAGGAGTTCGGATTTTTCAAGAGGAGAGAGGCTGTGGCCGACCGCCGCCACCGTCGGGCAGGAAGAGCAGAGACCTTTGGTTTGAAGGGAGGGAACAGACTCATGCTGAAACTCATGCTGAAAAACACCACGTCTACCATCCAATGGCAAGCCAGGAGCCAAATTAACATGTGCCATCCCCCCAAAAGAGGCCCGTAAATGGCAAGACTCGCTGTCCGAATTAAACAGCATTAACCTCAATCAGTGATAAGTCTGAGGGGATTTACCCGTGAGAAATTAACAGGAAGAAAAAGAAAAGCCAAGAAATGTGTTTGGTGAAAGGGACATTTATGAACAGTTTCAGACATGTGCTTTACAGTACAGCCTCAGTCAAGCCATTCTTTAGAAAACTGAACAGTGATATGGCAGTCCTCATCAGAATACTTTTTTTTTTTTTTTTTTTTAAAGATCACTCTTGATTGGACATCAATATAGAGATCATCACAGGTTGTGGATATCAGGCCACAATTAACAGACACTTGCTCATAATTAGTCTGCGCGAGCATTAAAACACCATTTGATGCAGCATTTACCCAAAAAGTGTGATTCATAGCAAAAAAAACAACAACAAAAAAGTGATTCACCAGGGAGACCTTAGGGTTGAGGCTGGCGTGCGCATATATATATATACAACTGAGATATATATGCAAGAGTGAGAGGGAAGAGAGGAATATGAAGGTAGGGTGTTCTAGAAAAAAAGGAGAAGTGGTTTAGAATGAGTTGTGGTCTTACCCTGCTACCAACTGTTCATCAGTTAGAGGAGTTTGTTCTCTGAAATGGGGGTTGGGCCATACAAAAGAAACAAAAGCAAACAAAAAGAAAATATGCAGACATTTTTGACAAGAGTGCATGGCAAAACACAAAACAAGACAAATGTAAATTAGCAGTTCACTCAAGGGTGACTTGAATGAATGGGGGAGCCACACAAAACCGATATCCTAGGGTTATTTCTGTTAGTATTTATGGTTAATGTCCACAAGTACATACGTATACGTATATTAGTGTTCTTTACGTTTCTGCAAATGTGAGCTTGAACGTCATCACCAGCTGTGAAAACCTGAGGGCACTGGAGTGTCTGGGGGTTACAACTTACTCTAAATACAGTAGACTCATTTTCTAAAGGGAACAAAAACTAAACACTAAAACGTCCCTTACTCGCTTAAAGGATGTCAAAATGATGACACTACACAACCCTATGTAAAACATTTCTCAATATAAAGCAACCAAGCTCAATTTGACAAAGTTTAAATAGAAAAGCTTTGTGTGTGACACGTCTCATGATAATAACGATGATGATGATGATGATGATGATGGTCACTTACATGTGCCTCCACATCCTGAATCCAGTCACACTACACACACTACAATATGACATGACATATGTGCTTCTACTGATACAAAATTACGGTCACGACTCAGGACATAAAAGTCAGTGGAGTAGTGAACCCCAGATACGGAATATAAAACGCTGTTTTGATTTTCAATATATAAAATATATATTTTAGCCTTCCATAGTGACACTGGGTGCGCCAGTATGAATCCTTTCAAATATTCATTGTTAAAGCAGAGCCTAATATTTTGAAAATAACATAAAGAATGGTAAATGCAAGCCATATGAATGAAAAACACATTCACAAATAAACAAAAGAGGAGCAACAGACTTGGCCACAGACACACACATACACACACACACACACACACACACACACACACACTGAGGTTCCTGCTACAGGGTACACACAGCCATGACGACACTCAACCTTTCAACAATAAAACTGCAAGGGGTGGTAGGGTATCCTCAGTATCAATATGGTCTCCCTCAAATATACTGTGTAAAGTATAGAGTATGAAGCATAGAGTTACTCTAAACGGTCGTTGGAAATATACTTATGAACCAAATGCAGTCTGTTTACGTTGAAAACATTAGGCCATCCTCCACCTGAAACGGCTTGGGGGGTAAATGTGTCCACAAAGGTCTGAACAATAATTATCAATGACCCATGGCATTACTGTAAGAAACTTTCTAGTCATTCAGAAATTCACAACAGACCAACACTACACTAAATGTATCAGCCTAACTGCCTATCATAACATGCCTATTAGTTATGCATAATATTTACATGATCAATTTCATTAGCATTATATCAATAGATTGAGTGTCATAATACCTTGAATCACCATCTTGATCATCTACGACATCGCCTGCTGTGTTTAGGGCATAGGGACTTCGCTGTTTATCTTCAGACAATAAAAAAGTATAATCAGTCAATAATAGCCTAAATAATGCTCAATCACAAACGTCAACATGACGAATGAGCAACATTGCCAAAGGATGAAAGAGCAAATTTTCACTTTGCAACATATGGACTAGGCTTTTAATGGGCCTATGCCCTGGTACCTCCTTACTTACTGGGCTGGTACCTCTATTAACCGTATCCCTTATTTATAACGATAGTTGTGTGTTTAACTAATTCCCAAGAGACTTACTTGCTGATGATGATGTGTTTTCGGACACTCTCTGGAAAGGGTATCGAAACAGCAATTTGTTTCCACGGCTGCCAGAACTCACAAGAATGACACTTATGGGGCTTGTCCTATCGCCACTTACAACTGTGTTGCGTTCTGTCTGTTTAAAGGCAGATTTGTGATCTGCTGTGTAATCCATTGATGGAGACGCTGGCTTGAACATGGCTAACTGGATTAATAATGGGCAAATGTTGCACTGATCTCTTCTGGGATGAAGTCACATGCTTGTCCCCACACTACTGATTTTGTTTACATTGGATTGTGAGATTGAAGTTCCTTTAGCAAAGCCAGCAAGCTTTCGTCAGAAAGTCTAATACGAAAAGACCACTTATAGGCCTATAATCCAGAACTGTGATCCAGATCCACACTTTTACTGGGTTCCCTAGATGTCTGACAGCAAGTGTTAAAAACAGCTACTTAGCTATATTTAGCCATCAGACATTACTTGACCGAGACCCCACAAATTAAATGCAGTGAGGTGACCGTTGCTTAAAATAGTTTGCATATGCTTTGCACCAAAGAACAATCATAATTCGTATGCAACCAAAATATTCAGTACATGTACTTTACTTTATTGCTTACTACCGAAACAGCGACAGTGTTGTCTTCGATTGCTCGTCGCACAGTTTGTGCTACTCTATGAGGCTACCGGAATTTTTCAGGAAACACGGAATGCTTTGTTGGGTTCCGCACGACTAAAAATTAAGCCCAGAGACGAGACACCTTTACCTACCCCGCACTAAGACAAAGAACAAAGGTATGCTATTCAAATTATCTGAAGAAAAAAAATAGAATCAATCGTTTAGCTGAAACATTGACTTTATGCAGATAAAATTCGGTCCGTTCATTAAATAAACCCGTGTAGATGCAAAGGGTGTAATGGTTCCATTAGGATATGGGAAGTGTAGATAAATTCTAAAAAATAAAGTAGTGCGCTCATTTTAAGAAATTGTGCTCCCCTTTTCATTTTGAAAAATGAGCGCACAATTCAGTTAAACGTGAGCATATTTTAGCCAACTTAATCTCGTAAAATGAGCACACAATATAGTAAAACGAGCACACTAGGCCTATTCAAATATAAATAGGGTATTTATCTATATACTGTAGGCTATTTATATAAAGGTCTTTGCATTTGTATATATATATATATATATACATAAAGTCATGGCTGAAATTGTTGGCACCCATGCTAAAGTTGACTAAAAGAGGAATATAAAATTAATATTTTGGAAATTGATTTCAATTGCTTAAGTAATAAAATGAGGAAAGATTCAACCTTTAAGGACACCAATTTTCTTTGTGAGTGAATAATGTATCATAAATAAATAAATGTTCTTCCCAAAATACTGGGGTCAAAAACATTGGCACCCCTATGTAACCCAATGGGAATTGAACACCTAGGGTTAACATAGGGGCAGGCAGTTTTTTATTTTTAAAGGCCACTTATTTCATGGATTCAGGATAAGTACCTTTGACCTTTGGACCTTTGACCTTTGGAACTAAAATAGCCCCACATCATCACACACCCTTCACCCTTCCTATACCTATAGACTGGCATGGTGTTTTGTTTGGTTTTGTTCAGTAAGTTAGCCTATTAGCTGGTTTGACTGGCATTGAGCTCAAACAGATGATTTTATATTACTCTGGCATGGGTGCACTGCCAACAATTTCAGCCATGACTGTATACACACTCACATATAGCCTATAATATCCATACATAGATTGTATGAGAAACCCAGAAGCTGGAACTGTTATAAACCTCTCTGCACCAGGACTAAGCCAATTTCAGTGGCAAGGCCTGCAACAAATAGGCCTACAATGTATAACTATTTTCCAGTTATAAAGCCAACATCATTCTGATTTTAATACTGCTCTGTTAGATAAAGTCTTCAAGAGGTCTACTGTCACCAAACAAGCCATACCTTATGGTTCCTCTTTTATGTTAGAAATAAACTATACACCATCTGATGATAAGGCAAGATATTTCAGACTCTGTTACAAGTTAGTTTTCTATAGTCTGGGACCTTAAGAAAGAAAACAAGAAGTCCGCACACCAGAATATGCTCCTCGATTTTTTTTAAGTGTAAATCACCACTTGTAAAGTTTCAGGCCCTATAGCTCTTCATCAGACATGGATGGGCTAGGGCCCCGAAACATTACACGTGGTGATTTACCATTAAAACACCTGAGGAGTATATTTTGGTGTGCGGACTTCTTGTTCTCTTTCCTCTGTCCAGCACGCGTGCGTGTGGTACTCTTCTGCATGGGTAAACTCGGACAAATCTGCAGGTCAGTCTGGAAAGGATCATAATAGAAAGACCTCTGAAGTTCAACTACAAAAAATCGAGATCTTGAGATCTTGAGATTTTACCTATGGGAAAATAACATGAAGATTTTTCATTAATGCACCTGTAAAACTCTCACAGGGAGGAGGAAATAAGAAATGCAGGCATTTTGCTCCACTTTTGTCCTCTGCCTTCTAGGATACTGATCTTTGCCCTGTTAAGAAGGCACGCGTTTTGCTCTTGCCATAGACTATGCTGGACCTTTCCTGGACCGAATGTTTCTTGTTGTCATTGATGCGTATTCAAAGTGGCCATAAGTCTTCATTGTGAAAAATGCAACTTCAACAAAAACAGTCGAAGTACTCCGCACCCTGTTTGCCAGAACAGGTCTGCCTGAACGACTCGTCAGTGACAATGGCAGTCAATTCACATCCGACGAATTCCAATCCTTCATCCGCAAAAATGGCATCAAACATACCACTGCTGTACCTTACCATCCTGCCACGAATGGACTTGCTGAGCGGTTTGTCCAGTCATTTAAACAGTCAATGAAAACAATGTCCAACGCTCAGATGTCACTGCCAGAGAAGATGGCAAAGTTTCTTCATGCATACAGAAATACTGACCATGCTACGACAGGTCAAGCTCCAGCTGTTCTGTTCATGGGAAGGCGACTTAGGTCACGCCTAGACTTGCTAAAGCCAGACCTACGCAGAGATGTTATGCAGAAACAGTCTCTCAAGGCTGGACGTCATGTCAGAAACTTTGTAATTGGACAACAAGTGCTGGCAAGAGATTACCGTCAGTCAAAGCAGAAATGGCAGCGTGGTGAAATCCTGTCCAAGACAGGGCCATTGACATACACTGTAAGGATTGGGCGTGATGTCATCTGGGGACGTCATGTAGACCAATTGCTGGATGCAACAGTTCATCATGCCACCAACAAGAACACAGAGGATGACGTTCCGGAGGACTCTGAGGAGTTCGTGTTGCCAGAAACCGAGCCATCCCCTGATGATCAAAACAACTGCACACCTGTTAATGTGGATAGCCCAGAAGTTCCTGTTCAGGACATTGATCCTCAAGAGAGACGCTATCCTGAAAGAGTTCGCAATCCGCCTCAAAGGCTTGACATGTAAAAAAAAAAAAAAAAAAAAAGAAACGACAATGTACACTTGTATTGTTGTGTTATGTTGATTGAATGTGTGTAGTGTTTAAAGTGCTCAGCACTGATGTTGAAATGAAATTATCAGATTTCTAGTTGCTAATGGATATGGTTTTCCATAGATGTTTCTAGTTTATGAGATTGACATCAATGCTGCAAAGGAGGAAATGTTATGTTTAAATAGATATGAGATCTACTTTAGTTTATTGAGAGAACTACTTTTCTGTTCTGCGTATGGCTACATTGATATAGTGCCCATCAAGCGCATTGATACTAATGTTATAGATTAGTAGTACACACATGCAACTGAATGTAATGTACCGAAGTTCAACCAGTAAAGAAGTATTGTCACTTTACTCTGGTGTACTGATTGTTCGTTGTGAAGTGAAGAACACAACACATATGCTCCCAGGGTCCATGAATTTTCTGTTAATACACATTAACCCTCCCATTGTGTTCAGGTAAGTATATTTTAAGATTACATGTTTCATGTTTTATCACCTATACATACTAACCAAAGATTATGAGTGTGATCTTTAACTTTATTTGAGTAAAAAAATAAGTAAAATCCAAAAGAAAACTTCTTTGGCTAATATAATATCTGAAAGAGGCCAATGCCATCAGGGAATACCGTTTCCATGATAGGGTGAACATGGTCTGCAATAATACTTAGTGGGGGGGTACATGTCAAAGTAATATCCACATGAATGACAGGGCCTAGGGTTTCCAAGCAGAACATTGGCCAAAGCACCACACTGCCTCTGTCGGCCATCCACGTGACAAATAAGAAAACGTGAATCATCAGACTATAGGCCAACTTCCTCCATTGCTCTGTTGTCCAGTTCTGATGCTCATGGATTTAAAAGCAATCACAAGGAGTTTGCTTTTATCCCAACTTCAGCCAAATTAACAGGAAGTCTCCTGCTAGTCACCCTACTTACCAGTGCTTCTCCAGTATACTGTTGGCTGAGCATGGATACACAACTACAATGTCTATTGTTGTTAACTTATAATGTGCAAGTATTGTGGGCTATTTACTGCTGTCTCAATCAGGGAGTAGCCAGACATTTTTTTTTTTTTTAAGTATTTTTTTTTTTGCCAGACCAATGATTGGATGTCCCAGGCAGGCACACCCGGGACACCTAAATCTTTCATGTGTGTGAGAACATGACAATTTCGCTGGGCACATGGAACATGATTTTTTTTGTATCATGTATGAGGACTGTACTATATAGTTATGTAGATGTGTTTTTAGATGTGTTTTTGGTACTATTTGTTGTGTTTATTCTGTATTTATTTTCTTGCTATTTCTTGCCGTCTGTATATCTACAGTATTTGTCTGTTTCTATATGTTGTGTGTTGCACTGGTGGTGGTGTTTGTTTATGACACTGTCTTATTATGCAGCAATGAAATCATATCATATATATTGCCTATAGAAAGTCATCATACCCTTTTAAAATAGTATTTTTTTTTTTTGTCTTACAGAAATCAAAACCCATCTTAAAAAAACAAATATTTTTTCAGTTTTATTTACAAATGTAGCTGTACAACATCAAAATAATGAAAAAAAAGTAAACAATTCTTAAAATTAATAAAAATGTAAAAACTAGATTAACAGGGTTGGAAAAGTAATCATACCCCTGACTTAACGTCCTTTTTCTTTCATTACAGCCATCAATCTGTTTGGATACATCTCTATTATAGCTTTGCACACCTAGATTGGGGAATATTTGCCCAATCGCCCGTGCAGAATTGTTAAAATTCAGTCAAATTCTGTAGGGAACAGCGATGGACTGCTCTATTCAAGTCAATCCACAGGTATTCTATAGAATTTAAGTCAGGGCTCTGACTTTGCCCCTCAAGGATATTCACCATCCTATCCTTAAGCCACTGATTTTGTTCTTTTGGCAGTATGTTTAGGATCATTGTCGTTTTGGAAGGCGAATGACCTGCCCATCTTCACCTGTCCAGCAGAGGGACGCAGGTTTTCCTTAAGAATTTGGGTGTACATGGCAGCATCCATTTTCCCTTCTATCCTGACCAATTGCCCAGTCCCCGCTGAAGAGAAACATCCCCACAACATAATGTTGCCCCCACCATGCTTCACAGTAGGTATGGTACAACTACAAGGCCAGCGCGATCCAAACACTCCCATCCATGGCTAACTGACACCCTACGCACACAGCGGACCAAACTCAGAGCTGCAGAAAGGAAATGGCACAAATCAAAAACAACAGATGATCTCAAACACTACCAGACACTCCTATCCTCCTTCTCAACTAGCATCACGGCTGCTAAAACAGACTTCTACAATGACAAGATCAACAACGCCACAGACTCCCGGAAACTCTTCTCAACCTTCAAAACACTACTCAACCCTCAGCCACCTCCTCCTGCGTCCAACCTCACTGCAGACAGCCTAGCCTCATTTTTTACAAACAAAGTGGCGGCAATCAGCAGTCAATTCTCTTCACCAGACGCAGTTGCTATAACCTCTCAAAACCCTGGAACATCCCTTTCAACATTTGCGCCTCTCTCCGAGAGTGATGTAGCTAGACTCCTGACATGCAGCCGTCCTACCACATGTGCGTTGGACCCTATACCGACGAACCTGCTTCAGTCCATCGGCCCGACCGTCACACCAGCCATCACGCATGTGATCAATGCCTCCCTAACATCTGGCACGTTCCCAGCGGCATTCAAGGCGGCCCAGGTTACACCTCTACTTAAGAAACCTTCACTCGACACGGCTCAAGTTGAGAACTACCGTCCTGTTTCGCTACTGCCTTTTCTATCCAAAGGTATAGAGCGAGCAGTTTCGAGACAAGTCTCAGAATTCCTTTCACAGAATAATCTCCTGGATCCAAATCAATCTGGATTCAAGACCGGCCACTCCACCGAAACGGCTCTGCTGGCTGTAACAGAAGCCTTAAAGGAGGCCAGGGCGAACGCTCAGTCATCAGTGCTCATTCTGCTTGACTTATCGGCTGCCTTTGACACTGTAAATCACAGCATCCTTCTCTCTATACTCTCAGACATGGGCATCTCTGGCTCAGCTCTCTCCTGGTTTGAATCCTACCTCACAGGCCGCTCGTTTAAAGTATCATGGCTTGGACAACTTTCTGCACCTCACTTCCTCTCCACAGGGGTCCCCCAGGGCTCTGTGCTGGGCCCCCTGCTCTTTGCTATCTACACCACCTCCTTGGGACAGATCATCCACTCGCATGGCTTCTCATACCACTGCTATGCTGATGACACACAGCTTTATCTGTCCTTTCCACCGGATGACCCCTCGGTCTCCACAGGAATCTCAAACTGCCTCTCAGACATATCAAGATGGATGAGGGCACACCACCTTCAGCTAAACCTCTCTAAAACAGAATTGCTAGTCCTCCCAGCCAAACCTACAATTCATCATGACATCAACATCAAGATCGACTCCCTGTCTGTTGCACCCACCAGGACTGCAAGAAACTTAGGAGTCGTTCTTGACAACCAACTGACCTTCTCCGATCATGTAGCCTCAGTAGCCAGGTCATGCCGCTACGCGCTTTACAACATACGGAAAATCAGGACCTACTTGACTCAAGATGCTACCCAACTCCTGGTACAGGCAATAGTCATCTCTCGACTTGACTACTGTAACGCCCTCCTGACAGGTCTCCCAGCCTGCGCTGTTAAACCCCTTCAAATAATCCAGAATGCAGCAGCACGCCTGGTCTACAACCAACCCAAAAGGGCACATGTCACCCCACTGCTCATCCAGCTACACTGGCTACCGCTGGCCGCACGCATCAAATTCAAGACTCTAACGCTTGCCTACAAAGTACTCTCTGGCTCTGCCCCCACCTATCTCAATGCCCTCATACAGGCATATGCCTCCACACGACCGCTGCGCTCCTCAGCTGAGCGACGTCTAGCTCTTCCGCCAGCACGCGCAGGCCAATCCAAACTTTTCTCATCTGTCGTCCCTCGTTGGTGGAATGCACTATCTGGTCCAACTAGGGCAGGAACATCCCTAGCCATCTTCAAAAAAGGTCTGAAAACCCAGCTCTTCAAAGAACATCTCCTCTAGCACTATTTCAGACAATCGCACTCACTCATGCACTTATTCACTTATTATGCACTTACTAGACCCACTGATGCACTTATTGTATTTATTTATTGTTGTTCAAAATGCTCTTAAAAAATCCTAATTGTTTTTTTTCCATGTTGTAAGTCGCTTTGGTTAAAAAGCGTCAGCCAAATGAAATGTAATGTAATGTAATGTAATGGTGTGTTTTGGGTGGTGTACTGTGTTTGGTTTTCGCCAAACATAGCGCTTGGTATTCAGTGCAAAAACACATCTGGAATATTCTGCTATCATGTGGAAAAAGCATTTATGGTCAGATGAGACTAAGATTGATCTTTTGGAAACTAAGATATTGAACTTTTTGGACTGCTCTCCAGGTGCTAACCAAACACAATATACACATCCACTTCCCATTAAATATGGGAACCAAATCAAAACAAGCGCACAATTGACCGATCGCAAAACCACGCCCTCGAACGGCCATTGTCCAATCGTAGCTCAGCAACGGTAACTAAGTAGAAGGACGCCCGTCAAACATTGCGAATTCTGCAAGACGGTGCAATGATGCGCCTATGGCACGAGAAAGTCATACACCCTGTACCCCAAAAGTTTAGAGGGAGGGGGCGTTTTTTCGCCTTTCCAAAGCCCAAAACCCAAGTGGAAAGTTGCCTACAATGGATTAAGCGGTGTGGGAGACCTCAATCGCAACTAAATGTCTCAAAGATTCATAACTTTCCATATCAGAACTATCACCTACAGTAGCCTATGTGGCACTTAGAATTAACTTTCCCAATTAGCGACACTTTATCACCCTCTTACATGTATGTGGCACTTAACATTAATCTCTTTACACACTACGGCGGATTCGTAAAGAAACACAAGCACCCACACCTAGTGTATCTAAATTAGCTACCTACCTAAAATGACATTTTACCGTGACAAAGTGTTGAAAAATACCTGTACGAAACTGCTTGGAGGTTACGTCTGCTCGAAGGTAAGCAATAAACCTAGCATGATATTAATCAATAAGTAAGTAGCAAAGTACACACAATCTGTAAAACTGGAAAACAGTTAACATGTGTGGTTCTTTATAGCATTAAATATGAAAGTATTAAAGTTAGAACTGATCAGCAACCTACTTAATATCAGGACATGCAGGCAGCTATAGCTGTTCGCCTGACTGCACTGATTGATAATGTTGCTATCCACACAGATCATTTTTAGCAAGAGGTTGACGGTCATTAGAGGCTATAAAATCTGTAAAACTGAACGTAACAGTTGTGGTTCATCTAACATTGTGAAAGGAGTGTTCTTGCTGTCTGCAAAGTCATAAATACTTGCAATCTACCAAGCACTAACCTATGTAGATAACAAGGGGATGATGCGTTTTGCTCTCGGGTGGTGGTTGCTAGTTGATAGTCAACTTTTAGCTATCTGGTATTGTCTACGCTACTGTGTATTTATGGTCCCAATCCCAGTTTAAAACGTGGGCTATTTACCCGCAGTGCAGGAACTTACTGGCCCACAATATGCTGATTGCACAGCAAGATCGGTTTCTATCGGTACGTAGCCTACGACTCGATTGCTGTAGGCTAATATTCCCGTCTGTGCTTATTTTTAACATTTTACATTGAACATCCCTCCCCTGCATATTGCAGCCCTGTCTGTCGTGCCATAGAGAGTTCAGATGCAAAAGCCTGGCCACTTTGTCAAAAAATTAGATAATGGTGAGTGAATGCTTCACATAGGCCTAGGCTGTAAGTTAATTCAAGCTTCAAAACTAGCTGTCTTCTGGTCTGAAATATTGATTCGTATGCAAAACCCTATAGGAGCCTGATACAAAATGTCCATTTAAAAGAAAAGGTCAGACGGATTTAGAGGGTTTTGCATCTGAACCCTGCTGCATTAATCCAAAACAGTCTCCAGTCTTGGAGTTGAAAAACACTATGATCAGTCAACGTGAATGCAATTGTTTTAATCAAAATTGTGCAGCATACTGTGATGCTAACCGGACTTGTAGCTAGTCGTCTTCTATGCGTCATTTTCTTTCACGATTGTGAATGTTTTATGATTAAAACAGCATGTCGAAGGGGTTGTCCATTGAGCGCGCATGAGAGAGAGAGGGGGGGAGAGCGAGAGAAAGAGGGCCCAGGAGAGGTGGTTTATACTGTTTGGTAAAGTTGCAGGCATAGTCTACAATGAAACTTGCGAAATAAAAGTATGCTTTCACCCAAGCAGCGTCAGGTGCACCAGTGCAACCTGGATTTTTCTTCAGGCTCACTCTAATACATTTTGGGCGCATTTGAGCCCTGTAGAACGTCTGTTCTCATTTGTTTGACGGGCGTAGTAACAATAACTAGGG
This sequence comes from Sardina pilchardus, assembly GCF_963854185.1. NCBI lineage: Eukaryota > Metazoa > Chordata > Actinopteri > Clupeiformes > Clupeidae > Sardina > Sardina pilchardus. Next base: position 30,748,406 of record NC_084996.1, read on the forward strand.
GGCGCGGCTTTTGCGAACGGTCAAATTGATGGTAAAGAATTATTTAGGAAATAAGGACATGTTTTAGCAAAATGACTGCAAGTGCATGCTTTTGTAAACTCTTGCAATGACACCTACCAGGCTCCATAACAGGCCTATACCCAAACAAATCATCTCTTACACAGCAACCTCTACACCCCATTCCAATTTTAGGCTGATGGCTGGACAATGGCAGGCAGCAAAAATTGTGCGGGCCGAACGCGGCCCGACTAAAACGAAAACACTCGGCCAATCCTCGGCATGAATCTAGGACCGATTGCTCTACGAGCGCTCGGCTGTAACGCGGCCCGATTAAGGCGAAAACACTCGGCCAATCCTCGGCATGAATCTAGGTCCGATTGCTCTCCGAGCGCTCGGCTGTAATGAGGCCCTATTGCGGAACCCCGATGTAAAGCCCCCCGTCCAGTTCATTGTCTGGGTTTTATTGATTTCCATTCGTGTCAAGTTAATACTAGAATGGCTAAGCAGTTCTTTATACAAGATATGCCTAATCTGCATATAAATCATAGACAGTTTTCAAGTTTAAAGCATTTTTATTGGACTATACATCACAGCATTCATGTAAAACCAACAGTTCAAATACTTTGAAACATTTAACTAGTCCACTGCATTTGAGTTTGAAACTTATCTACGATGTCTACCGGTTTGCTCTGGCTTCACCATCTCTGTCGGAGGTCAGCTATATCCACCTGGTGCTGAAGAGCTTTTCTGTGGAGTCTTTAGTCAGGGAATTCCGGCGGACTGCATCTGAGGAAAAAAAAGACGGCAGCATGTTAGCTAGTTGATTCAGTGTAGCACGTCTCTGTAACCGCAATATGCTAGCCTACTGGACCAGTACAAAAGTAAGAGAAAGAGACACGAGACACCAGTTTTCAGAATAAAAATGAAATAAGTCAGTCGTAGGATTTTGTTCCAATTTATTTTCTTCCACAAGTCGAAGACTGAGCTCGTAAATAACCCATTGCATCCAAGGCTGCAAAGAAATATGAGCCAACATCCCAGCTAGTTTTAGCCCCTTAGTCAATGTTTACCTTTGAGCTAAACAGCTATCGTTATACCTTATTGATCCCCCTTTATAGATAGGCTACTTTAATCCGGCATGATTAAGAATTTTCGGTTGTTGTCTGATTGTTAATTGAATTACATTTCTGCTTTCTTTTCGTTTCATCTGGAGGGATAGGACGAAGGAACTTCGCGGACAAAGTGGGTCAACAATTCATTAGTAATAACACGAATGTAGTAGGCTAGTTTATGTAAAATGTTAAGGGAACTCAATTGTTGATGCTTTATAGGGAATGTTAAACAAGACTTACCTCAAGTTCACCGTATTTCGCAGAATCAGCAGAAGTCAGGCGTCTTCTCTCATCCAAAGTTATGCATACTCCAGTGATGACTTGAGCTGACTGCGTGCTTGACGATTGCTGCAGTAGCCGTTGAAATCGGCTTCATACTGGTAAAAAGGGTCTGAGCCGAGCGCCCAGTTAACAGCTGTCGAGCAGCGGCCTGCAGGTGGCAAAATGACCTGGCCCAATTGTGGTTGCCACTACTCAGCCGAGGACGCGTCTCAGCCGACAGCGCCGCAGGTTTTGCGGAAGCGGCCCGCTCCTAATTTCTAGCAGGGCGCCGATGCCGCAACTCAGCCGACAGCGCCGGAGGTTTTACGGAAGCGGCCCGCGTGTAATTGCTAGCTGGGACCTAAGATCCCACAGTTAGCATCCTCAGATGCTTGCTTTAAAGGGAAGCCTTCTCTAAAGCATAGGTGTTGTGATGCAACATCCGCTTTCTTTGTATAGATTCAATGGTGCTCAATCGTGCTTCAAAACAATTGGATATTTCCTTTTCGCAAAAAAAAATTGGAATCGTCTTGTCTCGATTAATATCCTCTATGATTTCATAACCTGACTGATGACCCTATCACAAAGCTTGTTAATGAGCAGCAGCAACTAATGAACTAATTGATTGGTTGTTGACTGAATGGTTTAATTCTAACGCTTCACCTGCTTTTATTTGAAACTCAAACAAGGGCCATGAATAGCCTAAGTGGCTACCTATTTCGTTTTAAAATGTAGATGCAATTAATTAATGTTACATAACCTATGTCTTCAGAAAGCCACTAAACGGGAAGTATTTATCACAAGCATCCATCCCTTATAACGTCACCTTTTCTTAATTCAAACAAAATCAAGCAAAATAAGGTTTTTTCAATTTATTTTTTATTTATTCAAGCTGGATTCTCTTTGGTTTGTTCAGAGAGATGCACACACTTCTCTGCTTCATTTAGAAGTACTGACTTCCAAGGGCAACAACGACAACTGACAAAAATTTCTGCCAGGTGGCTTGAATTTCAGGTGTGAAGGCAGCGCCGAACTTTGTGGCAATGACGATGGTGAGACAGTCCGCCAACAGCTACAATTAGAGAATGAGAGATTATACATAGTGGCCTCAAAAGCAAAACTTAAGATATTATTACATTGGGATTACGTTTATTTTTTGTAAAGGTGAGATGAAGTGTAGTAGCCTAGTCTTAAACAAAGAAGGAATGGGAAGAGGACATAAAAAAATATATATAATACTCGTCATATTTACCCTAAAGTTATCAGGGTCCACTTTCAGTGACACGCAGTGAAGCTTGCTGAGGGCGGCGTAGGTGCCTTTCACATTATCCATGTTCTTCACACCTTTGTCCAGAGCGTTCAGCACGACCTTACCATGGGCTGCCACTTTGCCGTTACCCAGGATTGCTGCGGCGTTGGATAAGTCTCCAAAAGACCCAAAGTACCTCTGAGTCCAGGGATACACAATCAGCACCCTGCCAATGCACAACACAAGCACAGCTGTTTATCCGCTTATTCGATACACAAAACATAAACAAATCTATGCGTGGGAGAATTGTGGTAACTTGCAATACTAGCTACCATACCTGCCAAGGGCCTGCGGTCCTATTTCGTTGACATTGACTTTGCCCCAGACACCAGCAATGGTGCTCTTCTCTGCAGCTGTCCAGTCTGCCATAATGTATTTTGTTTAGCCTACTTGTCCGAGGTTAAGCAAAAAAATATTTCATCTGTTGCTTCTCCAGCTTTTATTTGGCATTGTACCCCGCCCTGTGCGTAGCTTGCATTTGATTGGATGCTTCTCGTAAAGGTTTTCGGATTAATTGGAAATGATCCAAAGACATAGCCTATCCACCATATGCACGTTTACGACATATACCCTAATTATACAATAGCATTTGTAAAATATCTTCAAATAGAACAGTAATGTATAGTACAATAAAATACAATAGTTAAAACGAATGACATCTCGATATCTTTAAATCAAACAAAATGTATTTATTCCATTGAGTTGTGTACATTATATGTGCATTGAATTTGTACTGTTATAGGGATAAATAGGAAAACCCCATGGCGATTTAGGCTAAATAATATAAGCAACTTCAAGAAAAGAACTAGCCTACTTTCGTCTTCAAATTAATGTTTATGTCAGAGATTATGCCTCGAGGGTCTTTAAAATGAATTAAAAAAACCAAATGCACAGGCTGTAACATTAATGAAGCAAATCAAAACTACAAAAGTCTTATTTGTGAGAGTGAAATATATTATTGCGGACACTGCATGTCTTTTTTATTTGCAGTCTGTTTAACAATATCAACAGCAGCATTTGGCTCAGGTTTTGATTACTGTTATCTTAATGAAAACACATTTTTTATCAGACCACTCATACCCGTTCCGCCCACAAAATGTTCTTAATTTGGATCCGATTAATTTGATTAAGAAAATGTCCTGTTCCAATTTTATTTGGCACAAACTGAACATTGACCTCAGCCGACCCGATAGAATCATCCTAGTACATTGCTTGACTACATTCTATTCAACAGTAACATGACTTGAAGGTCATTTTGTCGAAACAAATGGCCTAAATAAGTCCAAACACATATATAAATACATTGTAAAATAGAGGGGAAAACAACCAAATTCAGCACTTCTCAAAGTATTGCTGACCTGAAGATATAGAGTGATAAGAGAGATATTTCATACATTTTTGACAAGTTGTGCTAATGTGTACATTCATCGTTGGATTCATAATTATTGTAATTCATTGATAACGAATTAGGCTATCAATGACACTTGAAAAGGACAGACTTAAAAAAAAAAACTTGGCAGACAGGAAGTAAGCTAGACAAGAGGACTGTAGGCGGAGTTGATGGGTGTGCCTACTGCGGATTTATATAAAGAGGCCTCTCTGCCATATTATCTCAGGTTCTTTCCTAATAGTTCTCAGGAAAAGAAATCAAAATGAGTCTGACAGCCAAGGACAAATCTTTGGTTAAGGCCTTCTGGGGCAAAGTCGGCGGCAAGGCTGACGACATAGGAGCCGAGGCCCTGGGCAGGTAAGATGATCTTTAATAATAAAAAAAAAGTACTTAGGCCTATAGACCGATATTTTGACTTCATGTTTAACTAAACAAAGATGCCTGAAGAAATCAGGCATTGTTCAGCATGTAACCCGAATTGGGATGAATTGGGGGTAAAATAATTTGCAATCTTTTTTTGTAGGATGCTTGTCGTGTATCCCCAAACAAAGACATACTTCGCCCATTGGTCTGACACCAGCCCGGGCTCCGCCCCGGTTAAGCAGCATGGGAAGACTGTGATGGGTGCCCTGAACCTGGCCGTTGGCAAAATTGACGATCTTCTGGGTGGTTTGAGTGCCCTCAGTGACCTCCACGCTTTCAAGCTTCGTGTCGATCCAGGAAATTTCAAGGTTTGACTATGTCATTTGGACATTTAAAAAATCTTTGACATTTGTTTTTAATATGCCCTATAGCGCCAATGTAATTCTCTAAATCGCCGATGTCCAATGTGTCTTTTCCAGATTCTGTCCCACAACATCCTTGTAGCTCTGGCTGTGAATTTTCCCGCTGACTTCACCGCCGAAGTACACGTGGCTGTGGACAAATTCCTGGCTGCAGTGTCAGCTGCTCTGGCTGACAAGTACAGATAAACTTGATAACTACCGCCGAGAGTCAAGCAGAACATGTTGCTGAACCTGTGTTGTATACACCAATAAAAACATATTTACGGATAATAAATGTATGCGTGTTATTCCAAGGCAACATAGAGTTGTCCTTAGTTTCACCTAGGTACTGAACACATTTTCACTTAACATTCATTTAACGTGTATAATAGTCATTGTTGTTTTAACAAATAAATAATCCAGAGAAAATAATCCAAACAACAATAAACATCTGAAAATAGTATAGTCTAGTAAACCACTCATAAAAGTAAATAACGCTGTTACAATTAGCCTATATGAAGGAGGCACAATATGAAGAGTTCAGATGCAAAAGCCTCTCAATGCCACCTCCGTCAAAAGGGAGATGATGATGGCGAGTGAATGCTCTCTACAACGATAAACGTTAAATAAATAAATAAATAAATAAATACATAAATACATAGATAAATAAATAAACTCACTCACTTCAAAACCGCTAAGGCTATCTTCCTGTTCTGAAATATAATTTGTAGGCAAAATCCTATTTTATAGCCTATGGCATTACATCTATTTTAGATTTCACATAGGCCTAGGCATGAATATGGTCTATGACAACAGTGCAACTATTATTTGGTTGTGTTGATTTGATTTACATGTATATTTTACATGTAGTATTTATTTAGCTGACGCTTTTATCCAAAACAATATATCAACTACTAGCATACAAGGACCATTTTCCCAGAGCCGCTAGAAGTTAAGTGCCTTGCTCAAGGGCACAACAGTGGAAGCCGGGATTTATTTACAAAAAACAACCAACAAAAACAACCAACATTTTGGAATATTTCTGAAGATGGACATGTTGTTGCATCTTAAGGCCTATTCTAGCCTATAGGTGACTGTATTCATATACTTCTATTTTTCAACCTACACAATAGTAGGTTTAGGTTAACATAGTGTACACCTATAACGTCGCATTTCACAGTTGGTGCTATACAAGCGTCATTGCAGGCAACTGCCCGCGGGCATGTTCGCGTTCATTCAGCACCACGGACAGCTCCCCCGCGAGGAGGCTCGGCTACACGCCAGACCTTACTGTTGCAGTTCAGCGAAGATATATGGCTCTTCTCTCCTTTTTTTTATCTATCTTCCCTCCTTCCTCGGCCCTAGTTCCCAGTGATCTAAGAAAGATGGGGAGGCAACAGTGGGAAAGTCTAACCAGTGGACCGAGGAAGGAAGGAAGGGAGGATAGATAAAAAGAAAGACGAATGAAACACTAAAGGGGGGGGGGGGGGGGGGGGTGGTAGGTTGTCATGAACGGTCAGGTACTTCAGGCATTTCAGACGTGAATATCAGAGTAAAAAGTAAATAAAACAGGACCCAGGAGGCCCTGAAGCTCAGGAAGACGCTATGCTCTCCATCCTGACGCCATATCAAGTCACCCGCACCCGTAGTCGAAGATAGGGAGTTTTTCAGTTTGATATCAACGACTTCTTTGGAATTAATCCAGACTTGATGTTGGTGGCGTCTGTGGACATTTTATAAGAAGGGAGGCTTATCATTCCATTCAGACTGACTACACCCATTATTTTTTTTTTCTTGGTACTTCGACTTCTAAATTGAACAACTATTGAGAAGTTGTTTAGAAATATTTGAAGGCTTATATGCACAGTGCCTGTTTTAGTGGGTGGAGAACTATTATGTCCATGTTGCAAGTCGCGTTGGTAAAAAAGAGTCAGCCAATGTAATTCATGTAATGTAATGTAATGTAGGCCTACTGTTTACCATTTCGCGGATAACACTTGATTGAGCGATGTTGGAGTTATATAGATCTAACACACAGTATTCATTCAACAAGACACAGCATCTGATAGTGACTGATTTTATTTATTCATCGTGTGAGAACATTATCTTAGCATTGCGCTACGAGCTCATGTTGTTTCTCCCCAACGACACGATGCAGAATCTAGTGGTACTGTCTGCCGAGAGCTGAGACAACGACAGACAGGAACTTCTGCCAGGCCTCTTGGGCATCGGGGCTGAAGCCAGAGGGGCCGAACTTCATGGCCACACACACGGTGATGATGTCAGCCAGGTTCTGTTAAAAAAAATATTGAAATTGAATTATAATTATTATGATTATGATTATGATTATTGTTATAATTGGAGGACAATCTCACGGTTCCCAAATAAACACCCAACTATGATTTGAAGAGCTCCAATACTTACCCTGAAGTTATCAGGATCCACATGCAGTTTCTCGGAGTGCATCACACTCAGATCACTGTAGACGCCCTTGATGTCATCCAGATTCTTCACGGCTCTGTCCAGTCCGTTCATCACGGTCTTTCCGTGTGCGGCCACCTTGGCGTTACCCATGATGGCGGCGGAATTTGACAAGTTGCCAAAAGTGCTGAAATGTCTCTGAGTCCAGGGAGACACGACCAGGAGCCTGGGAGAGGAGGAAAAGAGACAGACATCGAAAATTGCACAATTTCTTAGGTGGTGTTAGTGGCGGGTGCATGCAGCGACGGGAGTAAAATGAGCCTACCTGGCCAGGGCTTGGGGTCCGATCTCATCGGGGTTGATCTTTCCCCACATGGCGGCGATGGCGCTGCGCTCAGCATCTGTCCAGTCAACCATAATGACGTCTTATTTGGGTTTCTTGAGGTGCGTGCGTAAAAGCTCTTCAATAGGAATCCCGTGAGATTTGGGACGCGGGGGGCTTAATTTATTGGCATCACAGACCACGCCCTAATGAGAGAAAAATAATTTGATTGGATTTCTGCTCCATCGAACACGTCATAAGTTATTAGACTCTTATCAACACAGACTTAGGACTCAGATAGATGACTACTCGAGTTATGGTGGCACGGTTCCAATCGTGAATTTGCGTTTCTGCAAAATACATTTACACTGACAAAAAATATATATACATATAGTTTTTAGCAACTGCAAATACAAACATTGAAAGCATGAAATGAAACCTGCAGGGAAGGGTTTTTTTTATTATTGTTATTTTTATTGCCTAACCACAGAGTTGCAGGTATAATCGCATTAATACCTTAAAAACTACAAATTAGGCCTACAAAGTAAAACATAAAATCTAAAATCTCATTCGGGATGAATACATTATCTATCTATACGTCTTTCTACCATGTTGACAGTTTTAAGAAGTTGATTATATAGCCTACATGGAATATATTTGGTAAGCACACATTTCTTTATCGTGAGGTCAACAAAAAATAACTTCGGCACAGTTCCAAATACTTTCGAAAAAGGGTGTGGGATATCAGCATGGTTAATCAAAAGGTGTGGTTTATGTTTTATTCTTGGGCGTGCCCCTTTATACGTCCATATAAATACGACTACAGATTCGCTCTCGTGTAGCATCTTTTTTCAGTCATTCAGAACCTCGAGGAAAGATCCTAAAGCGCAAAATGAGTCTCACACCAAAGGACAAGGCCGCAGTTAAGGCCATCTGGGGAAAGATCGGCGGCAAGGCTGATGAAATCGGAGCCGAAGCCCTCGGCAGGTATGTCAGGAAATGTGTGATCAGGATGAAGGCTTTGTATCAGAAATGTTTTTGACTATGGGGGGCGGGGAGACTGTGATGATCTTAACATATTTGTGACATCTGTACAAATAGGTTGTATGGGAATAAGGGTCTATGGCAAATCATAAATTCCATCCAATATAAAGATTGTTTAAGGCATTACACGCAACGCACGCAATTTACGCATTGCACTCTCCTTTTTTTCTATACAGAATGCTGGTTGTCTACCCACAAACTAAGACCTACTTCTCCCACTGGGCTGACCTGAGCCCTGGATCTGCACCGGTGAAGAAGCACGGAAAGACCATCATGGGAGCTGTCGGTGATGCCGTCGGTAAGATGGACGACCTGGTTGGAGGTCTCTCATCTCTCAGCGAACTGCATGCTTTCAAGCTGCGGATTGACCCTGCCAATTTCAAGGTGAGCTACAACGATACAGACCTGACAGCAATGCATTTTTTTATTATTATTTTTTTTAGGCTATTGGGAGTTAACTGTGTTTATTGTCTTATTTCACAGATCTTGGCTCACTGCCTTATCGTTGTCATTGGCATGCTGTTCCCAGCAGACTTCACCCCTGATACTCAGGTGTCTGTGGACAAATTCTTCCAGAACTTGGCTCTGGCTCTGGCTGAGAAGTACCGTTAAATTGCGGTGATGTGCGCACAAATGTGTGCAATTCTTTCTCTGACCACACGAGAGTGAAATAAAAATTAAATCAACAAAAGTACTACAATGTTTTCATTCATTTGTTATCAATGTTCATGTGAAAACAAAGGCTATAGCTGAAAAACGCACCTCAAAGACTGGCATGGATTAAAGCAATTAATGCTGTTTAGGCAAACTTCCCGTCTAAATGAACCTCGGGTAAAACAACTGCTCATGAGTTAACTATGCCCAAAGTCCTGCGCCCTGAATACGGGGTGTTGGATTAACGGATCTCATGCTCAGTTTTGTGTGAAAATATATGGCTCGGTTGTAAAAAATAAAATGCAGCATTTTTAGAATGCGTAGGCTACATGCTTGACTGTTGCTGCATTTACAAATTATTTAATAGGAAACCCGTGAGATTGCTGAATTTCGTTGAGCTCTACAATCTTGCATTAAACATGATAGATTTCACGGGTCTCCTCAATTCACACTGGAGAATTATGCTTATTGAGGGGACTTTCCAGCGCATCCCACACGAGTAGAGTAAATGTGTTTTAGCACTGTGCTGTGCGTGTGTACTTGTATAAGATCTGTGCGCATGAACTTGTCCAATACTACTCAAAGGATTTTCACAAAACTATTAAACTGCTTGACTAAACGATTAAATCATTTAGCTGACGATTCCAAAGTGACTTACAAGAAAGGAGAGGACTTACAATCAAGGTAGCCTGTAGTGAGGCTATGACAGAATATGAGGCGCTCCTAAGGCATATGGGTCGCATATGCACCAAAAGCTTACACTACTTTTTCTTACTTATAGACATGAAAGGTTTGCGCGCACAGTTACCTTTTGATTTGCACATCCCCGTCATACACATTAAGGTTCATACACATTAATTTCACTTCGCACAAACGGTCCGTGTACGTCGCCGCCATTCGATTTCCGTTCTGAGATGGGAAATCCAAAATCGGAAAACGACTCGTTCTCCGATTTTCGTTTTGAAATCAGAAAACGAAAAACGAGAAACGAACTGTTATCTGTTTCTTGTTTCAGCAGTACAGCTGTAGATGGGAATTCATTAATGGAAATAGGAAATAGGAACAGCCGCGCCGTTTTTTCATTACCGATTTTGCATTATAGCCTAACCCGGAAAAGAAGAGACGTCTTTTTGCTGCACCATCCATGTGCATAGACAGTACCAGGCAGCTAGCAGTAGCAAATTAATATGTTACGTGCAGCAGCCGTGTAGTGATAGTCAGAGGCTACTGTCCAAATTTCTTGAATTCCCCCTTGGGGATCAATAAAGTATCTATCTATCTATCTATCTATCTATCTATCTAAATATTTTACCCATTTACTGTCTATGATTACCCCCATAACTGTCGACGACTGAAAATAAAATGTGACGAACAAAAGCCTCGTCAGTGTGCAGGCACTAGCCCGTTAATCAAATGAATGTAGCCTAGCCTATGGCTATGATAATAAAGTTGTGCGTCATATGTTATTGAAAGAGCTCAGTAGCCTAACGCTATTCCCTGAAGATGAGACACAGTAGAGTTGTGTTATGTTGGCCATTCATCTACAAATGTGTCAGAAAATGCAAGTTTGTAAGGGTAAAGCCAGTGCCGCAAGTTTTGGGCAAGGCCCATCTAGAGTGAAACTTTGAATTTAGTCAGACCTGTATAGAAGAATAGCAATGATGACTATTATGGTAGCCTACACTCATATCGAGATCAATGCATGACGGAAATAACTTTGTTTGGACTAACTGGATAATTAACCTGACCAGAAAGGTACGTCCTACGTTTAGCTGTTCGCTTTTAACTTATTGTTAATGTGATCATGTAAGGTGATAGGACACGGACCACGGTCATGATGATGCTTTGTTTTTAACGCTGATAACCGCTTGTATCCCGTGCTATAGGCTATTCGTTAAATGACTGCACGTTTTTTGTTTTTTTTTAATTGTCATATACGGTCTCTGCTACTGCCGCTTAATTTTGAGCAGTAGGCCTACGATTTTAGATCTCCTGCTGCCTCCAGTAGGCTATGAAAGCTAGGACCGAACCGCTAAAAGTGTCCAGTGTGAACCTAAACGAGTGCGTAAAGCGCGCTGCATCTTGACAGGTGCAATGTGAGGCTGCAGTGCAAGACGGGGCTTTGATTGAAACATGGAAATAATTTCATAATGACCCAGACTTTCTGTCAACTCTTTCAAATCACAGTTTTTTTTTTCACTCGGTTAACTGTGGAAAACAAACGCACAACAGTGCAATTTAATTGGTGGAGTAGGCCCTGAGTGCCCCTATTTGTGGCTTGTTTGAACTAAACTAAGATGAAACTTACATTCAACTGGTGCAACTTAGTGAAGTCTTGGAATAAATAGCCTAGCCTATAGCAACCGCTACCGCAAAAGACTACAACGTTCAAGTTCATAGCCAGCAGACCTTCCGGTTAAAAAGGGAGATATTAATGCAAAATCGGTTATGAAAAAACGGCCCAGTAATCCTATTCCCTATTTTCATTCATAAACTCATAAAAGGAAATCAGATATTGGATTTAATTCCCATTTCCAGTTTTTACTACTGAAACAAGAAACGCATTACAGTTTGTTTCTCGTTTCTCGTTTTCTTATTTCAAAACGAAAATCGGAGAATGATCGTTTTCCGATTTTTGATTTCCCATTTCAAAACGGAAATCGAATGGCGGCGACGTACACGGACCCTTTGCAGTGCTTTGTTCTATTTGCAGAATTCATATGAAAAAATAGAAAATGGGTTCAAAACTTTCATTATCCATATGTCAGACTACTCAGCAAATGGACAATTGATACTATTTTTAACTTTCGAGTGTGGTTTTTGAAACGGCAAATAATGAATTTGAAACAAAAGTAAAATTGAGTTCATTTTCCAATTTTCCATTTCTGCATCGTGGTTGGACTGAACCAAACGCGCCTAGGGATGTACGGATGGCGCCTCTGGCCAGTTGTAGAGATAGGCTATAAATGATAGGCTACAGATCGAGTTATCAAGTCAAATTCATGCCAAGTGAGCTCGAGACGTAGGCCTATCTACCAGACCGACTGATCATTCCCTCACCTGCGCCCTCGATGGTTAGACTTCACAGACCTTCAGATAGCCTACAGTAACTTGTCACATGCACTTGTTGCAATCTCTGCTGATGGTGTGTGTGTGTGTGTGTGTGTGTGTGTGTGTGTGTGTGTGTGTGTGTGTGTGTGTGTGTGTGTTGGGGGGGGGGGGGGCATATCGTATACAATACATTTGTTCACGGTTGTTGACGGTTTGAATAAATGTGAGCAACCCTACCCATGAACAAAAACCTCTCCACCAACATGCCTACAGAAGCTGTTAAACAACAAGTTCACAAGAGTAGGCTAAGCCCATTAATAACATCCCATTCTTAACCCAAGCAGACATCGGGTGAAGTGAAACCTCTGGGCCACAACGCAACTCTCCGGTAACCCCCAGCGTTCATGGTTCAGTCCAACCCCAAGCGCAAAAACACAAAGTTAGAATATGAGTCAATGTTTGACTTTCGAACTTCTAAGGAGAAAATCCCAAGAACACTCAATGCAAAAAAATAAAACACGCAACAGTCATCAATTTACCAAGTAGTCTGAAAAATGAATAATTGAAATTTGAAAACATTTTTTCATTTTTTCATGTGAAATCTGCAAATAGAACAAAGCACTGCAAAGCGTTACACGGACCCACAAACAACCATATAACCAATTTCACCTTGCACACATGCTCACACGTACACATACAATCTCACACGCATACGCTGGACCAATGATTTGTAAGTTTTGTAAACGTTTCCCAATCGAGAGTTACCAGACTCGTGGTGAATGACTTGGGCGGGGCTATGGCTACGGACCATTTTACAGTAATGCCGTTTGGTAGGGACAGAGATACAATTTGCACTACATACGAATATATTGGATGTTGCCATCCCCCTCAGACTCTTTTCTATCTCTTTTAGGGGGGTCCAGGTCCATGTCCACCAGCGGGGACAGATGACTCATATTTAGAGAGCGGTGAGCGTGTTGGTGTTTTAAGCCCCATTACATTAGGCTACATTAAGCAGAGACTGTTTTGTTAAAAGTGACATATATATGTCAACTATATTACAAGGGATTAAATTGTCCCTGGAGCAACTTGGGGTTAAGTGTGTTGCTCAAGGGCACAACGACAACCGACAACTTTCAGGCTACTGCACGCTAATACACTACACCGCCCAGAGACTTCCGTGAAATGAAGAAATATGGGTTAATGCTATTTTAGTTCATGCTTCCTTTATTCGCGCCCATTACTAATAAAATGTCAACAGACAACACAAGCCTTTACAAAAAAGACCCCTCGAAACCAACAGACAAGACCCCCTGGAAAAAAAAAATCCTGATTCGCACTCGCGCACCAGTGAGAACGGATTAAACTTTTTGATGAAAACCATATTTTGTTCGGAGTTGGCTAAAAGAAGCAAAGTTTCCATCTATAAACAGGTCTCCTATGTTTAAGATACCCAGATCTCTCCACTGAAAAAAAACTGCGTCCATGGGACAAAGGATGGATTTCCTGCGACCGGTAGGGCAAAGGATAAGGACTTCACATTGAATTTAGATTTAATCTGTTTCCAGGTGCGGATTATGCTATGAATTATACAGTTGTGGTTGTAGCATGACTTATTAACTCGTGTCGGTGCAAGCACCAAAGCGCCAATGTCATGTGGAACACACTCCTCTCTCTCCATCTTGATCCAAACTGGATCAGTAAAAGCATGATCTAGCCACATTATAATAGTGTGAAGAGCACAAGCCTGGTAATAAAGAAAAAAATCTGGGAACCAGCCCACCATCTGATTTAGGTTTACAAAGATGGCCTTTCCTGATTCAAGGGGTCTTATAATCCCACAAAAAAAGGAACTATAACTGAATCCAACTGTTTAAAAAAGTCTAAGGAATATGGGAATGTTCTGAAAAAGATAGAGAATTTGAGGTAGGAAAACCATTTTAATTGCATTAACTCTTCCCGCTAGTGATATGGGAAGTGATTTCCAAAACTGGATATTGTTCTGTAACTTAGATACCAAAGGAGGGAAGTTAGCCTGATACAACGGCTGTCTTTAGTGACCTTAATGCCTAAATATGTAAATTCCTGTAATACTATTTTGAAGGGAAATCTCTGCAAAGCTGAGAGGTTTTGGATTTTTACAGGCATGAGTTCACTTTTTGACCAGTTGATCCTGTAGCCTGAAAACATTCCAAATTTAGATATTATGTCTAATAAAGCTGGAATTGTGGACAAAGGTTTGGTAACATATACAGCAGAATGTCGTCCGTATACAGATAAATCTTACTTAAGGTATCATTTAAACCACATCCATGTATGCGCTCCTCAGAGCGAATAGTTTGTGCCAGCGGTTCAAGGGCTAAGGCAAAAAGTAGTGGGGACAACCCTGTCTAGTACCTCTGTGTAATACGAAAGGTGGAAAAATCATCTTATTTAGGATTCTGGCACAAGGTTTGTTATAAATGCTTACTTTTTTGTACTGTACATATTTATTGCTGGTCACTAGAATTCAATCTTGCACTGTTGCACTGTTGGACTTATTTGCACTACCAACTTGACACACACCTCATACTGGATCACAGTACCAATCCTCAGTACATTAATGCACATTTCTAGTATTTTACTGCTCCTTTAGTCATGTTGATTTGTTGATTTGCTTTGTATTTTCCTGTTTACATTGTAATGTATGTTGTGTGTGGTGTCTTAATCTGCTGGGACCTTGAATTTCCCCTTGGGGATCAATAAAGTATCTATCTATCTATCTATCTATCTATCTAAAGAACCTTCAACCAGTTTTCAAAACGGCCACAAACATTGTATCTCCTCAAAGTTAAAATAAATAAGGCCATTCCAATTGGTCAAATGCCTTTTCAGCATCCAAGGAGAGGATAGCTAGGTCATCTGTTTTCTTGCTCTGTGATATTATATTGAAAAGACGTCTAAGATTAAAAAAGGAGTGTCTGTTTGGTATGAAACCTGTCTGATCAGGATGTATAAGTTTACTAACTAAAGAGTTAAGTCTGAGAGACAGGGTTTTGGCAATAATTTTTTGATCAGATGTCAATAGTGAGATTGGTCTATAACTACTCACTTCTAATGGATCCTTCCCTTCTTTGGGCAATACAGTAATAATGGCTTCATTTAAAGAAGGAGGTAGGCTCCCATCCTTGCTCGCCTGCACATACATTTTAGGTAGATAAGGTAAGAGAAAATCACCAAATTCTTTGTAAAACTCACAGGGATATCCGTCAGGACCCGGAGTCTTTCCATTTTTCATGTCTTTAATTGTCTCCTGTATTTCTGAGATAGAAAGATCAGCATTAAGTAGATTGTGGTCCTGTTGGTCTAACATAGAGAGATTACAATTGTCTAGAAAGCAGTCCAGAACAGACTGGTCCCCTGAGGTCTTAGAGGCGCACAGTGCTTCGTAGAATTGTTGAAACCTAAGATTGATGTCTTTGTAGGGTGTTACACATTTACTGTGTTTTTACTGTAATTTGTTGACAGACCATGTCATTGCGATACAGAAAGGAAAAGGACAAACTCCTCATGGGAAAATGGAATTACAGTGCAGTCCTACACCTCCTGACATTCCTGTCTTTTAGGCCACAAATTCCCAGACAACCATTTTGCATGTAAAGACTTATGCCATGAACTGATGCCTCAATGTTGTGAGGGTGAGACTATTCAGCAGAGAATTGTTCATAACCTACCAAAACATTTGCAAATTGCTCAAAGAAATGATAAACTGCCTAGTTTTGATGCACACAAGTGACACAATGATGTGATGACTGAACAGGTAGTTTTGAGAATTTCAATTCTGATCTGAGAAATGTACCAAAGTGACTGAGAAAAACTGTAATAGGCTACAGAGAAAAAAGCGTTGATGATAGTGCATAACCAAAACTTACGGTAGACTGTAATCATCCTCTCAAGCATGTTTCTCATTTTTCCTTGTCTCTGTCGCCCTCACCTCTCTAGTAGGCGATGTGTGACATTGGCGTCGAGTTCAACATAGGCTTCACACAACATATCATCAGGATCACCGATAATCATCAGGACTGGAAACTGCACGGTCATCTTGTGGCTTCAACATCAGCATGAACTAGCCTGGCAAATGGGAGACAACAAGTCAGCTAAATTAAAGAACAAATGGAAGACACAGCATCCAAATGATTTTCCTTCAAGAAGGCCCACACTTTTGGTTCAGTTTTTCATGACTTTACCCACATCTCTAAATGCACAGGTCCAGTTCAGCATTTCTTCAAACATCCAGCAAACATGAAAGCGCATCCTTTTTGTCATCTAGGGATATACGCCCCCTAACCCGCTGACGTGTGGCATAGGTCCATCTGTTCAAACATGCTTTTTGTGATTAGGCATCTGTGAACCACAATGCATAACAGAGACGCTAGATTTTCTGATGACATGCCTCGAAACTGATTTCTACCAAGTGTGTCTATATAACCAAGCTTTTCATATATAATATATATTGCCCGCTTTGAGACTGACATTTTGCAGGATCTCTGTTCGTGCAAGATTGCTGCCCATTTCAGATCATTGAAAGGGAGGTGTGCAAAGTCTTTAGGAGGCTGCATACACATTCCGCTCCAGGACCTGACAACATTCCAGGTCATGTTCTCAAGGCTCCTGTACCTGGCTGAGGTCTTTATGGACATATTTAATCTTTCCCTTCTTAAGTCTGTTATCCTCGCATGTTTCAACAGGTGCACCAATCCAGTCCCCGTGTTGCTTTCACCTCTGTTGTTCTAAAGTGCTTTGGGCGGTTAGTTAAAGATTACATTACATCCTCCCTGTCTTCTACATTACACCAGCTCCAGTTTGCCTATAGGCCAAACAGGCAATGCATTTGCATTTGCTTGGAACACTGCTCTCTCTCACCTGGATAAGACAAAAATAAATATGTACGGAGATGCTCTTTATCGGCTACAGCTCCGCTTCCAGGCTCATCACGAAACTGTTCAAGAAGAGTAGCTGTGAGCACATCCCACCTTGCAGGTGCAGGACAAATGGAGAGTGTACTGTATAGCTTCAAAAAGGAATATAGTGTTGCCTGCCTGTTATATAGTGAATATAGTGTTGCCTGATGTTGCTTGTTTTTAAACATTAAACAGGAGCAAATATCAGTGTTGCGGACATTAACTTCCTTTATCGCGAAACTGAACATCAGTTTCTCCCTGTGCAGTTGGATCCTTGACTTTGTGACTGAGAGGACACATGCGTACGGCACGGCTGGGTCATCATCTCCTCCACTCTAACACTCAGCCCTGGTGCCCCGCAGGGATGTGTGCTGAGCACCCAGTTGTAGGCTACTCGATGTGCACAGTCATGACTCTGTGGCAACTTGCACCTCAAACACCATCATTTGGCTTGCTGATGACACCGCCATAATCAACTGTGTGATGACGTGTCTGCTTACAAAGCAATGGTGGCAACACGTCAGCAAAACTAAGGAGCTGATCATGGACGTACAGGAGACTGCAGGAAAAGGAACATACACCCATCTGGGGCACAGCAGTGGGAGGGACAGCTGGTGCAACACGTCATCATGCCTGAAGTCCTACATCAGGAGCTCACTCAGCGATCAGTGCCGGCCTGTCTGTGGATCATCAGCTTTCTGACTGACAGGCTGCAGCAGCATGTCAGACTGGAGAGTATCTCATCTATCCCCCGGTCCATCGGTACAGACCCACAGGGGGGTGTCCTTTCCTGCTGCTCTTCTCCCCCCTCCTCCTCAACATTTGACAATTCATGTATAGCGTTCTAGAGACATCAAATAGCGTAATAGTCACCAAATCGATAGCCAAGGAGCCAGAAGTGAACACACATGGACAGCTATATAAACAAACTGTGCTTTCATTATACAACTAAACACGACACTTTTAGACCATAACCCTTGAGCCATAATCCCTATGTGATCTCAATGGTGATGCAGCGTTTGTCTCAAACAGCATGGCGCAAGCCTACCTGGTTACCTCCCAAAAAGGCCCTCATGCGTCCACAAATACTCGTTTGTTTGAGTTAAAGAATACAGTAGATTTACAAAAATAGTTAACGTCCTAAAGCCTACCTTACACTGACAAGATTTGGGAAAGATTCTTGGAAGACTGTAGTCTTTTTACTAATGCCCCTCATTCAAGCTTTACTAAAAAAGACTACAATCGTTTAAGAATCTTTCCCAAATCTTGTCAGTTTAAGGTAGGCTTAAGTTAACACTGACTTCAAAAATGTCTAATCAAAATTGTGGATGGCTCCATTAATTCCAAGCATCTATTCAATTCAAAATAAGCCAAGCCATTCCGCATTTTTTCGAAGATAGTTACCAAAATGTACAGTAGACTGTAATCACCCTCTCAAGCACGCTCCTCAGTTTTCCTTGTCTCTGTCGCTCTCACTTCTCTAATTGGCGATGTGTGGCAGGCGTCGAGTTCAACCTACGCTTCACACAACAGCAGGATCACCGATCACCAATCACCAAGATTGGACACTGAATGATCAATTGGTGGCTTCAACATCAGCATGAGCCTGGCAAATGGCAGACAACAAATAGGCTTAATTCAAGAACAAATGGAAGACACGACATCCAAATCATTTTCCTTCTAGAAGGCTACACTTTTGGTTTACACTGTTTTTCAAAATTGGTAAAACTATAAACACAAATCTCTAACTACATTCCCAAAACTGAATGATCGTCTAAAAATTGTACCTGTGCTCACGATGCAGTCAAAATGAAAACACTAGGGCCAGGAAAAATGTTCATTACAGTTTTTCTTGTTTGCTATGATGCAGCAGTCAACTCAAACTCCAAATTTTTCAAAACAGTTAACACACAGGCCGAAACAGCAGCACTCATGGTCAAAATGACACATCTTGTTTACAAAACATTTAAAATATGCAGCAAAGGCACATTTTGCCTTCAAACACAACTTGCAAACACGTGTATGAGCTCTCCATCTCTTTCTTCAGCATCTCCTCACGGTGATATCAATAAGCACATATCAATAAACATATTGCTATTGTTATTAAGTATTTTAAAATAAAAAACAATGTACATACTGACAAATACTCAACAAGTCTTGGTATACTGTCATTTGACTCTGTGTAACTAACTAGCATATAAACAGGGAATCCTCACTGTTGCATATTGTTGCTTTGAGGCAACATAGCTATTTTACACTTTTACAAAATAAATATTCAATGAAAACATAATCAACAGAATGAAACTGAATCAGAACTTACCCCAAATTGTGAAAATATTTTTTTATTTCATGGAAATCCTAAGGAAAATGTCATTTTTTCAAAGGTTTGTGAAGCTGGAAAAAACATGCCTGCCGCATGTGAGTGCAGGTGAGGAAAAGAGATTGAAAACGGTATTTTACAAGTCATGTGATCAAATACAAGCATTCTGTTGGCTTTTCATACTTCCTCCTGATCAAAATGAGCATTTTTTTTTTTATTGGTGTATGATTTTGTAGACCTGAGAAAATGAGGGGACAAGGGTATGTTACCCTGAAGCAACACTATGCAATAGAGCTATTTGTGTTTAAAGGGTTGGGCAGCCGTGGCCTCGTTAGGGCTTCGAGCTTGTACCCAGAGGGTTGCTGGTTCGATCCCCGATCCCCAATACCCAACCACAGCTGAAGTGCCCTTGAGCAAGGCACCTAACCCCTCACTGCTCCCCGAGTGCCGCTGGTTGGGCAGGCAGCTCACTGCTCTGGGTTAGTGTGTGATTCACCTCATTGTGTGTTCACTAATTCGTCTACATGTAAATTGGGTTAAATGCAGAGACTAAATTTCCCTCACAGGATCAAAAAAGTATATATACTTATACAAGGGCATTATGCATCACAAGTGCATCAGAATGTGTTTTGCAAAAAAGATCTATGAGATCTGCAAATTGTGTTTTATGTTTATTGTAATGCAAAGGTGCACAGCAGCAGTCTAACGTTTCGATTAGCATACATCTTCGTCAGTCTGTTACGTTATGCTAGATGTAGGCCTACAGATCTGCAACTTGTGTTTTATAGACCAACTGTTTAAGATTTTTCCAAAAGGAGGGATCTGTTTGTGAGATGTGCTCAGGCAATAGAGAATTTAGTTCAGACAATGGAGTTTTGTGTTTTAGGAATAGTGGGAAAGCTGTAATTGTGTGCAGTGGGCCCTGTTATCAAAACTGTTCTTACTGTAATTAATTGTAAAAAACGCCACCTGGTGGTAGTAGCCTACACTCTTTCAAAAAGGGTTCTTGGGGTTCTATATAGAATCATGCAGGTACCTTGGGGGTTCCTTTGATGGACCCTTCAAAATGGTTTTAAACAATTTAGGGGTGCTATATTACAGTAAGCATGCAATAGAATAATTTTGGGTTCTATCACCTTTTTTCAAGAGTGTACTTAATCAACCTTGCATCAATGAGCTGCAATAAAATAGCAATGAGTTTATAACAAGTTATGATCTTGAATTTAATTACTAAACTGTTTTTGCCTTTTCACTGATCAGCCAGTTAATGTGCATACCCATTAGTAAAAATATGGTTTAACAGCTTTGCTTCCATTTTTTCTTTCTAAATCATCTGTCATCAGCCATATTTTTCTTTCTGAACACAACCGCAGGACATGGTTTTCTTTTTTCTTTAAAAAAAAGAAAAAGAAAAAGAGTTTGAGCGCCATCTGTTGTCGACTGTGTTGACAGTGCATTGGCCTGTTTATTCTCTCCAGTACTATAACTGAACAGTAGGGGGCATCAAAAGACCACCTTACTATCATTTCAGCACATTTGGAGGGTTCCGCGTCTTGTTGTATTTCGTGAGGTAGACTTATTCCTGCCACAGTGCGGTGAGCTGAGACAACGCAGAGTGACACACACTCACTCACACACAGACCATCCCAAAACGGATTAGTTCACCAGTTTCTGGAATGTTACAGTAATAAGCACTACCAACTCCCTAGACGTTCGCACAGACAGATTTATTAATTTCAAGGATATTAGACTTAGGCTACAGGGGGGGGGGGGGGGGGGGATTATATATATAAAAAGTCTTAAAAGGTGTCTGAGGCCAAGCAACCTGAGCTAAAACAGAGGCCACATGCAGGTCAAAACAATGTGCACTCTTTCCAAAGTGCCTGCTATCTCAATGCGGGAGGTAGGCTACCTGGTTTTCAAAACAGTTTTAAAAAAAAGTGTAAAACATTATTGTAAAAAAAAATGCCTATACGTCTACTGTAATACTACTGTGTTTCCATAATTTCCAGAGGAATAAGCAAGGGTTAGGATTTAGGAGTATGTTGGTTCAGAGTTTGTTTTTGGAGAGGTCCAATTGCTGCCAATCTTGGTATCTATTTAGCTAACAGATATATGCAACTTTGTTCATTTTTCACTTCTTTTGAAATACAATTCACCATTTAAGCCGTATTGGATTTTACACTCAAAGCTCATGTGTAACACAAAGTAATTCAAATCAATAGGCCTATAGAAAAATAATGAATACATCTCATTCATTTGTATAGTCCAGGCTTCAAGGGAAATTAAATCCTTAACTGCTGCTCACCAACAGCAGAAAGATTCTTTTTTTTTTAGTTAAGTATAGTAATGATGTCGTTGACGCGTTGGTGCGAACTTTCATTTGAGTGCAAGCTGTAGCACATTTGCTATAGCTGATAAGCTTTGATTACGCCTACTTAATTAGAAAATGGGACATGGATCGATGCATATTTAGAAGCGGTTCATATCAACGCAAAATCTGCGGGCCTCTCTAAAACCCTGCCCACACATATTACGCCCAATCGTTTACGATTGGGAGGAGTAATGCGACGTATTTAAATGACTCGCAAACGCTCCCTCTACACACAGATCTGGTTACCTTCACATCTAGATCGTGCAAAAGTCTCATTTATCGCAAATATGGTTGACTGGACTGATTTCGAACGCAGCACCATCCAGGACATCTTTTCTAAGATGGACTATGACGTCGTGGGCCCCAAATCCCTTGCCAGGTAAACGTGATGTACGATGTGCGCACTTTAGACAGTTTTACTTGTCTAAGATAGGCTACATGGAAAGACTCTCATATATATATATGTTTTTACATAACAACATAACAATCTATAACAACATTCATTATTCCCACCAGGTGTCTTGTCGTGTACCCATGGACGCAGCGGTACTTTGGCAACTTTGGAAACCTGTACAATGCTGCCGCCATCATGGGAAACCCAATGGTCGCCAACCATGGCAAGGTGGTGCTGCATGGACTGGACAGAGCCGTCAAGAACATGGACAACATCAAAGAGACCTACGCTGAGTTGAGCGTCCTGCACTCCGAGAAACTGCACGTGGATCCCGACAACTTCAGGGTGCGTTCAGTTTTGACCACACATATAATGTATGTTGTTTACAAACTAAACAAATAGCACATCGATTTATATTATGTCTCTATCTTCTCCTACAGCTGTTGGCTGATTGCCTGAGTATTGTTGTTGCTGCACAAATGGGAGCTGCGTTTACCGCTGATGTCCAGGCCGCATTCCAGAAGTTCCTGGCCGTCGTGGTGACCTCCCTTGGCAGACAGTACCACTAGAGACTGTACACCTCCAGCAAGAGAGCAAATCACCATCTGATGCTTTCTGTGTTTTTGCAGATGTGTATACGACGTTGCGCAAATAAAAGTGTCCGCAAAATTATTTCAAGTTGTCTCATCTAATGATTTTGCTCATAGAAAAGCACAAAATATGTAAAGACATCATCACACACCTTATGTGGATGCTTAGACCTACTTTGGGTTTGGTCTCGTGTTCTAGGCTTGTCTGAATTTTTAAATCAGCTGTGTAGCCTATCTCAAAATAGTTTCATGACCTCATTCTCCTCACAATGCCCTGTTTATGTGGAAACATAACACTTTAAACATGAGGTTCTGATTAAACTTTGTTCAGAAAATGCTTTTTGCTGTTAAACTGAGTTAAACACGAAGCTTTTCGTCTCAATATAGCCGTATGTATTGAAATGTAATGGTCACAACCATGCACTAGGCTATCAAATACGGTTCAATTACAAAACCACAGCTTGGGTGAACCTAGACGAACCTATTGGCAAATTTAGATTTAACCTGCAATTTACTAAATGTTTAAACCATGCGTAAGGAAACGCTTAATATACCAGCGTAAGGAAACGCTCAATATTACAATTTGCATGAAAGTACTATTTTTTCTAGTAGTGTTTAACCTAATAAAGCAACTGAGTGTAGCTTTGATAAATACCACGTATTGCTTAATTGGATTGAATACATTTTATCAGATGTCATACTAAACATAAATGTGTGAAATGTAGAAAGGAATCAGAGTTAAGCAAGTGCATACATAGTGTATAAATAATTTCGTTCTGTATTGGTTGATCCTACAATTAAATTATCTGTTCTCCATAAAATTTCTCAAAATGAATACAATAATTCACTGTTATTATTCAGCAATAAAGCACATTGATGAAATGAAATCCAGAAACATTTAAATTGACAACATAAACAAACAAATTAATTATCTCACTAATTAACTAAATGAATGATCATCATTTACATCAGACAC
This sequence comes from Sardina pilchardus, assembly GCF_963854185.1. Classification (NCBI taxonomy): domain Eukaryota; kingdom Metazoa; phylum Chordata; class Actinopteri; order Clupeiformes; family Clupeidae; genus Sardina; species Sardina pilchardus. Next base: position 30,772,328 of record NC_084996.1, read on the forward strand.
GTTTCATCCAAAGTGACTCTCAATTCTATTAGCCTACAAGGGCCTACATTGTCCCCAGAACAACTCAGGGTTAACTCATAGGTCTTGCTCTATGTCACAGCGGGGGAAGCCGGGAATTGAGCCCACAACTTTTCAGGCTACTGTATGCTAACCCATCTCCTTAACCACTACGCTTTACGCTTTATTTAAAAATAAAATAAACATTTTGTGCGTAATGATAGGCCTACTGGTAATGATACTGAGAAGGATCACTATCACTGGTTTGCTAAATTAGACTCTGCCAAAGTCTATCTGGTAAAAACAGACCTGTCTTCTAGTTATTCCACCTTAAGTCTTTTATATAGTTAATTATTCTTTATTGCTTTCTCTCTTTTTTTTGTTTCATTATTATTACTTTGACTATTATTATTACTCTTTGCTCATCTATGCTTTTATCTGCTATTACTGTTTGTTTTTTGTTTATGTAAAGCACATTGAATGACCTCTGTGTGAAATGCGCTATATAAATAAACTTGACTTGACTTGACTTGACTTGACTTGACTGGTGTAATGGATGCTACCGCAGCTAAAAACATCAGTTGCATCTCAGGGTAATTGCTATATTACCATGCATATTTGCAATAAAACATGGGTGAATAACTGAGAAATTGTTAAGGGTATAGGCCGACTTTCACGAATACATAATTGCAAACAATGATCTAAGGGATATATCCGCATATACAAAATAATGTATAGCCTAACTTTCAACTCTGATGTAATCGTTTTTCAATCAAATGTAATTGTGCATAAGCTGGTGCTGAGCAAAGATAGGCCTATACAATTCCATCACTGTGTCTGTGATATGGTAAATGAAGAGAAAAACACCGCATCATACCATTGCTGTAATTTTATTTTATTATTCAGACAGACAGTTTACACGTGAACACTTTCAGTCGTCTGTTGAAAGGATGGCCAGCCGACTTATCGGTATTTTTCGGCCAAAGCAATTGCCAAGGCACTGAGGAACTTATCCATGGACACGTGGACTTCTGGGGAGAACTCTTTAGGGTACTTGATGGCCAACACCACAAGGATGCAGTGAGAAAGGAGCTGGGAGAGAAAGGAGTCAAATAAGATACTATTGTTACCGTTACTGTCAGAGAAATAAACAATAATACACGAATTCATTAAATAATTTAGTTTTTAAAACACAGGACAAACGTTAAGTGCTATACCTTGAAGTTGGCTGGATCAATACGCAGCTGGAAAGCATGCAGTTCACTGAGTGTAAGAAGTCCAGCAGTAAGGTCATCGATCTGACCGACTGCAAAGCCAACACCGCCCATGACAGTCTTGCCATGCTTCATCACGGGGGCAGAGCCCTGGCTCAGGTCATCCCAGTGGGCGAAGTACGTCTTGGTTTGAGGGTAGACCACCAGCATCCTGTCCAGTCATATGCTGTTTAGAAAAACTTTGCAGGAGCACACATTGCAAACACAAGTAGATATTTTAAGTGTATTTTTTAAATCAAAAAGAAGAAATTACCTGTTCAGGGCATCTCCCCCGATCTCCTCAGATTTACTAGCGATCTTAGCCCAAAAGGCTTTGACTGTCGCCTTGTCCTTGGATGTTAGACTCATGTTGTTTCTTTCCTGGAATTAAGACTTTACACGCTTTGAATCCAGTGGCATGTCCAGGCGACGATTCGGCCCTTTTAAAGGCCACGCCGAATCACTTTGTGGGCACACCCAAGACCCACCTCTCACCTGGCAAGATGCCAACTTGACCTCTGGCCAACAACTGCGATATGTAATAGTCTGTTTTTGACAACACGTAATAGCCCTGGTATCTTGCGCATGGAAAAGGCAAAATGCCTACAAATTAATCAAGTTCAGTCTATATGGCAATATTGCACTAGATTTCAAAACCACAAAAATCCAACACTGACACTGCAGTGTTTTTGAAGTTTTTATCGAAAATTAAATCGGGACAAGTGTCGCTTAAGGACAAGTCACTTGAGGACAATCACGAATGTTTTCACACAGGTTTTCCTAAATTCAATAAGTAATCTTAATTAACTTGTTAGACAAATCTTGAAGAAAAATGAAAGACAAAACATGACTTAAAATTTAAATTAAATTAACTTGATTATGAATTCATTTAAAATTCCATGAAGCATAGGCTAACACTGATTAGACGTGTGACCTACAGTATAAGAAATCAGAGACGCATAGTGCAATTAAAATGATTTGCTTTATCAGCGGACATTGCAGTATTTATGCATGAATATAAAAAGGCGTTGTAGGCTGTTTTTACATTGGTATCACTAAAACATTTGGTTATCGAATGAGCGACTTGTTTGGGTGGAACCACTGTTGCGTTTAGATAATGGCACATGGTCGCCCGCATGATCGATATGTTATAGGCTACTTTATTAGCTTACCTAAAGGTAATATTTAGGGACCGACGATCCTTCATTTTGTATTTAAAACAACAACAACAAATGTGAGCGCTATGAAACCCTGTAATTGTTCAAGTCCAGGTAGGGTGCTTTTCGGACTTGGAGTGGCCTTTAGGCTATTAGGCTACAATATGAGACAAGACATTAAATCCATATTCAGTTTTGATCACAAGACCATACAGCTTTGGCTTCCCCATATTCACTGGCATTCATTAGTCCGGGGAAGACCCCAACCCACTCAAGCATAGGTGCCCCACATTAGGACTCACCGGTCCGAAATGTTCTCAAATCAAAAAGTGTTAAAGATGATGCCTGAAATATACTTAAATGTGATACATCACAATACTTTATTTACTTAATTAAAATGTACCACATACAAAAAAGAAAAAGATGCTATTCATTAGGTTGGCCTTGGTTCATTTTCTGTAAAGAACATAAAAAATAACTTATTTTCAGTGACTGCACACGGCACCTCCCTACGCATATGCTATAATAGGCTACATATGAGGTGTTCGGGTCTAATGGACCCGAATGTAATAATTGCATGACGTGTATTAACTGTGTCCTGGGCCTGCTCTGTGCGTGTGCGTGTGTGCGAGTGTGCGTGCGTGCGTGCATGCGAGCGCGCGTGTGTAATGTGCGCGTCTGTGCGTCTGTGTGTGTCTGTGCGTCTCTGTGTGTATGTGTGCGTGTCTGAGTGTAGGTGTGTGTACGGGAATGTTGTCTTGCTATTCCCACACAACGTTACAAAATGTTTACATTATTGCAATGACTTTAACCCTTTCTGATTAAGTTCTGAGAAATAAGCACCAATAATAACCAAAAGGCTTGTTCCTTTTTATTTATTATTATTTTTTTTTTAATCTTTTGTACAATAGAATTTCCTCGTTTTCTCACAAAAAAAGCCCGAAAATGTTCCTATGATCATAAATAAATGTGCTTTCACAGGGGTAAATGGCAAATATGATGTCTATATCATTGAGTTGAAGTAAACGTCTGATTTATTTACATAAATCGTTATGGCTGTATTGATTTAAAAGCCAAATGATATAGTGGATCCATAAGACCCAAGAATATTGGCTGTGTTAAAAAAAAAATATGTGAAGGTCCCATACATTTCCCATAACTACAACTTTCCCTGACAAAAACTTCTGACTGAAGCTGTTAAGGCATTAGACTATTTGAACTGGTCATATCGTTAAATTTTCACCTTAAAGTTTAAACACATGCAATCTGTCCATGTACTTACCTTATCGTGCCATTGTGTTGAGAAAGGAGTTCAGACATTCTGACATTGCATGAGTCAATCCGGAAAATAGCTGTCCAAGATGAAAGGTCTCAGATGACATGGACTGCATTACATTAGGTCTACACTTGTCATCTGGTTTACACCTTGTAAAGGACATTATAGGTGAGAGGCAGAAGACGGAGACAGGAGAAAAACACTCCAGAGACAAAGGAAACTTCTTTGTCATTCATCCACCAAACAAGTTATATCAGTCCCTAGCAGTGCAGGAAGATGATGTGCTGAACATCACGTATCGACGTTACACCAATTCTCTCCATGTTGTAACAATTTCAATATAGCACCGGCAACGATGTAATTTGCATTAATACTTCACCTCTCAAGGAGCCTGTTCCAGTCTGAATGGTATTGTCTTTGAAAAGTACAGTAGCATGCCAAAGTGAGAATGCATGTCACTGAAAACTGTGAGGACCTTGGTTTTGAAATGAAACTCGCATATCGTCTTCCTAAAATAATGGCATAAATCGTTTTTCAGGATTTTCAGAACACTAAATATTGAATGATCTAAGAAGAAAAAAAAAAAAAATTCAATTTTTTTATGCCATTGTCTTAGGAAGGTGACGATATAGTATATAAGAAGTTGGCATATAGAGTATCAAATTAGTTCAGACCGTCCTATTCTATTTGAAATAAAAAATGATGCAGGTTCAGGTCCAGGTAATGAATGAATGAATGGATGGATGGATGGATGGATGGATGAATGGATGAATGGATGAATGAATGAATGAATGAATGAATGAATGAATGAATGAATTAAGGAATGAATGAATGAATGAATGAATGAATGAATGAATGACTTTTATTGTCACTAGGCATGCAGTAGCTATACTATTTTGCGTGTTGGCATCCTTATTCACATGTAAGGCTTACATTCATTTTATTTGAAAAGCTAGTTTGCGCCACAGGGTGCATTGACCACCAAGCACCTTCTCAGGGGAGTGTGGAAGAGAAAACATCAGACTTGTAGCTTAACTGTAACAAAATGCATTGGTGAAGATGCCAACTACTTAAAGCTAGTTTAACGGTGTTTCTCTGGTCATTACTTCATACCACACCGTCAGTTTTAACAATCTTAACTATTTTAATTCTTCACATTTTATTGTATCCACTGAATCGTAGCGTCACCAATAATCTCACTCGTCCATATGGTAGGCTATGTCTTATTTTGTGTTGTTTGAACAGGTCACACTAAGCATTCTGACTAATCACAAAAAATTGTTGTCTGTACCATAATAATAAGGCTACACATCATGCGCACCGCGCAGGTAAAGTCACTTAGAGTAAGGTCAAACAATACTTCCGAATAGGCTACACCCAAGAAAATGCATGACACATGATCTGACTTTTTCCATTGATTTATTAATTGCTCAAATTAAGTCGAACCAAAGACGGGTTCGATTGAGGTATGCCGTTCTTCAGTCTCCGCATTAGCGATACTTCTCGGACAGAGCCAGGTTAACCTTGGTGAGGAATTTGTCGACAGCCACATGCACTTCGGGGGTGAAGTCATCGGGAAAGTACATCGCCATCACCACAAGTACATTGTGGGTTATGATCTGTCGAAAGGTTGCAATATTACTATTAATAATGTTTTCAAATACAAACAGGTCTAAGTCTAAGAGAAGTAGTCCAGACTTTAAAAGTCACATAGCTACCTTAAAGTTGGCAGGATCCACACGCAGTGTGAAGGCATGCAGCTCGCTCAGTTCTAGCAGGCCGGCCAAGAGGTCATCAATTTTGTCAACAGCCTGCATATAGCCAGACATGACAGTCATGCCATGCTTCCGGATAGGGGCAGATCCAGGGCTCAGGTCTTTCCAGTGGGAGAAGTAAGTCTTCGTCTGAGGATAGACGAAGAGGGTCCTGAAAGTAAAATTAGGAAAAAATGACTATGAATACATACGAGCCTATAAATTCGATGGCATTCGTCAGTGATTTCTGATCAAAATAGTGTGTAGGTCTATACCTGGACAACGCCTGATCACCGATGTCCTCCGCCTTCGGTGCGATTTTGCTGAAGAAAGACTTCACCAGAGCTTTGTCTTTGGTTGAGAGGCTCATCTTGAACGTCTTGTCGTTGTTGAACTAGACAAAAGAACTGTAAAGACATGGTGGCACAAGGGCCCTTATATTGTCCTCATGTGATGGCAGTGTTTTGAGACTCCACCTCCAAATGCATTCTATTGGGTGAAACCAACAATAGCTCGCTGTTGTAGGATGAAGACCCTATTGCCAGTGATAGCCTATCATGTTGTAAATGCATACATAATTCAATATATCATACAGACTAGGCTGCAAGTCCTACAAAATAGGAATACTACAAAACGAACCAGACCTATGAAGGAAGCTGGGGTTTCTTTTTTGAGCAGAAAAAAAGTTTGATTGGCATGCATGCAGTTTACATGTAGGCTAGCCTACAATTATTAATTTGGCAGAGTCAGACTCGTTTATCCAAAGCGACATAGGCTACAGCAATAAAGTAGCCTAACATTTAAGCTATTAACATTACATGACATAACATGACATAACATGACATAATAGTAGAAAAATAGTCCAAAATGACAAAAAGTGAATAGCCTACTGTATGTCGTGAAATAGGCAAAGGAATAAGTAGGCCTAGAGGATTTAGTTCGATTTAAAAGCGCAATCTAGGCTACAGGAATTTGATTGAAAGTCATTAAACTGAATATCGAGAGAAAAACAATAATATTATGTAAATAGAAATTGGAGGATGAAACCTACATTTAAACAACATAGCCTGGATGGTTTGAACTTAGTTAATTGTTTGATGTTGCCCTCTGAACAAAATCAATAAAGTAGGCTATGGCAACCTCAAAATAACTTTGGCACACTCATTAAAATAAGACAGCACTTGCCTTTGGCTTGATTGATGGAATAGCTCTCTTGTCCCAATGATAAGTGACCACAATGGCTAGCAATGCAGCTTGGATTAGGTCTAATTAAAGCACGAACTTTCAATCACATTCGCCTCGCCCAAATGTAAGCCCTTGCCAGTCAGTCCACCCTCTTGACCATTACGCTGCACTGGCCAGCTGCCAATCGATCCATGTCCCGCCTTAATGAGAAAGGTTTGCACTAAGATCACGGTTTAATTCGGCCTAATTTAATATTGTCAACCTAGTTAAAAATCCTACATAAATATAGGCTAGGCTATTCATGGGCTACAACTGTTTTTTAAGGGGCCAAAGTAAGACAGTACAGTCCCCTCCAGAAGTATTGGAACAACACATGCTAAAGTTAACAATATAAAATATTGTTTTGGAAATTGATCTTAATGCCTTAAATGAAAAAAAGAGAGGAAATATCCAAACTTTAAGGACACCAATTTTGTTTGTGAATGAATAATGTATTGTAAATAAATAAATATTTTCCTTAAAATACAGGGGTCATAAGTATTGGAACGCCTATGTTAACCCTATGTGTTCCCATATTCCCATAGAAGCTAGCAGAATTTTGTTTGTTTTATTTTTTAAATGCCAGTTATTTCATGTATCCAGGACACTATACACACTGATAAAGTCCCTTGGCTTTTGGAATTAAAATAACCTTCATTCTCATTGAGCTCAATGCAATTCAAACCAGTTAATAGGCGAACTCATGCCAATCTTTTGGTATGGTGAAGGGTATGTGTTGATATGGGGTTATTTTAATTGATCTAAATACCTGTATTAAATACCAATATCTATACCTGTAGCCTGTACCAAATATAGAAAACCCAATGCATCAGTGTATTCAGGCTGTAGATGTCCATAGAAAATATTTATTGTAGGCTAATGGATGAAAATGTGTAGTTATTTTTTGCAAGAAGATCGTGAGGTTTGGCAGAGTTACAGTATACGTCAGTGACAGATGATCTTGGCCTACAACTTGTTCCATCCAACAACAGCTGATAAGACGGAGACAATCACTGAGAAACATACTTTGAGGTGGGCACCTAATCTCGATGTTTTGTCTGGTGCCCGCCCTTGTTGAAATGGATGGTAGGCACACATTTCCTGTCGTTTTTAGAAAACACCATTTCACGGCCCAGGGAGCGTGGTCAATAATAGTGTATAGCAAAATACTGATAATCATGTGGTTTAAGTGTAGGCCCATGAATACTAATGACGAGTGGCCAGACGTCCTCGTCTTGATTTGATTTTTTTAAAATTATTTTTAAATGTATCTTTTTCAAGAATAAGACCCACCCGTTGACCTTTACATCCTGTTAAGCTATTATTTATTGTCGCTAGTGACATTGTTTTATTCCAATATTTCTTGCCTACGTTTTGTGGTCGAATTATTAAAACTTAGGCCTATAGAGGTGCGTCCAATTAAAAATAATACAAAAAAAGAGATTAAAACCATTGCGGTGGATTTTTGATTTCCATGAGCTGTAAACATAATCATCGATATCAGAATAATCAAGATTTGACGAAAAAGGCCTGAACCATTTAATGTCACGTGTAATGAATCTAGATTTATGTGACTACAGATTATATGTCTCACTTTTTGAAACAAATGACACACAAAAACAAAAACCTTTCCCTGACATTTAACTATTTGACATGCCTATGTTTCCCATAACATACAATTACTAATACGTTGGCGCCACCTGCTGACCATGCTTGTGCAATCAAGATGTCAAACTGTAGTTTGGCCAGAGTTGGCTGCACCAGTTATGTCAAAGAGCGCCATCTGCTGGGAGAGAATGAGCATGAGAGGGGAATAACCCAACCACTGAGTTAGTGGCAGATTGATGTTTTAAAGTTTTAAAGCTATCCACACAAGGCGTCTAAAGGTCTAGGTTTATTTTCAAAAACATAAAAACCAAACAAAACATACAAAGTGAGTACATATGGGTATAGAACAAGGCAAATATGACGTATACAGACATACAGAATAGTGAAGAAATATTACTGATATAAAGATATAAAGGTAAATACAAGAAACATGTAGAAAAAATGATACAAAACCCAATTAGTCCAAAATATAAAGGTATGTGAAAAAAATCTAGGTGTGTTAACAAAAAACCTAGACACAATTTTCCTTTCTCTACACCTTTCTCTAAATCTCTGTTGCCAGAGGGCTTCCAACAATGTCTGTCATCCTAAATAACGATTCTCTCTAATGTTTGTTTGCTCATTTTCTTCACGGTCTGATGATATATTATTCCATTTTTTTTTTTGGTACTTCACTCTCCTTCGGACTATCACGTACTTCATAATGTTTGTTTCTTAGGCTTTGATTACACATTCTGGTTCCTGCACGTCTTGTCTCCTCGGTGACCCGTGAGCTGCCAATACACGCACTCTTTAAAAAAAGGGTTCTTGGGGGTGCTACATAGAACCATGCAGGCTTTAAAGAACCCTTAGGGGTTCCTTTGATGGACCCTTCAAATTGGTTTAAAGAATCATTTAGGGGTGCCATATGAAGCATGCAATATGGTTCTATATAGCACCTTTTTTCCCTAAGAGTGCATGGAAGCCCAGAAAGGCCAAAGTACCAAACAACTCGACCCGTCCTCAAATCACCATCCATCACGAAGTCATCCCGCAAAAAAAAAACAACCTCATGCCAATAGCTTTACCTCATACTCTAGTACCTAAATTAATTGTCAAGGACTTGTCAGTGGCAGATGAATAAGTCTCTTCAATAGTCAATAGGGGTTCATTCCCTAAATCAAGTTTCTCTTTCACCTTTATCATCTATCATTTTTGATCAGAAACACAAATACCACATTCATCTTTGGAAAGACCATTTCCAACACGTTTCACACCGTAGTATCCAAGGGAGTTTGTGATAGTTAAACGCTAAACAATGATTGAAAAAAGAGGATCTAGGTGCATGGCATTGAAAACACCACTCTGGTCCCCATCTCTTACTATGACAGCGGCATCTGGTTCAGCTGCATTTGCAGATGGACTATTGTTCTAACGTCACACTATGGCAATTCTTTGAGGTTGTTCATTCAATAAAAGCATAGTGTACTGCAATTCAGTAAGATCGGAGAGGACTTGAGTAGAGTGTTGTTGCTGTTAACATTGTAGCGCTTTTTTCAAAATGGCTTAAAATGTTATCAAAATAGTACAAATGAAGCATTAGAAATAAAGGTCCTATCTGGAGACATGCTGTGATTGTGCTGAAATGGCTGGTCATATTCGTTCATCTGAGTAAGTTTGGATGCAGTGGAACCACTGTGTTCACCCAAGGCAGTTGCATTAAAAAAAGGACACTTTGATGTCGGTTTCGACAACTAAACAGGATCTCCCTGACAGTTCACTGAAATAACTGATGCTTTCGTATGGAAAAACATCCACGTGACTGAAAAACTTTCAATTAAACATATTGGTTGATACAAATAAATGATTTTACAAATGAAATATGGACTACAGCGGTGTAAAATGCATTAGTCTAATGCTTATGAAAGACTCCTACTCCACTCTGAGGTGGATGTTAAACAGGTATAAGTTTGTGCACTAATATTGCTGAATAGCTTGTGAGAATGGATTCCGTCATGTGTGACTGCTACTGCTGCTACAAACAAACACAACCTAATGGCTTAGCTCATGTCCTATCCAAACAAAACAACACATCTGAGAAAATGAGAGCTAACCTCGACACCACAGACAAAAATGATGTGTTTCTTCAAAAAAAAAACGTATGTGAGTTATGTCAAGTGTTTTCTTGCATATGTGCGCACATTTCCATAATATAGGCCCTATAGACAACACAATATCAAACATACTATATGATGTGTGCACACAGACACACACATGAGAAATGTGGGTATTCAAAATTGCACATTTAAACACAGGGGTATGTACACACTCACGCATAAACACACGCACACGCATACAGACACACACTCACACACACACACACACACACACACACACACACCCTTTCTGAGTTGTGTTTGAAAGCAGACACACTCAGATGTGTATGTGCACACACGTTCAGACACATAAAATTGTGGTGGAATGCTTGAGGAAATGGTGGTGGAAGTTGTGTTAAATACACGAATCCATTATCATCTGTCATTACTTCATTTCACCAGCAGGGGGAGAGGAGCCCAACAGTGGGGACTTTGGCGACACCTGGGGACGAATGAACACCGTAAGAAAAGACAGCATAACAGTCAAGAGAAAAACAGGACTTAGCTAAATCCTGAATTATGGATGTGTGTGCGCACATGTTTATGCATGTGTGTGTACGTGCATTTGTGTGCAATTCTGTGTTTTGTATGCACACACGTATATGTGTGCACATGTGTATGCGTGTGTGTGTGTGTGTACGTGCATTTGTATGCAATTGTGTATTTGTATGCACACGACACGTGTGTGTGTTTGTGTGTGTGTGTGTGTGTGATTGTGTGTGTACCTGCATGTGCATTTGTGTATGTGTGTGTGGTTGTACTGGCATGTGTATGTGTGTGTGTCTGTGTGTGTGTGAGTGTGTGTGTGTGTGTGTGTGTGATTGCGTGCACATA
>NC_084996.1:30786065-30808565 GCF_963854185.1 Sardina pilchardus
TATAGTGTTTTGGAAAAGAGCTCTTGATATTATATATTATATATATACGGCTTTGACAGAAACCGAAACATACCGCCCCCTGCTGGCTGAAGGCATTGGGTTCACCAAGAGCTTTCTGTAGTGTTTGAAGTGCTGTCATCAGGCTCTCGCCGAGTTCCAGTCTGAAAGACAAAGCACAAGATAGTAACTTTCAAAAGGCAAGGGCACACATTCATCCTATATACATCTGCTGTATTCATTGCTTGGAGGTGTCGTGGAGGTTGTTCTGTTGGTGATGTTTTTTTGCCCGCAAAATTTGCTTTGTTGTTGATGGCTATTATTACTGTAAGCTTGGCTGTTGATTGTCCGCTGTGTGAAATCTCCTACCTATAGCACTAGGAATTTAACATCGCTCCTGTGTATATTTGGAAAAACAAAATGCTGTAATGCTACTAATGTTGAAGTGTCAGAATGTCAGAATAATGACCGCATGCAGATATATAGTAGGCAACCAATGCCCTACTATACCCAGAGATGACTTCCATCCTCTATTCTTTCACACAAACCTACAGGCATTTGTGGGCATTTGTGGGCGTTTTGGGGCAGTAACCAGGTATGCCCTGCTGTTGGAATTGTTGAATTACTTCTTGACGTTAATCACTCCTATAATGTATTATTATTGTCTATTCAAAGTAAAGTGCCTGTGTCTGAAGTTAACTGATGAACCAAAAAATCTGATATTGTTTGCACCTCCAAGTGGTCAGTGGCGTAAGTTTGTGTGAAAGAACACTCACTTGATTTCCTGACTGGCTGGCGATGCAGAGCACACGTTCCCAGATGCTGGCTCTGCGGCCGTGGATTGGCTAGCTGGTTGCTGGGAGCTAGAATCTGCGGCTGGTGATTGGTTGACTCCCTGCTGAGGAGTAAGGTCAGTGGTTTGTGATTGGCTAGCTTGCTGCTGCTGCTGCTGAGGGGCCGGGGCCGGGGCAGTGGTTTGAGTGGCGAGGTCTTGGGCCTCTGACTGGGCAGCACCAGTGTGAGAGTGTTTGGCTTGGGGGGCAGTTTGTTCTGAGGCAGACGGAGGAGCTGGCTGGACGTGGGGTTGTTCGGTGGCAGTGCCCTCCGCCTGGCCAGAAGAGCCGCCGCTGGCATGAGATGGCACGGAGGCGGTGGGACAGTCCTCTGCAGCCGCCACCGCCGCGACCGGTGATTGGCTAACAGTCTGTTGAGGGTTTGCGTCCGTGGCAGCTGATTGGCCGGTGCTCTGGGGAGCCAGCTGCTCATTGGCTAGCGCTGGGGCAGTGCTGAGCTGTTGCGGGGGCTCGGGGAGGGCAGTCTCTCGGGCAGCGGTCGTCTCGGGGGGACTGGTGGCCTCGGGCGGAGGTGGACGGGCCGCAGACTCCGGAAGCTTCTCGGCGGCCTCGTGGTATTCACTCGTGTCACTCTCGTCCTCGGAGCTGTCGCTACTGCTCTCCTCCGAGGATGTGGACTCATACCTTCAGGACACACACACACACACACACACACACAATTACTAGGCAAACCAGGACATGTTTCATAGAGCTATTACATAAGAAAACAGGCAAATAACACACAAACCCAGTATCAGTCAGTTTACTACTACAAATCCCATAAGGGTTCATATGACACCATTCAGTTGCAGTGAAGAGTACAGCTCCAGTCTAGACTCACCCTCCATTCACACCAATGAACTGCAGGTTCTTCTTAGTGGTGGGGGATCCGGGTTCTCCATCTGCTTTCCGCTTCATAATGGACCTCAGAGTGGACTGGGGAGAGGCTGGGGAGAAGAGGAACGAGCATTTAGACGCCATGACGGTCAGATTTAGGGGGGGGGGGAATTGAAATGAAATGAACAACTTCTCAGGAGAGACCAGAGGGAGACGGAGAAGAAGAGAAGATCAGAGTTGAAAAGGTTACACTTTGAGGAAAATGATGATTAATTCCTTCACCACAAAAAATGTCCCAAATGTAAGACAATTTACAGTATTACAAATCTAAGCGAGCTTGCTGTTTAAAAAAGCTAATTTGGCTGCCAGTGCCTTAAGCCTTAACACATCTTAACTGCCCATTGAATAAGTCGAAATTATTTCACAAGAAAGCACTAGGTAAGTCTCTTTACACTCCAAAGAATAGCAACTCGATATTTGATCTCAATGTAAGATGAATATCACTTGGTTAGAAAAGCAGTTTTTGCGGTGTTCCTGTGGCTGTTGTACCTAGCTTTGTAGACTCCTGTGACTGGAGGTCCTCCCCAGTGGTGTTCTGACCAGCCTCTCCTTCATTTGACCCCGGGGTCAAAGGGGTCACCTGATGGCACTTGGTTTCCATGACAATCACAGGGCTGGTGACGGGCACTGAAGAGGACACCTCGCTCTTCAAGAGGACCTCTCTCACTTGCTTGGAGCTGATTGCGATGGGCAGCTCTCGGGGGCCTTCTGAGAGTCAACACAACAACACGCACGGAGGTCAGTGAACAACGGAGGAAAGCGCTAAAAAACTCGCTCATACCAAATACCAAATCACATTTTTGATTGAACAACCTATGGTCGAGTCTCAAAAATTCCAACTCAGGTTCTCAGATATTCTAGATCAGAACACTCTCGAGAACATTTTGAAAACATTCCGAGTCTCTTCCGGTGGTCATGCCTACCCTCTGTGCTGAGAGCCTCCGCCTGGCCCCTGAGTGGTCCTTCCAGTAGGGCCCCGGAGGGCACGCTGGCAATGGAGGGACCCGCTTGTGCCCTCACCAACATGGGCTGCTCCAGCGTGTACACCTGGATAGATAGATTTATTGATCTTAGATAATAATAGATTTATTGATACTTTATTGATCCCCAAGGGGAAATTCAAGATCCCAGTAGCTTAAGACACCACACACAACATACACTACTACAGCATAAACAGGATGATAACATAACAAATCTACATGACTAAAAAGAACAGTAAAAGATACTAAAAAATACTAAAACAAGGATCCACATGAATGCTGCAAGTCGCTTTGGTTAAAAAGCGTCAGCCATATGTAATGTAATGTAATGTATAAGCATGAGGCGCTTGCAGTGACCGGGCTGGGACTGACCCTGTGATTCAGTATGAGGTGTGTCATGGTGATTGGTTGTGCTAATAAGTCCAACAGTGAGCATTGCAAGGTTAAAGTCTAGCGACCAGCAAAATTTCTTCAGCTATGAGGTTAATACACGGGCTGTAGTTAAGGTATTATTGATATGGTATTAATATGGTTTTGTTTCTTTTTAACTTGCATAAAACACTGTGCTGCGGCTTATACACAATGCGGCGAAATACACAGGAAATGACAGTAACACTAACCTGGATGCCCACGGTCCTCTGCTCGCGCTGCTGGGGCTGCTGGGTGAAGCTGACCACCGTCTGCAGGCTGGAGCTCCGTCCTCCTCCGCCGCCCTGCGGCTGTGTCTGCTGCTGCTCCTGCCAGCCCAGGCTGGTGGCGCGGACCGGGTGCTCGGCTTTGGGCTGGGCCTGGGCCTGCCGGGCCCTCTGGGCCGCCTCGGCCTGCTCCTGGAGGTCCCGCATGGCCTTCTGCAGCTGCGCCTCCAGCCGGCCCACCTGGCTCTTGAGCGACTCGGTCTCGAGCGGCAGCCCCAGGTCCTGCTCGCGCACGCCCACGCCCACCTGCCGGTAGTGTTTCTTCTCCGCCTCCCGCTCGTCGTTGTCGTCGGGCCCCACGCCGACGGTGCGCACCTCTCGCCGAGCGCCGGGCCGCGCGCCCCCCACGATCACCGTGTCCTCGATCTCGCAGCCCGAGTCCTGCCGGGAGCCGTCGGCCGGCGTCGTGGGCGTCGTTCCCCCCGCGCCTTCGCTCGTCGTCGCTGTCGTCGTCGCGGTCGTGGAGGCGTCCTCCTCGGGGATGTCGATGTAGAGCTCGCCGCGCGGCCGCCCGCCTCGCCCGCTACCGCTCCCGCCGAAGCCCAGCGTGTGTCCGAGGAACTTCTGGCTCTTGAGCTGGACGCTGAGCTGCCGCTTCTCCTCCTGCAGCACGGAGATCTTGACCTGCAGCACGGGGATGGTCTTCACCTGCTCCTCCAGCTCGCGGATCTTGCGCAGCGCCGCCGCCATCTGCTCGCGCACGTGCTGCAGGTGCGCCGGCGTGGGCGACACCGGCGTGGACAGCCCCGAGCTCATGGGCGTGTAGGAGCCTCCTCCTCCTCCTCCTCCTCCTCCTCCACCAGCTCCTCCACCGTGGGCGCGGTTGTAGCTGTGGGCGCTGGAGAGGGAGGTGGTGGAGCCTGCCACGCTGCTGTGCATGCTGCCCAGGTTGGTGAAGCGCCGGCCCTCCTTCTCCTCCTCCAGCTTCCGCCGGGCGTCCAGCAGGGTCTTCTCCACGCGGGCGGCGCTGAAGCTCGGACGCTGCAGGGTCGCGGCGGCGGACCCTCCTCCTCCTGCGCCTCCTCCTCCGCCGTGGTGGTGGTGGTGGAGGTGCGGGTGGTGGTAGCCCGGCGCGCAGTAGGAGAAGGAGGAGTGGCGGCTGTCCACGCTAGCGTTGGAGCACAGCGACTCGGTGGAGGTCCACCAGGAGCCGGTGTAGCCGTAGCCGCGCGGCAGGGAGCCGTAGCGGGGCCGGCGCTGGACGGGCACGCGCTTGATCGTGTGGCCCTTCTCGATGTCGTTGACGTACTTGAGGAAGTCGAGGTCCAGACGGTAGCCGTAGGGCGTCTCCACCGAGTAAGGGGCCTCCGCGTCCTTTCCGTGCAGGGAGGGGGGCGCAGGGGGGTTGAGCTTCCCTGTCGTGAGAGAGAGAGAGGAGAGAGAGAGAGAGAGAGAGAGAGAGAGAGAGAGAGGAAGAGGGGGAGAGAGAGAGGGGGAGAGAGAGAGGGAGACAGAGAGTCAGGCAGAGAAAGAGGGAGAGAGACAGGAGGGGGGCCAGACAGTGTGAGAGAGAGAGAGAGAGAGAGAGAGAGAGAGAGAGGGGAGAGAGAGAGGGAGACAGAGAGTCAGGCAGAGAAAGAGGGAGAGAGACAGGAGGGGTGCCAGACAGTGTGTGAGAGAGAGAGAGAGAGAGAGAGAGAGAGAGAGAGTCAGAGAGACAGTGAGGGAGAGAAGGAGAAAGGAAATCAGCTCTAAACTGGCGGAAATCTTAGTCTAATCTCCCAATCAGACTACACAGAGATGCATGAACTCCCAGGCCGCGCTCTGTTCCGGGATCTGCTGCACCACTGACCCCGTCCGAGAGATGAGGAGATACAGCAGGGAGCCCACAGCCACACAGAGCCAGACTATCTTTAGCCACCGTTCCCAGGGACTTCCTCCTACAACTGGACTATGCTTTCCTCGAGATCGGCCTCCGACATGTGGCCCTCTGTCCAGCTCTCTAATAGAATAACTGGCCGACTGACTCGTGTTTGTTAGCGGAGAATGACATCAACAGGGATTGCAAGTGATTCCCACTGATTGCATTGCAGAGGGGAACTTGGGACAAGGTCCCAAGATCTGTGTAATCTTTTTAACATACAACAACACAATTATGTCCGATATCTATTATTCATTCAGAGGGCATGTTTGCGTAGCGCAACACACACTCATGTGACAGGAATCTTCCCATTTTGCATGAGGTCAGAATTAACTTGCTCTATCTGGGTGAGAATTTCAGTTGGTTACACACCAACTTAGGAGACAGGAACTATCTCATTTTGTACCCATAGATGTGAATCTTGGTAACAATTTAATAGACATAAATTGTGTCGCTCTACCTTTGCACGTATTTAATAGAAAGAAATTACATTGCTCTACCTTCATAAGTATTTAATAGACATGTTGCTCTACCGTGGCAACTATTTAATAGACATAAATTATGTTGCTCTACCTTGGTATGTATTCAATAAACATGTTGCTCTACCTTGGTACGTATTTAATAAACAAACTATATTGCTCTGCCTTGGTGAGTATTTCATATACATGAACTATATTGCTCTGCCTTGGTGAGTATTTGGTAAGTACTTGGTGAGTACTTGGTGAGTATTTCATATACAGGCACTATGTTGCTCTGCCTTGGTGAGTATTTGGTAAGTACTTGGTGAGTACTTGGTGAGTATTTCATATACAGTACATGAACTATATTGCTCTGCCTTGGTGAGTACTTGGTGAGTATTTGGTGAGTATTTGGTGAGTACTTGGTGAGTACTTGGTGAGTACTTGGTGAGTACTTGGTGAGTACTTGGTGAGTACTTGGTGAATATTTGTGTCTGTTTACCTGGGAAGCTGGGGTCCATATGCAGCACCTGAGCCATGATTCACCCGTGGCTGCAGTCTCACGTTCACCCCACGGTTCACCTCACCTGTAGTAACAGATATAACACAAGATATCAGCACAAACACACACACACACACACACAAACACACACACACACACAGACACTTTATCTGGGCTCTGTGTAGCGTGAGTTAGAGAAGGACCAACATCTGCACTCAGATGCAGGAGGAGGTCGAGCTGCCTAACCTTCAGGGGGCAGCCTCGACTTAGAAATCTGTCGGCATTAAGAAACAATACACACACATACACACACACATACTCACACACACACACACACACACACACACATGCTCACAAGTATTCAAAGACACATGCACACACACACACACACACACACACACACACACACACACACACAGCCACCACGTCTGTCAGCATAAGAGACAATACACACACACATATACAGACACATGCAATACACAGCCTGCACAAGAAGAAAACTCTTGCCATAACACTCACACCCACTAACACTTGCAAATGTAGCCGCAACAAAGAAATCTCACACACACACACACACACGCACAAACACACACACACACACACAGCTGGCTCGAGGTATGGGGAGGAATCCAGAGTAAAGGGTGTGTTAGGCCCTGAGCAGTGGGACAGAGGTGGAATAAAAGACGTCTGGAACATTACTGCCTTTGTCGAGTCTGCCCAACACCCCCAAACACTGCCAGGAGGACCTCTCCATGGCAGGGTCTAGCCCTTACTCTCCCCTCTCTCTCTGTGTGTGTGTGTGTGTGTGTGTGTCGTTGCTTGGTTGGTCCTATCTGTGTGCTATTATTATAGGGGGAGAGTGGAGGCTGAAGGGGGAAAGTTTCTTGGCAGCGAGCTTCAGGATAGACGCCCGACCAGAGCTGCCAGTTGCAGCCTTATTAGGAGTCCTTCGTGAAACACTCGCCGAGCTTCGCAGTGTGGCAGTACAGTTACAGGCACACACACACACACACACACACACACACAAACGATATGTACACACACCCATACACACACACAAATGATACGTACACATGCACAAACACATTTTTACTCTCCATGACTCCCTTTCATCTTCTTTTCTCCCCTCCTCTGCTCTCTCTCTCCCCTTCTCCTTCTCCCTTCATCTCTCCCTCTCTCCCTTGTTTCTCTCTCTCCCCCTGCTCTTTCTCCCTTCATCTCTCCCTCTCTCCCTTGTTTCTCTCTCTCCCCCTGCTCTTTCCCCTCTCATCTCTCTCTCCCTCCCTCATTTCTCTCTCTCTCTCTCCCCCGCTGTTCTGTTCTGTCAGCTGACAGTCAGCAGATTCAGCTGACCACTGATTTCCCTTCCCTCCTGCTCCTCATCTATCCCACATCGAGGAGGAGGAGGAGGACGAGGAGGAGGAGGGGGAGGAGGAGGAGGAAGAGGAGGAAGAGGAAGAGTAGACTCATGCATGCATGCGTGACCACAATTAGGACAGGAAAGCCCATGTTTTCCTCCAGCACTCGTTCTCCTAACCTCAGTTTACCTTAGCTGGACCCCACCACTGACCTTTCCGGAAGTGTCTTTCATCAGGGTCCTCTCAGACTTCACTAAGTGCATCAATTCTAGACTTTTGAAGCATTACCAACTCATCCCTACCACCACACACACACACACACACACACACACACACACACACACACACACACACACACACACACACACACACACACACACGCGCAAACACACTGTAAAGATTAACTTTCTAGGTCATTCAGTGTGGGAAGAGAAAGCAAGGTTCAGGGGGTTGTGGAGATGGTGGGCAAAGTGCTTTAGCCTCCCTGAGCCTGTCAATGAGCCCCCCCCCCCCTTCCCACACACACACACACCCCATGTTTGCTAAGTTTACGGTTTATGGCAGAGTCCTGAGCTCTGGAACGGACCTCGGAGTTCACGCTTGGCCGCATCAGAGGTCACTTCTGCGGCCGGGCTCTCTGCGCGCTGATGGGCATGTTCTGGTGGCCGCTGCGCTGCGCTGCCGTGGTCTCTGGCAGCCCCCGTTTCCCCTCTGCGGAGTCCCGTGACCCCTCCGGCGGGGCTGTTGACGCTCTCGCCCGTGCGCCGAGGGGGAAAGTAGGCCACTTGGAAACACTGACTAAGTGGATTCGGTATTTGGTGGAGGGCCTTTTTGGTCGTTTAAAAAAAAAAAAAAAAAAAAGACTGACTTTAGGTCTCTGCTTTCCCTTCTTTTTTCCTCTCTTCCCCCTTTTTCGTGTCTCTCTCTCTCTCTCTCTCTGTCTCTTTCACTCATACACACACACACACACACACACACACACACACACACACACTGCTGTATTCATTCGGGAGCCTAACCTGGTAATGTCATCAAGCAGACACTGTGTTTGATCTTGTGTGGAAGGAAGCGAAGACCGGGCTGAACATGAATGTTGCTGCTTCACTGGGACTACGTCACCAGTCAGAGATCACTGTTATCAGCCAACACTGATGCACAATAGTAACAGTTACAGGATGGGACATATAGCTGCGCTTTTTTACAGCATCATGCATCTATGTCTGCTCATGTGTGTGTGTGTATGTGTGCAAGTAGTTTTGTATGTATGAATGTGTGCACGTGAGTCTGTGTGGGTATTTATGGGTGTGGGTGTGGGAGTGTGTCTTGTCTGTCTAGACATATCTATGCATCTGTGTGTCAGCATGTACGTCTGTATTAGTGTAAGTGACAGTGTGTGTACATGTGTTTGTGTGTGTGTGTGTGTGTGTGTGTGTGTGTGTGTGTGTGTGTACGTGTGTGTGTGTGTGTGAGTGGGTGGGCTGAGAAAGTGTCCTGACAGAGAGACAGTTGATGAGATATACAGTAATTAGATTCCTCAGGCTGTACCACGCTAGCACAGCCCTGACAAACAGCCCAGCCCTTGGCAAGAACGCCCCAAAAACTAACACTCCACTGCAGCACACAAACACACACACACACACACACACACACATACGTGGACACACACACACACACACACACCATCTATCCATCTGCCTACCTCCCATCTCTCTATCACACGTTCCCATTCTGCCTTTTCTTTCTCTTTTCACTCCTCTCTCCCTCGCCCCTCTCTGCCCAAATGTCCTGGTCGCTCCTTATCCATCCAGCCATCCTCCTCCTCCTCCTCCTCCTCAGTGGAAGGCACACAGTGCCCCTCCTGTCCTCCGATGCCCTGACTCTTCCTTGCCTCTTTCTTCTCGTCTTGTTTAAAATGCTTCGGACAGCGTTCCCGACCCACACGCCGCCCCCCTCCCCTCCCCCGCCCTGCCTGCCTGCGGCGCTTTCAAACAGAGCTCAGAGAAGGTGTGTGTGTGTGTGTGTGTGTGTGTGTGTCTGTGTGTGTGTGTCTGTGTGTGTGTAGGTGCAGATGTGAGAGAGCGCACATGTGTGTCTTGTGCGTGTCTGTGTACGCGTGTATGTGTGCATGCCTGTTTGTGTATGTATGCATATGTGCGTATGGGATAGAACTGAGTGTGTTTGGGTGTGTGTTTGTATAGATTTGAGAGAGCACACGTGTCTCTTTTTGTGTGTCTGTGTGAGTGTGTGTGTGTGTATATACAGTATGTATATGTACGTATGTGAGAGAACTGAGTGTGTTTGCGTAGATTTAAGAGACCACATGTGTCTCTTTTTGTGTGTTTGTGTACATGTGAGAGAACACATGGATGTCTATGCATTCTTTGTATGTGTGCATAAGTGTGTGTGTGTGTGTGTGTGTGCACGATTGTGTGTGTGTGTGTGTGTGTGTGTGTGTGTGTGTGTGTGTGTGTGTGTGTACGTGTGTGTGTGTGTGTGTGTACGTGTGTACGTGTGTGTGTGTGTGTGTGTATGAATGTGTGTGCCTGAATGTGTGTATGTGTGTGTGAGCGCATGACCTTCCTCCCTCTCCGGCAGCTCATAAACAGTGTTTCATTGAGATGACGGTGAACAGAGACCACCAGTGTGCCCCTCCTGCCCCTCCTCCTCCTCCTCCTCCTCCCCCCACACACACACCACCTCCACCCTCTCCACCCACCACCTCCACCGCCCACTCCCTCGCGTCCTGACACCATCACTCACACACTGTTCCTGCCCGCAGCGCCACAGCCAGAGCAAGGTGCTAAAAACGCCACACAGCATGACGAAAATATGGATGTGCACTTTAGATTTATTATTACACACATTCCTTTCTTATGTGTGCTCATATAATGGCAACAGTGCTAGGACTATAGATTTGTTTTCTAACAGAGTCAAGCTCCAACTATTAAATTGTTCTCAAAAACCGCTATCTATTTGATGATATGCTGAGATGATAAGTCTTCTGTGTTATGAAGAAGTTTCCCCTCATGAGACCAAAAGAGTATACTTATACATATGACTATAAGTTTTGTTCAAAACTAAATGAGTCTCTCTCACAACTAGACTCAGAACCCTGGTGGCACAGCAACCAGCAACCCAGCAACCCAGCAACCCAGCAGCCTTTGCCCTGGTGCTGGCCTCCATCTCCTCCTCCAGCTCCAGCTCCAGCTCCAGAGCCTCTCCCTCACGCAGCCCAGTGTCAGGTCTCCGCTGGGAGGAGGAATGCGCGCGCTTGGCCCCAGACGGGTGTGCTGCAGTCCCCCCACCCCCAGACACACACACACACACACACACACACACACACACACACACACACATATACACACACATTCCAAACCAGCGGAAGTTGCCATTGCCTTTTGCCTCTGGGGTGGCCCCCCACCTAGCTCAGCCAGCCGCACAGACTATTAAGATTAGAAATCCAGGACTTGGAAGAGTGTGTGGGGGGTGGGGGGTGGGGGGGCGCTGTTGTGGTGAGTTGGGGGTAGGGTGGGTAAAGACGTCAAGTCCTCTGGCTGAAACATAATACCTCTGAGATCATCCGTCAAGACAACAAAAACAGTTTGGGACAAGTAGGTGCACCATGTGTGTGTCATCTGGCGGTCTCATCTCAAAGGACTCCGGCCATATGGTGACTTACCAGCGCATGATGTACAGCTGAGAAGGGTCTCTGTGTGAAAATATGCGGCCCCAAAGCATAAACATAACTAGGTGTGACAGTCACATTTTTCACATTGTTGCTATGCGTGCGTGGTTGAAAATGTGCACTCTATATGCTCAAGTTTAGAGGCTTAACGCCAGTCTCCAATTACACAAAGCCCCAAACTACACGCATTCCACAACGACATGGCAGGTGAGGTAAGAAGTGTACTTATGATGAGGTCGCTTGGGCGAAGTGCGCGAGGAGGCTGGAAGCCCCCAGGTGAATGTCCTCCAGCTGGGCTCACTCCAAACACACATCCTCCTGCCACTCATCTCACCCCATTGCTTTCCTTCCCTGTCAGGGCTCCGGGGGGCCCAGGGCTCAAGGCTCAGGCCTGCTTATCACGGAGCTCAGTCCACCCCAGTCCATCCCAGCCCACACCAGCCCACCCCTGTCCATCCCAGCCCACACCAGCCCACCCCTGTCCATCCCAGCCCACACCAGCCCACCCCTGTCCATCCCAGCCCACACCAGCCCACCCCTGTCCATCCCAGCCCACCCCAGCCCACCCCTGTCCATCCCAGCCCACACCAGGCTGCATTTTTACTCTTCCCCAGGTCAGGGAAAGAGCAACGCTGCCATTTGTGGCACATATTTACATAGGGGTGGGGTGGGGGGGGCGGTAGGTGGGTGTGAAGGTGATTTATTGTAAATGATAGGGGAGGGATGGTGTGTGTGTGCGTGTGTGTGTGCGTGTGTGCGTGTGTGTGTGTGTGTGTGTGTGTGTGTGTGCGTGTGTGTGTGTGTGTGTGCGTGTGTGTGTGTGTTCTGTTTACATCCATGTACTCACAGCACTGCCGGGAAGGTCTCTCCTCCCCCAGTCTCTCCTCTCCAGGCTTCTGCTATTCCTGTGGCTCTGGTTCTCCTACTCCCTAGGGACGGAACACAGGACACACACACACACACACACACACACACACACACACACACACACACATACACACACACACAGAGAGAGAGAGAGAGAGAGAGAGAGCGGGCGAGAGCTTCAATTAGATCTGGACACATCATTATCTTTATAAAAAGCCACGAGGAGAGGATATAGACATAGTTCTAGTTTGACAGCTTTTCGAGGCGCGCCCAAACATATCAGGACATCGCTTCCCAGTGGCGCTGGTCTCACTGGAGCGGAGACGATGAGACGACGAGGAGAGACGGACGGGTGATTTACGGGCGAACTCACACCTCCCTGGTGAGGAAAATATGGCTTCATCCCTACAGCGACTCAGTCGCCAGCTTTGAAACGCTCCCCAAACGCCCTAAACGCCCTACACGCCCCCCTCCCAGAGAAATACCCACAACAACATGCCGCTCCACAAACGAGCTCCGCACCAGGGAGCCTCCCAGTCAGTGATGTTGTGCAATGTTTTCTGTTTTCTGTTTTTATGACTTCATGACTCAACCTCCTGGACCCAAACACAGACACACCCCTCTCCCTTCCCTGTCCCTCTCTCTCCCCCTCTCCTTCTCTCCCTCTCCCCCACTCTCTCTCCATCTCCCTCTCCTTCTCTCTCTCTCCCCTACTCACTCCCCTTCCCTCTATCCCCTGTTTTCTCTCTCTCTCTCTCTCTCTCTCTCCTGCTCTCTTGCCCTCTCTCCCTGTGGGAACAGCCCAACCCTTCCAGAAGCATCTCACTGTACCCAAGACTGCTTCATTCCTTCCACACACAATAGTGGGTTAGTTATTCCCGTACGCCTTCGCCTCTGTGAGATCTGGCCTCGTCAGGCGAGGAATGCGCGCCACGGCACCGGCCGACAACGTGACATTTAGCTGCGCCGTGACGACGACGAGGACGACGGCAGCTTGGCTCCCCACCCGCCCGCCTCGCGGCGACTCCCTCCCAGCCTCTCCAACATCTGGGCTGGGGTTTCACACAAGCAGAGCGGGGGCGCGTCGCGCTGCGCTGCACTGAGCCACGAAGCAGCTGTGCTGATCCCCAGTCAGACTTCCCCCACCACTGCCACCATCGCCACCCCCACCCCCACCTCCAACTCCACTCTGCTCCAGTCCTCACTCGTGATCGCAGATCAGTGTTGTTAAAATCCCGGCTTAAGAAAATAAAAGTCCTACTATGTATTGGTTCTACCTGCGCACATAGAACAGATGATTGCACTTCTAATTAGCTCATCTACCTGGCTGAGGAATTGCGCTAATTAGAATCTGCTTGGTTAGAGTGAATGGTTGGAACAACAAACACGTGGTAGGACTTTTACTTTTACTAAGATTAACTGATCCTAAAACAGTATCCCCACTCACTCTCATCCAGATGCCATGTGTTTACCGTCCCTGAGAACCGTGCTCCAGCCAATCGAAAAACAGGAGAGATTTAGCAAGGCTAACTCGACGCCTCAGCAACACTTCTGATGGCCGTGCCTCTCAATATGGATGTGGGCTCCGCGGAGAGGGAACATTAAGTCGCATTGTTCCACACTTTTGTCATGGCTGAATCTAGAGAGAGGGAGTCCGCAACAGAGCCTGGAGGAATGATAGCAGCCAAATCACAAAGAGTCATTCATTCAGACCCAAGACCACAGCTGGTTCTAATATAGAGATGGGAGGGGCGAACAGAGGGGGAGAGGGGGAAGGAGAGAGAAAGAGAGAGAGAGAATGGTAAGGAGAGAAATTGGGAGAGGGTAGGAGAGAGAGAAAAGAAAGAGAAAGAGTGAGTGAGTACGTGTGTGTGTGTGTGAGAGAGAGAGAGAAAGAGAGAGAGAGAGAGAGAGAGAGAGATGGAAACTGTGCCTAAAAACACACGTAATGGCTATCAGGCCCTTTCAGTGGAGTCATATTCCTTCAGAAACACACACACACACACACACACACACACACACAAACCTATCACTTATCACTTACTCTCACTCACACACACACACACTCACACACACTCACAGAGAGCTGGTGGGAGCATACGTGACACAGCCAGTGTAAATGGAGGACAGTGGAGCCCAGGGTCCGTACATTTCCTTACGATTACATAATCTGGCCCACAATATGCAGCTTCTGATATACTGTAGCCTACAATGTGTGACCAGACAAGTTGCTCTCCTCCGCACGACTTGTCCTGTACATGACAACAGATACGGTGCTATCTGTCAACAAATGGCACACTTTATCAATGTACGGTAAGCACTGTGCAACATTATGATACACAACAACATCTACGGCAACAATAACATGTCTGTGTGCGTATTCCTAGTGGTATGGTTGTGTGGAATGCACTTCATTGAAATCTGACCAAATATAAGTTTAGTGCATGAGAAAAAGCATGCATACTAACAAAAACACAGAGGATCTAGGATCATTTGTGGATGTATGCATTTGTACTCAGTGTTGGGAAGTAACTGAATATGTGTATCGGGATTGCGTAATTAAAATATAATTTAAATAGGTGGTTTTCAGAATACAGTTTCGGTGATATATTTAAGGGATTACAACCACCCCATGTAGCCTATACTGCACCTCTCCCTCAGATGCCTATTTTCTGTTTCCCTCTGTTTTTGAACTAATCCTCAGTTCTGTTGTAGGCCAATAGGGCCAGTGTAGGTTCTTGTTTCTGAACAGAATGTGCCGAAAAAGGGCATATAACTCGCCATGTGCTGTTGAAAATCCATTACCAAGGATCTGTGTATACTTTGTTTGGGATGTGGTAGCCTTTTAGCCCATACAGACAAAGCGTCTCTGTTCTGTCACCATGACATTAAGTGTTTCATAGCAGATACTGTACATATCAATAAATCCTCACTGTAAAGCAAGTTTTCTTGTTGGCACTATGGGTCTTACAAGTTCACATAACCTCAAAAATGGTTCCATCCACTGCTAATAAAATATAATGCAATGCTGATGTAATCAAAAGTATTAAAAATTACTCACTTTGAGTAATCTATCGGAATTACATAATACTTTTTAGGGCTGTATTCAGCAATCTGTAGTGGAATAAATGTTAAAAGATTTCAAACGTTCCTAATATTACATTTGACAAAACTTGTATTATTATTGTTTTTATGAATAATTATTATATAATGCAGGACAGACACAGAATATGAATGTGATGTAATACAATATCTCAAGTTCCATTAACACCTCTCTGGAGGAATAAAAATGGCAATGATCAAATTCACATAGAGAGTTTAAGAAACTTTGGATGTTTTGATATGTTTTGATAACTCAACAATCTACCTCACATACACCAGCAGCACAGAGCCGCACCAAACTTACACCAACGGTTTCCGCTGCTCTGTTATCAGCTGAGGTGTAAGGGGTAAATGTCAGCGAGACCTTATATGTGTGGGGGTGTCAGGCAAGAAAGGGTTACAGGAAAAGGAGCTCAGAGTCCCTCTGGATCCAGAAACAACCCAGTCACTTCCTGCTCACTCAGGAGGAGACACATGGCGGGGAGAGAGAGAGAGAGGGAGACACGGGGAGAAGGAGAGGCCGGAGAAAGACTGGAGGAATGGTGTGAACAGAGAGAAAGAGCAACGATGAGAGAAAGAATGCCCAGGATACTGAAAGAGAAGGAGAGATACAGAGAGAGAGAGGGAGGGAGGAAGAGAGAGAGAGGGAGAAAGAGAGAGAGAAAGAGAGAGAGAATGAGAAAAAGGAAAAGGGAGAGAGAGAGTGAGCGAGAGAGAGAGAAGAGGAATGAAATAAAAGGGTAAACAGAGATGGAGGGACTTGATGGAAACTTCCCGATTAGAAAAAAAAGAGAAAAGCACACAAGCAGAAATGCTGCGCTCAGATTTGGAAACCGCCGGCCGGGGCCCACTGTAAATGCCATTTGCTATACCTTATTTGGCCACACTCTGCAAGGTAGGCAAATGGGAGCTTAATAGGGGGCTCAAATGAAGTTAGTCTGGAGATCAGAAGGACAGAAGGGGAGAAGAACGCTCTAACAACAGACCTCTGCTAGTAGATTAAAAGGGTTCCTCCTTAAAGATTACCATCATAGGCCATGCATTCCACAGACCCGCCGGGTGAAAAAAAAAAGAGACGCATCAGACAAACAACAGAAAACAGAGGCAGTATCTAGTCCCGGGGAAGACATACCAGTGCCTCTGGAAACGGCGGGGATTGGCCATTCCTCGGACTAATTGCGGAACAGCAAATTGCACATGAGTAATGTATGGAAAACATACTACCAGTAATCATGATTGTGCCGTAACGACGGCTATGGGGGATATCTGTCGGAATAACTCTGGAATAGCACATTACAAAACAAACAACTTCCAAAATGGGCTGGAGGCCCAACCAAATAAGCAGACTTAAAACAATAATGCTCTTGTGTTCGGAGGGCAACGCGTCTCATTACACATCATAGAGATCAACAGTGGGACAAGACATTGAATCAACTGGTTCTGTGTGTGGTCACTGTGGTCACAAGACTTATGAAATCCAGTCGATGGTCTTGCCAAACGTTACACACTTTTCCAGCTGTTCGTTCAATCGATCGTATTGATTTGGGGGAGGTGGGTCTGCCGATATCTGGCATGCCTATCAGCAGAGGCTCCCTGACGAGCAAGACGAGGGGTCGAGTCTGTTCAGGGCTGTTGGTGGTCCCTCGGACTCTCACTGTGGCCATAACACAAAAGTTCATTCAGCTCGGGCCGTCGCAGATGGGTGACTGACTCCGGCCCGCTGACACACACACACACACACACACACACGCAGGGGACATTCTGGATTCTGGAGGGCCCTGAACACCGTTCACGCTCCCCTCATCTGGGAGGGGTGCCCTCTGAGGGTTTTTCTCTGAAGTGTTCCTCTGGCGGACAGTGTGACTCATGTTACAGCCAGTCAGGGCTACGGCCATTACAGCTCCTGGAGGGCTAATGGAAAGACTGGGGAGGGGAAGACGATGGCAGCCGAGCTGCCTGCCTGGCCATGACCAATGCTGAGAGGGAAAAACAACTCAGACAGACAGACACTCCTCTCCGAGCTCCATAGGGCTGGAACCCATAGAGCTGTTTTAGACATCAGCGTTAGAGTGAGCTGAGTGCGGTATGGAGAAAGAGACGCCATGTTTTTTTTTTTGCTGAAGTGGCGGAGGCACGGGCCAGCAGGGCCCGACCCAGGGAGGGGCCCTCGGCCGCCCGCCCGCCCGCCCTCTCGCTCACTCGTACACATTACCGTGGTAACAGGAGTCAGACGAACACAATATCGGGGCCGCTGCCGCCGCCGCCTCGCCGAAGGTCATTGTGCTAAATTCCAACAGGAAGCTCCGGCGAGGTGGGGCTGCGAGACAGGAAGGCCAAAAAATAGAAAAAAAGGGGGATTAAAAAACGAAAAGGGGCTTTTAATGTCGACCGACTCCGAGGGCCGCGTATTTTGGAGACAAAAGAGTTACAGTGGGTCTGCAGCGAGCGCACAAGGCGAGCGGTGGGAAAGCTGCTGCTGATGTGGAAAAAAAACGGTGGTAGGTTCGGGGAGGTTTGGGGTTAGACTATGACACAGGCCAGACCCTGGGCCTCGACATTGGAGTGATGTGCACAGAGTTGCGCTGAAGTGTGATAAGGTCAACCATGTGGTGTAGAAATCAAGAGTGTGGAGACATGGAGGAGAAATGTGGAATAGTGGTTAGAGTCTGCTATGTGTGAGGCATCTGGGCAGAGAGAAAGGCAGGGAGAGACAGTGTCTGGGAGGGAACTATGGGAAGGGTGAAAGTGCGATCCAGGGGAAGGGCAGAAGGACATTTATCACCCATCCCAGTCCAGGACTTATTCCAGAACATTCTTGAGCATCTAGCAAGTGATAGTCGACACGATGATAAAAATGTGTCCAGTTTCCTCTCTGAGAGAAAGCAGCCCAGTTGCCTTTGATTTACATCCCTTCAGTCCATAGCCTCTTCAAGCTAACACAAACAACGTATAGCACGAGAGAGGCTATATATCAAAGGGTAAATTCCTATTTCATGTTCGTTTCCCCCCAGTGCTAAAATCCACATCAAAATATTTCCACAAACACGGAGAGAAGCCAAGAGCACACACCCCTCCATCAGAACCCAGATGGAGCACAGAGGGGACCAGCCTTCTCATGAGGGGGAACATCATCTGCATCAAAGCTGCTCGTCTAGGTTTAAGTCTAAACTGGATTACAGACTGGAGTCTGGATTAGCACCGGGGGTCTTTTGGTGGGGGTGACGCAAATTAGATTTACGGAGTTCAAACTCTGTCCTTTTCCCCACAGAGCATATGTCTTCAAAACACAACAGCTGCTTAGGGTCTTTCCCCTTGAGTACAACTTTGGTTGTTATGAGACCAGCGATGATGGGGATGTTAGGGTTAACTTCATGACTTCCAACCTGCTGTTGTGGTTTGTTCGGCCTCCAGGCCTAAAGAGAGGGACAGGTTAAATTACCCAACAGTGTGCCTTTGATCATATTTGGTTACTGCGCTGGGTGACAATGAGGGGACTGTACATTGGTGCACTGTCAAGGATAACCCACTGTGGTCAATTTGAGGACTATTTGAAGAACTTACCAATGATTAACATTAAAGGGGCACTTTGCCCCCAAATCTGAATTCCTCAAACCTCAAAGTTAGGCTACAACTTGGGATGCTGATGCCAACTCAACGTATAGGCTATGAACAGGGCAACTTAACAAGTAGGGTCATTTGTGGCATATTCAACTGACCGGCTACACCAGCTCAAAGGCTCACAGTCCGCAAATTCTAATAAATCAATACAATTACACAGCTTCGTCTGGTTCTTGGCATAATTCCATTAGCCGGGCTAAAACCATTAAAATGCCCAGCGTGTGGCCCACCATACAAATGCGGTTTATAACCTTGCATTCCAACGTTTGGAATCCCACTCCCGTTCGCTCCCCATGTTCCAAACGCTGAAATCGGGAATGTGAAGCCGTGAGACTGACGCATACCATACCCGCTGCTCCTGGCAGGAGCAATAGGACAACTCCCACTCAGCATCTGAACGTGTGTAGTGTAAGTTGTAAACAACAAAGGGGAAGTCTCAGAATACCAATAGTCTCGAAGAGGTCTAACATGTGAGCGCACTAATTAGGTTTGGCCATTAACGTGACACACAAAAGGCAATATGACCTGAGGCATCACTGACCAAACAATCTATGGAGGTGCACAACTGGGGTTGAATATTGTTATAGCTACAGGCCCTTTCCAAACTTCAGAGTAAATAGAGGCGCCCTTTCCAAGAAAAAAAATAACCACGGCAATCTTACAATAAGTTGTTAGTCCACACTGACTGGAGTTTTACATATCCTAAGCATACAATGAAACTTCGAGTTAAATGGCCAGTTAAGTGTTAAGCACTGTCAAATATTTACAAAGGCCTCGTTAACACAGCCTCGGTCGAACTGGCATCTCATAGAAAAAAGAAATATAACGATTCAAATATACAAGTGGTTGGCCTGGCCACATCGCACTTTCTCGGCCATCACAGGATGGATGGACGAGTGAGTAGCTGTGTGCAGCGCAGCAATCAGAGGAACATCTGGAAGTCATGAAAACTCCGCCAAAGAACTGACCCACCCTCTCCCTTGAGTCACAGTAATCACGGGGTTTTATTTAATGAAGAATTCACCACACATACTGTCACTGTCGAACCACAAACCCAAACAAACAAACAAGACCTCCTTCTGTTCAGAACATTATTCAGCACAGAGCCCTAGCATTAATGATACATATTTTAATTGACCCCTCGCTCCGACAATGGACTGGCTTCTACTACTCCAGTGAGAAGTAGCTTAGCCATAAGATCTCGCCTATCGAGAACAAGTTTCCGTTAAGTATTCGTTCATTTCATTCAACATCTCGAGCGATAAAATGGTTGGAAAATGCGTCGAGATTTTCCATAATTAGACGGTTCAACGCTGAAACGGTCTCCTTCATTCTCGGGGCAAACCATGCGCTTCATTATGGAGAACCTTGGGTGCGCTTCTCGGAGCCGCGTTTTTTTTTTCGGGAGAGATGCTGAGTAGCCTACTACTGCTACCCACAGCGCCCAAAATTACTAGTGCGAATTGGATCATAGTGCAAACAGTTTCGTGACGGTTACATTGCAATTAGCTAACCACTACGATAAAAGTACAATTCCTCACTTAGCATCCCGTTACTTCAAAACTCTGCCGAAAGACAATGGAGACGCGCCGCCACAAAAATCTCTCAGAAGCGAAAACCTATACCGGTTTGTGCTCTCCCACGAATTCGAGGACATAAAACTGTGGTGGTTTAAATAAAATGATTGTATTTGACTTACCACCTCGTAGTCCCTCCTGATATCAAAGGCCAGCAGCGCTCACTGACAGCGAGACAAAAACACCGCAGCCAAGCCATGAGTAAGACCCCCACACCCCCTCCCTCTTCATTTAAAGGGCCAGAGCCATTTCGGGACCGCTAATTTCATCGTCTTGCTTTTAAGGAGAAACGATACAGAGCATAAACTTGCACCAGACAGGAGAGAAAACATACGGTATACCACTGACTATGGTGAACAAACTTTACGCAGGTGGGTCTACAGGTTGAATATTTCCCACCGTAAAAGGTATTTTTGAGACTGCAACACTATACTTCTATTGAAAGCATGAGATGTAAGCGCACACGTGATGGTTGTACGTATATTACAGACTATTACCGTAAATATACTTGAGAGTTGTATCAGAACGGTGACATTACAGGTAAGAATTCACTACCCATGCTTTTCCATTCACGTTTTATTGGGTGGGATAAGGACCGTTCCCGGAACATGACGTCACTGTCTCCCCTAGTGGATAGTGTTATATCATTTAACGCACAGATCGACCATTTCACATCTTGCCAGTCTTGTGTAGACTGGCTATCGTATACGTTTACCTATTTATTGTAATGATCCGAAACTCACAGAAGAAAACGCACGCCTTAAATCATGCGCTATCCATGTGGTAGCGATTTTGCCGAGGCAGACTAACATTAGGCTCCGTAGAGGCACACCGACACAGGAAATTAATTGCATGTGAAGGCAACGTAGAACGCGTATTTTGAACCCTTATTTATACAGTATATGGCTGAACCCAACATCTGGTTTACACACACACACATGTGAAATGCGTGTTAATTAGTGACTGAAAAGCCACTTTACATACATGGGCACTTTCATTTGAAGTTAAAACTGAACTCCTGTGGTAGAAGTTTCAACGCTATTGATTTGAAGGCCAATGTAAACTCCAATGAGGAGTCTTTTTTACATTCTATTTACATTGGCCGGGTTTCCCAAAATCGTTAAGAAGCTCCTAAGTCCTAAGAACTTCTTAGGAGCGTTCTTAGAACATTCTTACAACGCTCCTAAGAAGTTCTTAGCACTTAAGAGCTTCTTAACAATTTTGGGAAACCCGGCCATTATTGGTAATACAGCTACACTCGTAACATTTCCATCATACCTGCCAACAACACCTTTCCGGAAAAATAAGCAGTTTTCTTTATTATTTGGGAAAAAATGCTTTTCCTAAGCATCTTACAAGTCCTATATATTGTTCACAAAAAATTCAAACAAACAAATAAAACAAAACATTTTGAAGCCAAAGGGGGACGTTTAATACAAAGTCACATTTGAATAAATAAAAAAATGCTTGTTTTTGTTTTGGTTGCAGAACATACAGTCTTAAGATCATTAGTTACACAGAATAGTAGTCTGGACAAACAGTGGTTGAACAGAACAGTGATATGAGTAGTGCAAGCTGGTACATAGACACAGTAGGTCAAATACAGTATATTAGGTACAAAGATTACATCAGTACTGGGCAGGGCTGGAAAGCCCAGCACATACACAGTGGCTCAGTTACTTACATGCCAGTGGATTTATATCAGTTCTTAGTGGTCCCTGTGGACGTGTGTGTGTGTGTGTGTGTGTGTGTGTGTGTGTGTGTGTGTGTGTGTGTGTGTGTGTGTGTGTGTGTGTGTGTGTGTGTGTGTATCCAGTCTAATTGCCATTGTTCTCTTTTTACTCGCTTCCTTTCATCTATGGAGACGAAAAAAAAAGAAAGAAAAAAAGCCCTCTGTCTCAGCAGAGTGCTTAACTTCTTTTCTGGGGGTATGTCCTACACAGTGCCAAAAGGATATGTATCCAAATGTGAATTCATCTGTACAGTATTTGGTCCCAAGCTGTGAAAAGTCTGATACATTTCGACTGGCAGTGATGGGTGATTCCACTATTCCAGAAACGACAGGGAGAT
>NC_084996.1:30811065-30823565 GCF_963854185.1 Sardina pilchardus
CTGCACCAATCAGAGCCTTGTTCTTCCTCAGCGCGTCCTCACACCTGGAACAGAGAGAGGGCCCACACTCAGAATGACCATGCTCTTCTCTCTCCTCCCTCCTCTTCCTCCCTCTATCCCCCCCTCTCCTCTCTCCTCTACTCAGAATGGCCATGCTCTTCTCTCTCCTCCCTCATCTTCCTCCCTCTCTTCCCCCCTCTCCTCTCTCCTCTCTCAGAATGACCATGGTCTTCCCTATCCTCTACCTCCTCTATTCCCTTTTCTCTTCGTCTTCTCTTCCCTCCTCTACCTCCTCCCTCTCTTCTCTCCTCTCTTCTCTATATCCTCCTTCTGTTCCTCCTTCTCTTCCCTCCTCTACCTCCTCCTTCTGTTCCTCCCTCTCTTCTCTCCTCTACCTCCTCCTTCTGTTCCCTCCTCTACCTCCTCCTTCTGTTCCTCCCTCTCTTCCCTCCTCTACCTCCTCTCTCTCTTCTCTCCTCTCTTCTCTATATCCTCCTTCTCTTCCTCCCTTTCTTCTCTCCTCTACCTCCTCCCTCTCTTCCCTCCTCTACCTCCTCCACCTCCTCCTTCTGTTCCCTCCTCTACCTCCTCCTTCTGTTCCTCCCTCTCTTCCCTCCTCTACCTCCTCTCTCTCTTCTCTCCTCTCTTCTCTATATCCTCCTTCTCTTCCTCCCTTTCTTCTCTCCTCTACCTCCTCCCACTCTTCCATCCTCTACCTCCTCCTTCTTTTCTCTCCTATACCTCCTCCCTCTCCTCTCCCTCCCTCCCAGCTTCGTTTTTATGTTTTATTATGAAGTTTTTTTTTTAAATGACTTTGACTGTTGCTCATCTATGCTTTTATCTACTGTTTGGTTGTGTTTATGTAAGGCACATGGAATGACCTCTGTGTATGAAATGCACTATATAAATAAACTTGACTTGACCCCCTCCCTCCCTCTCTCCTCTCTTCCTCCCCTCTACACCTCCTCCTACCACACTTTGACTAGTACTTGTAATGTCGGCGCTCCTATCCTCTAGTTCTAGTTGGCAGATGCCCAGCTGAGGTCTCCTCTGCACAGTAACGTAAATGTTATTCTATTGCTGTAGGTCGCTTTGGATAAATGTGTCTGCCAAATGAATACATGTAAATAAATAAATGTAAGTAAATAGACGTAACTAAATAAATGTAAACGACACCTGTGCTGTGCTACGGAGCTGTTTCACGAGAATGAGAACCAAGCAGTTAACGACAGAGGGTTGTGAGGTTGTTCCCAAAGCATGCGGTGGCGTCATGCTGAGTTGTTTATGACATTTCATTCTCAAATCTATTCATTTTGAAAAACACTCACGAATCAGTGACTGTGCTGCACAGATCTACGTTTTTTCTTCAGTATGTGTGTTCTTTTTCTTTTCTTGAATTTCCCCTTGGGGATCAATAAAGTATCTACTGTATCTATCTATCTATCTATCTTTTGGTCCCCATTAGCTCTGGGGCTGTTTGTGCCTTGTTCCACCAGCAACAGACTACAGAAGCCAAACTCAATACAATCAGTGTCACGGAATTGTTTACTGAGCATGTCTGAGTTGTTTGCTAAGTGAGTTGTGAAGTTAGTTTTAAAGCCCGTTATATGGTCATTCCACAGCTTTTCACGGTGGATTTGTTTAGAAGCCTGATGTCTTCCTTCGGCAGGCTGTGGAATATGTGGACTTCTGTGTAGAAGAGATTTGAACTTCTTCATGACATTTTTGGATAAAAACATGTAGATGTTTAAACACACACACACACACACACACACACACACACACACACACACACACACACTTTAACTGTACTAAAAGGCACTGTTCATAATCAGTCACCTTGCTATGGCATCATGAAAGGCCAATTGAAATGCTAGAGTTTGAGTTACTGAACAGAATACGCCCATCCAGTCCATCTATTAACTGATTAGATCGATAGAATCTGAGTAAGCTGTTTATAATGCACTGTGCTCCTCTAAGCCCTCTCTGGCTTTGGGGAGGATTATGTGGTCAGCTTAATGGATCATCTGATTGATTAGTCTCCAGAGGCCTAAGGGAAGCAGTGTGTGTGTGTGTGTGTGTGTGTGTGTGTGGCATGATCTCGTCACCTCTTAGTGAAGTCCTTGAAGCACAGACGTAGCTTGTTGTGGTGGCGGAAGAGCTTGGGGTCGTCTGGAATGTCAGAGAGGAAGACCTGCGCCACCTCCAGAGGACCCTGCGCACGAGGGGGAATGGGAGCGAGGTAGAGAGTGTGTGTGTTTGTGTGTGTGTGGAGGGGGTTGGTGAGAGGGGAAAGGGAGAGAGCGATAAAGACAGGAAGAGAGAGGGAGAGAGATGGGACAGGAGAGGGGGAGACAGAGAGAGTGAGGGAAAGAGGAAGAGAGAGACAGAGAGAGAACCATCACATTCCAGACCAAATTCATAAATAAACACTCTAAATATTCACGAATAAACACCCTTAATATTCCCAAATAAACATCTAAAATATTCATAAATAAATATTGTAAATATCCACAAATAAACACGCATAACACTATTCCAAGCAGTGCCTGAGTCATGGCTGAGCATTTGCCTTCAGTCAGACCAAGTAACAACAGTGGCAGCAGAGCCACTACTCTTTCTGCTGAGCCAGGTTAGCGGTGGTTGCTAGGTTGGCCTAAGAGTGGCTGCTAGGTTAGGCTAGAGACCTTCTAATGAGGAGACACAGCACTCAATCCTTCATAGAAATGTATGAGGTTAGTGTGTAACGCCAGTATGGCAGTTGTCTACACACATCCCGCCCCTTTCACAGCCAAATGTCGACATGTGGACACATCGTGCCAATCATGCGGTGTGCTGTGAATACTTGGTGCCAATCATGTGGTGTGACCTCGCCACTGGAGCTCTCGCCACTGGTTGGTGTCGTGACGACTCGGCCACACGCAGTTCTGCTCAAAATAGATGCCCGATAAGTGCCCAAAGTGTGCTGCAATGTGGCCACCGAGTGGATGAACCTGCCTAAAAGTTAACAGTGGCTGCTTGGTTAGCCTACATGGTTAACAGTGGTTGCTAGGTTAGCCTATCTGGGTGGCGGTGGCTACTTGGCTAGCCGACATGGTTAACAGTGGCCGCTAGCTTAGTCTATCTAGTTGGTAGTGACTGTTAACCAAAAATCCTTCATTACTATATAAAAATAATATAGCTCCGCTTTCACCCTCTCTGGGTTAGCCTACCTGGTTGACCGCGGTTCCCACGCAGCCTTGCAGCACCATCTGGAGCATCTTGTGGTCGGCGGGGTCCTGGTGCGTGGCGAAGGCGAGCTCCTGAGTCTTCTTCTGCATGTCCTCAATGGCCACCTCCATCGGCACCAGAATGATCTGAATCAGTGGATGTTTAAGAGTACAGGGGAAGAATTAGAACACTTTGGTGCAATAACGCAAATCTCAAACAGGCACATAAGCATCAACGTATGTGTACGCGCATGCGCACACACACACACACACACAAATGGATTAAAGCTAAACTTCAAACAAAAATGTTGTAATCTGAATCAAAGAACAAGAGAGCGGTGCCGGCTGAGGCTTATACAGAAACAATCATACCCAAACACACACACATGCACACACACACGCCCTTGTGTACTCTCTCTCACTCACACACACACACACACATACACACACAAAAGCCATTGTGTACGCCCACAAACACACACACACACACACACACACACACACAAAAGCCCTTGTGTACGCCACCCACAAACACACACACACACACACACACCTCCTCCTTGTTGATGACGTTGATGCGCGTCTTGATGTAGGGGAAGGCGTGGGAGGTGGTGAGGATGGTCTTGCGCTTGTACTGCTCGTGCAGGTCTCCGTGGGCGCGGCCGTCCAGCGTGAAGGGCGTGCAGTACATGAACGTGCGCAGGTTGTAGTTCTTGTCGAAGTACGTGATCCGCTCCTTCAGCTCGTACGTGTCGAAGAAGGGCTCCACGTACGTGATCTGGAGGTAGGCCTGCTCAATGCAAACACACACAGAAACAGACACACACACACACACACACACACACACACACACACAGAAACAGACAGACAGACAGACAGACAGACAGACAGACAGACAGACAGACAGACACACACACACACTACTGTTAGGCTACTGTTTCTGGACGGCGTCTTGGTGCAGAAAGCCCCTGTTTAAAGAGCGATATAAATAAAGGAGCACTGGGCAGGGGAATGGAGACAACAGTGCATTAAAGTTCAAATCTCCCGTCCGCCATATGGAAGAGCTCATCAAGCCTTCCCTGCTGGACGCCATTCAAGACAGATGCATGTGTCCAGCCTCGGGCCAAAAATTATTTGTCTTTTTTCTTTTTTTCTTTTGGGCGGGGAGGTTCCACCCACGTGAACTTATTTGCCTCGGCTTCCTGAAGGAAATCTCACCTTATTGGGGTCCAGCTTGGTCTTGTCCACTGGGCTGGAGTCTTTGATGATCTCCACCAGTTCATCCCCAAAGCGCTCTGCATAAAACTCCTGCAGAGGTTCACATAGATAGATAGATAGATAGATAGATAGATAGAGAGATTACTTTATTCATCCTCGAAGGGAAATTGTGGTGTTAACGGCAGGACAAAGGGGAGTTATTGTAAATAGTTATGGCAGTGGGCAGGAACGATTTCCTATAACGGTCCATGTTACAGCGAAGCTCAAGCAACCTCCAGCTGAAAACACTCTGTTGTCTGACCAGTAGTTCGTTCAGTGGATGTGAGGTGTTGTTCATAATGTTAAGGAGTTTTTGCAACATCCTTCTGTCAACAACCAACTCTAGGGGTTCAAGTGCACTTCCAAGCACAGAGCCAGCTCTTCTAACCAACTTGTTGAGTTTTTTTGGCCTCATTTGCTCTGATACTGGTGCTTCAACAGATGGCTGCAAAGAAAATGGCACCAGAAGCAGCATACTGATAAAAAAAATAATGTTCAACATCCTGCTGCACACATTAAAAAACCTACTGTAAGCTTCCAGGGAGCCATAGCAAAGCATTAACGTAAGGACCTGCCATCCATTAACCAGCAATTCATCATATACTGTACGGTGGAGCATAACCTACTTTTACATAACGTAGCTTTAAAATGGCATGGAAACATCCAGAAAGCCACTACACTACTGTGTTTATGCTTTAATAATTCACCAGCCACTTCTCTCAGCTGAAAACACATGTTGCACAGGCATTCGCGCTGCCTGGAAGCTAAGCTAAGACAACAAAGCTCTCCCTCTTCTCTCCTTCTCTAAATCCTTCTCTTATCTTCCTCCTTCCCTTTATCTCTCCCTCTCTCTATATTGTTTTTAGAAATAGGTTGTGTATATAATGATGGAATTTTTTCTTTTTTTAATCTTTTTCTGAATACATAATGTATGCTGTTCTCTCTCTCTCTCTCTCTCTCTCTCTCTCTCTCTCTCTCTCTCTCTCTCTCTGTCTCTCTCTCTCTCTCTCTCTCTCTCTCTCTCTCTCTCTCTCTCTCTCACACACACACACACACACACTCTCTCTCTCTCTCTCTCTCACACACACACATACACACTCTGAATACATAATGTAATGCTGTAACACTCTCTCTCTCACACACACACACACAGAGAGAGAGCTGAATCACAGCATGTAAGGCCCTGATAGCAGAAAGATGAGGCCCCCGCCCCCCTCCCCTCCCCCTCCCCCAGGCTTATGGCTGCACGTGCCTCCAGGCGATGGGAGATCTCAGCCAGCTTGGTGATGGAGGGCTCCTTGTACACAAACTCCTGCTCGTCCAGGTCGCCGAAGCGGCAGCCGTAGAAGCCTACGCGGAAGTAGGTGCCAAACATCCTCTGCTCACTATGGACACACACACACACACACACACACACACACACACACACACACACACACACACACACACACACACACACACACACGAGATTAGCATCATGAGTGGGGCTCACTGAGGGATCAGTCTGTAACATGCCACTGCTGGGTGTTTATGGCCATCAACCTCTCAACACGGAGGGGAGGGATGACTGGGCGAGTGTGTCTCTCTGTGAGAGAGTGTCTGTCAGGGCAGATCAGGGCATGTCTGCAGTTGTGTGTGTGTGTGTGTGTGTGTGTGTGTGTGTGTGTGTGTGTGTGTGTGTGTGTGTGTGTGTGTATCTCTGTGCATGAATGAGTGAGTGCACTTGAGTGTGTGTATCATCTACAGTATTTGTCTGCATCCGTGTGTTTGTGTTTGCATGAGCATGACTGTATCTGCGGGTGTGTGTATGTACAGTATGTGTGTGTGTGTGTGTGTGTGTGTGTGTGTGTGTGTGCCTCTTTGTGTCTGCTCGTTTGTCTGGGTCTGCATGCATCAGTGTGAGTGGTTGCATGAGTGTGTGTCTGTGTCGGTGTGTGCATAAGTGTATCAGTGTTGGGGTGCATCTGGTTACGGGACAGAGCATAACTGTACACAAGTGCTAGTGTGTGTCTACGTGTGAGTGTGTGCGACTGAAGGGATCATCTGGGATGTGTGTGTGTGTGTGTGTGTGTGTGTGTATGTGTGTGTGTATCTCTTTATGAAGGGTGCATTAAGGTGTGTGTGTGTGTGTGTGTGTGTGTGTGTGTGTGTGCATATCTCTCTTTATGAAGGGTGCACTTGAGGTGTGTGTGTGTGTGTGTGTGTGTCTGTGCGTGTGTGTGTGTGTGTGTGTCTTTATGAAGAGTACATCTGGTGTGTGTGTGTGCATATCTCTCTTTATGAAGGGTGCATTTGAGGTGTGTGTGTGTGTGTGTGTGTGTGTGTGTGTGTGTGTGTGTGTGTGTGTGTGTGTGTGTGTGTGTGTGTGTGTGTGTGTGTTTATGAAGAGTACATCTGGTGTGTGTGTGTCTGTCTTTATGAAGGGTGCATCTGAGGCAGTGCGAGGCCCTGATGAGTGAGAGGCTGAGTAGCTCATGGTGCTGGAGGTGCATCACTCACTCCAGCCCCTCTTCCCAAATGGCCTTTATGTAACCGAGTGGCTGTCTGTGTGTGTGTGTGTGTGTATGTGTGTGTGTGTGTGTGTGTTTGTGTGTGTTACACTGAGT
The DNA here is from genome assembly GCF_963854185.1 of Sardina pilchardus. Taxonomy (NCBI): domain Eukaryota; kingdom Metazoa; phylum Chordata; class Actinopteri; order Clupeiformes; family Clupeidae; genus Sardina; species Sardina pilchardus. Next base: position 30,818,138 of record NC_084996.1, read on the forward strand.
GAGTGTGAACATTACTCGAGTGTGTGTTCGGTTCTGTTATACTCACCCGTTTGGGGGCCAGACAGAACACCAGAGCCCACAGGCAATACCAGAGAGAGGATACGAGCATGAAGAGAATAAAAGAAAGAAGAGAAAGAGAGTGAGTGAAAGAAAGAAAGAAAGAAAGAAAGAAAGAGACAGAAGAACAAAGAAAGACAGTTGTTCTTTTATAAGCCGTGTCACACATGCACACACTTTTAACATTTATTTGACGCAAATTTGAGACGCTTCAGTGGAAGTGAATAGTTCTTACCTCCCATCCTGAGCTCTGGAGGAGGTTGCGCACAAACACACACGCACGCAGGCACGCACACAGACACACACACAGACACAGAGACACACACACACACACACACACACACACACACACACACAGGGAGAGAGAGAGAAAAAGAAAAGGAGGGATGATCAAAAGGAACGTCAGCATGTGATGGAATAACATTATCGGAGGCCTAAGAGGATCAGAGATTTAACAAGACTTATCCAAAATGCTCCGGCAAAGATGCCAGGCAGCCCGGCACGCTACGCTACGCTACGCTACGCTACGCCTCCACTGGATTCTGCCTCACACATCCATGTCTCCTTTGATACCAAAGCCACCTCTTCCCCTTCATATACTGACATTCAGACACATGCTGTCCGTGCGGTAATAATGCAGGCCAGCCGCGGGCCGGCGGGGGGCGCCCAGTGGAACGGACCTGGTTGTAAACTTTGTTGAAGGCGTCCTGCAGCTTGCCGTGGACGGTGGCCAGCTTCTTGAAGTCCCGGTTGGCCTCGTGGACGGGCAGCAGGATCTTGTAGACCTCGTTGATGGCTTCATACATGGCAGCCTGAGGGAACGGGTCAACGCCCAGAGGGAAAGAGAGAGAGAGAGAGAGAGAGAGAGAGAGAGAGAGAGAGAGAGAGAGAGAGAGAGAGAGAGAGAGAGAGAAGGAGAGAGAGAGAGACAGAGATAGACAGACCGAAAGAGACAAACAGAGAGTAAGCGAGAGAGAGAGAGAGAGAGAAAGAAAGAGAGAGACAGAGAGAGAGAGTATGAGAGAGAGACAGACAGAGAAGACAGAGATAGAGACAGACAGAGATAGAGATTTATCTATCACGCCTTTTATCAAAGCATTTCACATAAACATGTCATTAAAACACTTTCAACAGTCAACTTCCTGGCCTTGGTACATACATCCTCTGTTAAAAAAAACGACTGACAGCAAGAGCACTACGCCTTGTGCCACATACTTTCAAAAGCAATTTGCTCATCATCTCCTGCGAGAGAAGGGCGGGAGAAAAAGGACGAGTGAGATGGTGAGAATGAGGGAACAATAGAGAAAGAGAGAGAAAAGAGAGAGATAGAGAGAGAGAGAGAGAGAAAGACCACTCACTACCCACAGCTGCTGTCTTGCAGCACTTCAGTAGCCAACTCAAAGCAGACTATGTGGCTCACCATATATACACACACACACACACACACACACACACACTGTCTGAGGGCAGGCCCCGGCGTGACTCTCACCATGTGGAAGGAGGAGGCGGCCTGCTCCAGCAGCCCCACCAGGCCGGACTCGCTGAAGTATTTCCCAGCGCAGATGCCCTCCTCCTCAGGAGACAGGATGTCATCAGACACGGCAGATTCTTCCAGCACATTAGAGGAAATGCTCTACACTCAGAAAGAGAGAGAGAGAGACAGAGAGAGACAGAGACAGACAGAGAGAAAGAGAGAGAGAGAGAGAGAGACAGAGACAGAGACAGACAGAGAGAAAGAGAAAGAGAGAGAGAGACAGAGACATTGGGTGTGAGACTAGAACTAAACACTATCTGCTGAATTGCAAAAAACCACACACACACACACACACAATATACAGTAAACACACACACCTATATACAGTACACACACACACACACACACACACCTATATACAGTACACACACACACACACACACACACACACACACACACACGGCTGTTGCTGCTCACCTGGAAGGTGACGCAGCCGATGGGCAGGTAGCGGCAGTCCTCCAGCATGTTGAGGTACTCGGCCACCAGGGCGGCGCTGTGCACCAGGCAGTGGGCTGCCTCCGCGTGGTTGCCCCTCTCCGAGTGCTTCCCCGCCATGTTCTGCAGCCACGTCAGACGCAGGTCCGGCGAGTTCTGGTAACCCTTGGCGATCCTGAGGTCAGAGAAAGAGCAGAGCCAATGCTTTTGAGGGGCTGCTATACTCTCCATGATTGGATCTCTGCCATTTACCAGGATCATGAAAAGACACTTGAGGTGACTATACTCCCATAATATCCTGACTTCCAACAACCTTACTGAGAGGAAGAATTCCAAAACCATGTGTAGGCTGTCATGAAGCATGAAGCAAAGCCTAGCATGCAGTCATTTCCTGTGTTTTATGCTAAGTTAAAAGAAACAAAACCAAATGAATACCATATTAACTGCCCTCGTGTATTATCCTCATAGCTGAAGAAATGTTGCAAAATCAATGCATAAACCGCAGCTGATAGTGGGGAAATTACAGTAGATTGAATCGGTTAGGCACTGGTCTAACAGCTGGTAAGTGTTAAGTGGAGTTGAGTTCAGACCAAAGATATTTGACGAGATGTTCTACGACCTTGCAAACATGCATGAATACTTGCGACGGCGTGCAACATTTAATTCACACCGCTGCAACTCCATCTGCAATGGTTTCCTCTCGTCGTGGGTATTTGGTGTGAATTGGGCCTTAGAGATCTTGATAAAGGGTCTCATGTAGAGTCAGTGTTGGGATCATATGACCGTGTTCTGCGTGGCGATGACTCTGTGTTCGTGGTGGAGGAGGTTGTTTTAAACCGAGCACGTTGAGTAAGGGTCCCGGACTCCTTCTAATGAACGTTGGCCATCATGTGCTTCCCATCATTTTCACTCTAATCAGACCATTCCGCAGCCAATTCAGTGTCCTGTCTATGAGGTATTGTCATCTCAAGGGGAATCACATGGCGTCACATGGAGGAACATCATCTCTGTAGGCCTCTACTCATCAACTGAGTGCATGTGTTTACGTGTATGTGTGTGTGTGTGTGTGTCTATACCATACAATTAGGAGAGGAAAACGGATGTTTCCCATTCCAGGCACATTGTGTTCCGTGTTTATAAAAGAGAGGAACCCAGGCACTCTGACTAACTATACTGATACTCAATATTTCACTGCACTCAACCACCTTAATTTCAATCCCATTAGCAACACAAAGGGCCTGATTAAAGGAACAAGAACATTAATTATACAACAAAAGCCATTATGGAGTTGTAGTCGTTAGGAAAGTGTAGGTGGGAAATGAGTTGGAGTGGTTTGTCTCCCATTGGTGTTAAAGGGGGTTTCAAACCAAAGATTCGCAACGAGATGAGCTGCGACGTTCTAGAACCTTCCAACTGCAACTAGAATGGTAAGTGAATGGCAAGGTGAATGCTTTGTGAGGGCTTCCAACAGCTGGCAACGACGCGCAACATTTAATTCACACCGCTAAAACGAGCTGAAGTGGTTTGTCTCCCATTGGTCTCTTGTCTGTGCCTGTGGTGTTAGCATTAGCTACGTGGGACTGGAGGGCTAGCGCACCTGTACATGAGGTCCAACAGCATCTCTGTGTCTGTGGTGTTAGCATTAGCTACATGGGACTGGAGGGCTAGCGCACCTGTACATGAGGTCCAACAGCATCTCTGTGTCTGTGGTGTTAGCATTAGCTACGTGGGACTGGAGGGCTAGCGCACCTGTACATGAGGTCCAGCAGCATCTCCGGGTCCTGCTGGTGCTCCTTCATCTTCACCGTGTCCGTGAGAATCATGTGGAGGTTGAACACCAGATCCTGGACCTGAGGAAAACACACACACACACACACACACACACACCATTAGAAACAGATCTGCTGCCCTGACCGCTCACCTGCTCTTGGAACGGCGAGTCGCAAAGCTCAAGGTTGTCCTCACACACACACACACACAATCATCATTAGAAACAGATCGGCTGCCCTGTTGGTAGCCGTTGGGCTGCGGGGCTGTGTGTGGCCTTGCCCTGCCTCTGCCCCTGCTGCTCATTCGGCCCTTCAGCTCCCCAAAAACCTCAGGAGTAGCGGATGACTAGAATCAGATGTGTCAGATTAGGGCCGACGTCTCAGATCTTTGGAGAATGCCAGAGCTGGAGGGCTGCTCTCCATATATGGGTGCTACGGTGTGAACCAGGGCGGGTTCCTCCCTCTTCCTCCACTGTATATACATCACTGTGGCCCCTGCTATGGTCAGGACCAGAGCCTTTATTGTATCCGTTACTGTGTACTGCCTTCTGCTATACCCTCCACTATACCCATCACTGTGGCCCCTGCTATGCCCAGGACTAGAGCCTATTGTGTCCAGTGCTGTGTCCTGCCCTCTGCTATAACCTCCACTATGCCCATCACTGTGGCCCCTGCTATGTCCAGGACTAGAGCCTTTACTGTATACAGTGCTGTGTACTGCCCTCTATTCATGAGTTTCATCAGGTCCCTTTCTACAGGTGTATAAAAATCAAGCGCTTAAGATTATGAATGCAGACTGCAAGGTGCTTGATTAACCCACCTGTGGAAAGGGACCTGATGAAACCCATGAATAGTGCTACACCAGGCATGTAAATGCTTACGGTACTTTATTGCTGTTACTGATATAGTCTTTCTTAGTGTAATCTTTCTTAGTGTGAATGGCTCTTCACCGTGGCCTGCACTGTATCCAACGCTGCAACCCCAGGGGTCTGTGTGTGTGTGCGTGTGTGTGTGTGTGTGTGTGTGTGTGTGTCTCTCTCTCTCTACAGTGCCCTAAGCACTCACCTGCTCGGGGAACGGCGAGTCGCGCAGCTCCAGGTCGTCCTCTGCGTAGGTGAGGATGGTCTTGAGCGAGTGGCGCAGGTGATCCTCGTTGAAGTTCTGCGACGTTCCCACCAGGGAGGACAGGGACATGGTCACCTGCATCTTCACACGCGCAAAGTTCTGCGCCACAACAAGGAGACGTGATGAACACTTCACATATGAACTTGCAGCATTTAACATACAGTGTGCAGTGCAGCATCTAAACATATATACATATGCTGTACACATATAGGATATACCCATGTTTCTAACACTGATGCATGTATGCTGCTGGCTCATGACTTTGGCTAATCCAGTGTGCGTAAGTGAGGAGGAGTTATTCTCTGAGTGCAGCAGAAAGGAGAGTAATACCGGAGGGAAGGTGTCTGTGTGAGTGGGACTACCTATTTGGCGGTGTTGACGTTCTTCTCCATAAGTATGTGGAGGAGAGTATTGGAATGACTGTGTGTATGTGTGTGTGTGTGTGTGTGTGTTATTCTTACGTTGCCGATCTCAAAGCTCTGTCTCATGAGCAGTTAGAGTGATGCGC
>NC_084996.1:30833565-30836065 GCF_963854185.1 Sardina pilchardus
AAGCACAGCAATATTTAATTTCACCATTTAATCGGTCATTGTGTGTGCGTGTGTGTGTCTGTGTGTGTGTGTGTGTGTGTGTGTGTGTCTGTGCGTGTGTGTTGAGTTTGCAAACATAGCAATATTTGCTTTCACCATTTAATCAGTCATTGTGTGTGTGTGTGTGTGTGTGTGTGTGTGTGTGTGTGTGTGTGTGTGTGTGTGTGTGTGTGTGTGTGTGTGTGTGTGTGTGTGTGCGCGTGTGCGTGTGTGTGTGTGTGTGTTACCTTCTTGGCTAGTTGCCGTGTGGGAGCAGGAAAGAAGGTGGAGCTCTCCAGGAAGGCAGACATGCGATTAGAGCTTCGCTCCATCGCCTTCCACAGAGCCATGGACAAGAAGAGGATGGGGTGATGAAGAGAGAGAGAAAAAGAAAGAGAGAGAAACACAAAGAGAGAGAGAGAGAAAACCATGGTGGAAGAGAGTGACATGAAACAGATGAATGGATGGATGACAAATGACTTTGAATCTCGATCCCTGGAGGGCTGGGTGAAGGTAAGGATCACCTTTTGATGGACCCGCCAACGCTCTCAGACATGGACGAGAGGACATTTTGAGCAGCGTCCAGTACTCAAGCTGAGAGAACGCTGGCCAGTCCAGACCCTCCAGGCATGGAGTTGACCACCACTAACAAGGTTTTTCAAAGAGGATGGAGACCAAACCTGACACCCACTCAAATAACGGGTCAAAAAGTCAGTCAGTTTAGCTCTCATCCTCTGTGGACTACCTTGCTAACACCGAAGTGAAAATGTTAATGTTAAAAGAAATCTTTAATGCTAACAGAAAATCCTTTACTTTTGTTAGAAATATTTAATGCTAAAAGAAATCCTTTGCTTTTGTTAGAAATCTTTAATGCTAACCAAAATCAATTGCTTTTTAAAAAAATCTTTAATGCTAACATAAATCCTTTGCTTTTTGTTAGAAATCTTTAACGCTAACAGAAATCCTTCACTTTCCTTAGATGCTGCTGGCATGATGAGCGAAGGAGAGAAATGAGAAACGTAACCAGAAAACTAGCCGTCTGCTTGCCCTTGCTAGTCCTGCTGTTACACACACCTTTCATGGCCAGAGCTACAACACACTGATCTCCCTGTTAAGACTTATGAGTCCCACACCAAAGGGATTTATTTATTTACGGTAATGCTGGTGGCCATTTTGTTGCTTCCCAGAATCACAGGGTGGCAACTCACTGGCCACTAACCACCACCAACCAACCCAGCTAAAGAAAAGCTGACCAGTGAGAGCACCACTTGCTGGTGTTTTAAGCCCCCAACATCGTCTTCCAGGCAGCACTGCCGCCATTGACTTAAAGGCACCTAATCCCAATCCTAATCCTAAACCTAACCCTAACCCTAACCCTAACCCTAACCCTAACCCATGCCTAACCCTAGCGCCTTCCAGGCAGCGCTGCCTTAAAGACAACATTGGGGCTTAAAACACCAAGAGACGAGAGCACCATCCTGGCTTAACTGGGGTCTCCTGATCCTGTTCTGTCCCTCTACTGGCCGGCCCCTGGAGCACATGAGTATGACCCTGGTCATGGGAGAATGAAGCCGGCTGATTGAATGGCTGAGAGCAAAGCATGGCAAGAAGGAGGTCTATGGTGCGCCTGGACAGACCGGGAAAGGATGGTGGAGGAGGATGACAGGAGGCGAAAAGGAGAAGGCTCGCTCCTCAATGGGGATGAGGAAGAGGAGGAAGAGGAAGAAAAGGAGGAGGAGGAGGAAGACTGGGGCGAGGACACAGGGTGGTGGGTGCGTGTGTGTGTGTATGTGTGTCCGTGTGTGTGTGTGTGTATGGGGTTGGGTAGAGGACACATGCCTGTGGGATATAGGTATGGGGGGGGGGGGGGGGGTGAGGGGGGGTAGGCACCTGCTTGAGCTCACAGCTGGAGTTGGGGTTGCGGCGGAGCACGGACCTGGAGCCACCCGGAGCGTAAGCGGAGTTTACCCAGGAGTGAGAGCGGTCAATCCCCTGCTCATCAGCCGACAACGACACACACACACACACACACACACAGGGCACAGGGGCACACACACACACACACACACACCAGGAGGGGGGGGGGGGGGGGGTCAAGGGACAGGAAGGACGAGAGGAAGGGGTTGACAGTGGGAGAGGGGGAGATGAGGAGTAACGGGGGGAGAGGTGGAGGGGAGAGGAGACGGAGAGGACGGAGGGGACAAGGGGGGGGGGGGGAGACGGGCGGACACACAGGTGGACAGAAGCACAGCACACAGATTGCGTCATTGACATGGGCAGCGGCAACCCCCAATATGCACAGGGGTGCATGTGTACACGCATACATGGCAACCCCAGACATGGAGGTCAAGATCCTCTGCAGATCAACAAGACTTCAGCTCAGAGCACAGGAAGACATTTGGGGGATGGGGGGATTGGGGGTGGGCAGAGAGGGAAACAGGAAACGCATCACAGGACAGGACTTCTTGAGGTCTTCAAACAG
>NC_084996.1:30843565-30853565 GCF_963854185.1 Sardina pilchardus
TGAATATAATTTTAATATTGGATATCATATTAACAGAGATCAAAGCTACTGAGAGTGGGAAGAGCTATGTGTGTGCATTGGCTGGATTCCCTGCTCTATGCTGTGGGGTCAAGGTCAACTGTTGCAACGCTAGGGGGGCATTACCTTCCCCAGTGATTGGCCCTGGAATGAAGTGAGATTTCACAACCAATCCCCACACGCGCACACACACACACACACACACGCGCACCAACATATAAGAGAGAGACGCTCCGGTGGACACCATTCAACATGCATTGACTCAGCCAGTACTCAACACTAGCTCTAGGCCTCCTACCGTAGCTCCATTTCAACAGGCATCCCATCACTTCACACAAACACATCACACATCCACCGAGCACATCCACCAGAACACCTAATGCATCTCTGATTTCAGACCACTTGAGGCACTAAACACGACAAGAACTTTTCTACCACATCCTCCGGGACTGGAGTGAGATCACCGTTGATTGGCTAGCGCCCCGGTAACCAGTAAACTGACTTCCGTGACGACGATGCGGTCGCTGTGCAGGCTATTCGTGGTGGCGGTCGCCGCCGGCGTGTGGGCGTTTGCCGGCATAGGGGTACGTGCGGCCCCGACGACGCCGACGCCGACAGGGCAGCCGGCCTCCGAGGAGGAGGTGAACGTGCTGATGTTCGGCGTGCTGCAGCTATCCGAGTCGCTGCGCCACACCTACCGCACCACCGAGGCCCGGCTGGACCGGCTGGCCAGAGCCGTGCGCAGCACCGAGAGCCTGATGCAGCGCGTCGACCGCCAGACGCTGGAGGCCAAGCAGGCCGAGGTCCAGATCAGAGAGGGCATCCACCACCTCCAGGTGAGAAGGGGCTGCGGGGCTGATGACGGGATGAGCAAACTGACCTGCCATGTTTACATATTGACCCGTGTGTGAGAAAGAGGCCAGTAAGCTAAAGCCGTCACCACTAATGTAAAAAAAGAAGTGGTGACTGTCTACCTCACAAATTGGTTACTTAATTGGCCCTGAAGGTCCTGGTTTCAGAGAGTGCTGGTAGATCATTGAATGTAAGTTAAAAAGAGTAGCTACGCAAAGGATTTTTCACACAGCTGATGAAGGTGTCAAAACAACCATGGACCTATGGGTCTAAAATCCACAGTGCACATATACTGACGAAAATGTGTATGTGTACTATTAGCGTCTGTGACCAAAAAGCATCCATTCAGATCCATCTTCAGAATCAGAATCGGATTCATTGGCCAAGTATACTTACATAAAGGAATTTGACTTTGGTAGATGTTAAAGTCAAATTCCTTGTATATGTAAGCAAGACGTGACAGGCTTGACGTATGTGTGATCATGATGTGACCATCTGTGGTGCGGTTCCCAGGCGCAGACTGCGGATCTCAGGAGCTCCACGCAGCAGGCTAAAGGGAAGGTGGAGCAGGTGCAGCAGCAGGAGCTGGAGCTCAAGATGAAGCTGAGCGGACTGGAGTCCACCCTCAGCAGCGCCAGCCCCGACAACGTCAAATCACTCAAGGTACACAACAACAACAACAACAACAACTACTACTAGAAAAGCACTCAGAGAGCACAAACCTCCGGCAAGCGAACACATAACTGCCTCATGCATCCAGACGGTGATACGGATCACTCCAAAATGTAATAGTTTCTTCCTTGGGTAATTTCATATCTTTCCTAAAAATTTTATCGAAATCCATCCATAGCTTTTTGAGTTATCTTGCGAACAAACAAACAAACCCCGATGAAAATATAATCTCCTTGGCGGAGGTAACAACAACAAAACACTAACAAACCAACAACAAAGGGGGGACTAACTCACTACCTACGTCCCCCATCTGAGCCAACAACAGCTAGAAACGATTCTATTAAACTCTTCTATTAAAACACTCACTCACTTATGAGATTTGAGAAATGTATGACCAGGCCATCGGACTGAAACTGAGTCGGATTCATTTGATTTGGGAACATTCTGTGCTAGCATCAGCATACTGATTAACTGCATCGTCATTGTCAGGTTGCCTGGGTTCTAAATAGTCTCTGCTTTCAGGACACTGTTCAGAAGCACTCAATGCTGCTGAAGGATTTACTGGACTGGACCAAGACACAGAGGGAGAAAATAGAACTACAGAACCAACAGTTGACCCAGTTACAGAAACAGGTACAAATCCAAATCCTTTTGTGTTTAAAATCACAACAATAATATGTCTAATGTAATATATCCACCCTGTGTGTTACCAGGAAATAATCAATAGCACTCTGTGAAAGTCTGTTGTGCCTTTGTTAGTTAGATCATTTGTTTTTGTTTGTAGCTAACACAAGTGTTTCTGTGTATTACAGAAAGGGTCGTAACACTTGCCTGAAGCAAGGACACATTGGACACTCCACACAAGACCATACTTCAAGCTATTTACATACCAACAAACAGATCCAGCCAATACATTTCATCCAATACATCATATTATATAACACTGTATTTTAATGTTTCTTATATGCTTACTTATTAAATTATGTGTCACTTACTTATGTTACTAACTTGCCTTTGATATTTAAAATAAATATTGATTCAATAATCTCTGTCTGGTGTGAAGTGGCTTTGAACCAACCAGTCATTTGAATAGATAATCTCAAGAGAGGTACAAGCGCCAGTGTGTGTTTTTAATCAGGCATACCCGTAGAGCATGCAAGACCATACCAATGTCTGTGTGTGTGTGTGTGTGTGTGTGTGGGGTGTGTGTGTGTGTGTGTGTGTGTGTGTGGGGTGTGTGTGGGGGGTGTGTGTGTGTGTGTGTGTTTCCCCACCTGTAGTGTGTGTGCGGCGTGTAGACATAGCGCGCGGGGAACTCCAGCACTTCTTTGGTGGGCCGCACGCGCAGGTCTGGATAGGGCTTCACATGCAGCAGCTCAGGGGACAGGCAGTAGTGAGGGGCCTCTGGGGCCGGAGAGATGTCTATCTTCAACTGGGCTGAGAGGGAGAGAGAGAGCAAGAAAGAAAGAAGATTGGGAGAGAGGGGGTCAGAGGGAGGGAAAGAGAAAGAGAGAGAGAGAGAGAGAGAGAGAGAGAGAGAGAGAGACAGAGAGAAAGACAGAAGAGAGGGAGAGAGACAGGGAAGGAGTTTAAAGAGAGCGAGAGGGGAGACAGAGGTACAGGGGTGGAAAGATGTGGAGAGATTGTGGACGTAGGACAAAAGGGGGAGGAAAATGGAAAGAAAGTGGAGAAGAACGATGAAGGATGGCTACAGGTTATTGATTATTATTCAAAAGCACATTTTGAGTCACAAAAGATGAGTGTGATAAAATAGAAGATGACAACATCAAACCTTAAAGCAAGCTAAATGACTGGGTTTACATGCAATTCAGTATCCCGAAGTATCCGGATGGAATTTGGGCATGTAAACATCACATCCCAATTTCAATACCCTGGATAAGCTCTGATCCCGGTTTTGAGTTACCTGGTTACGCTAGGTGGCATATTGGGATACTGTTCCATGTATACACCTTATCTCGATTTCTCACGCAAACGTGTGATTGTACTAGAAACCAGGATAGGGTGTGCTACCAGAACTTTTGAAGTGTTGGCAAACGGGATACTAGGATTCATCATGTATAGTATATACAAGGATATTAATAACCGGGTTTCTCTGTGTTCATGTAAACATTACATTCCAAATATGATCATAACCGGGATACTGAAGTACCTGTACATGTAAAAGTAGTCAATGATACCATTTAAAGTAAGTTAGTAAATTAAGTGATAAAGGTAATTCAGAAGTAAATGTGGAGCATTGTGTTGCGGGTTTAACAGTTGCAGCAGATGTAACAGTTGTGGTTGCAGCGTATAAGGTTAGGTTGGGGGTGTGCGAGTAAGTACAGTTGTGGTGGCAGAGTGTAAGGTTAGAATGGAGATGTGCAAGTACCAGTGACAGGTCTCAGCCTCCTCAGGACAGAAGAAGGTCTACGCATGTCAGCCAGAAACTTATACAGATCCTCATCACTCAACCTGTCCCCTTCCTACACACACACACACACACACACACAGATACACAAACACATAAAAAGACACACAAAGAAACACATGTACACATGAATGCTTATTCCAGCTGGACATCCAGAGACATGCTCACAGTCCTGCACACATACGAACAGAGATAAGCACAAACCAACACACTGATGTGGTCCTGTTTGACCAAAAGATCAATGGAGCACCGAAAAAAGGACACAAGATGTCCAGCATGTATTGACCGCTGACCTGTTTAAAGAAGTTGGTGACGGTGAGCGTGGCCGGACGGAACGTGGCGAAGTTGCACATGTCCTCCCCAACACTCATCCGCTCGAAGCCCTTCTTCTTACGCTCGTTCCACGTTCCTTTTCTCTCTGCGGAAAACAAAACGAGGACGAAGTCAGTGAGGTGGAGATACTATAGAATATATAGGATGATTAAATTCCATTCGTACTGTATATGGACCCTGATGACGGTGAAATGAGGACAATAACAATCAAAAACAACCTTTTCTCTCTGCGGAGCAAAACAAGAATGAGTCAGTGAAGTGGGAAGACATGTATAGAATTTATACAATGTTTAATTTCATTCGTATATGGACCCTGACGACTGTGAAATGAGGACAATAACAATCGAAAACATAACTAATGGAACCTAATGAGGTTCAGAAATGAGAATTTTCAGCAGGGTAAAACCTTGCGCAGAAGCCCAGCCAGTCCCAGCAAAGACATAGCTTGGTGCATATGGGTCATCATGTGTCTAGTTAAATAAGAATGCAAGACATATCTGACCTGTAAAAACCATCTACATGTAGGTCAATGGTAAGGGACACTGAGGCCTTGCAACAGAAGCCATTTGACCTGACCTGACCTCAGCTATGCCCTAATGTCAATGCAGATCAGCAGAAACAAGGTCACTCTGGGGTTAATATTCACTAACCCACTTCATATGAATAAAACAGAAACATGAACAAAACAGGAAGCATGAACAGAGAGAATAAACACTGTAAATGCATTGTGCGCCATGTAATATAACTTCATTCTAATGCCATATATAATATGTAGTAATCCTCTAGAATATACACTTAACACCATGTTTGGTAAATAAACAAATGTATCGTGCCCTATGTAATATCATTTCATTCTAAAGCCATATAATATCATTTCATTCTAAAGCCATATAATATCATTTCATGCTAATGTCATGTAATATGTAGCAATCCTCTAAAATGTACACTTGACACCATGTTTGGTAAATAAACGAATGCATCGTGTCCCATGTAATATCATTTCATTCTAATGCCATATAATATGTAGTAATCCTCTAAAATGTACACTAAACACGATGTTTGCTAAATAAACAAATCTGCTGGATTGTAAAGTAATGCCATATTTGGGGACTTAAGAGATGTAATGTGCTGTAACTGCTGAATGAACAACTGTGCTGTAATCTCCTCTCCTCTAATCTAATCCCTAATGTCCTGTCATGTCCGCATGTGGCATCCCTCGGCAGTGGAGAGGGATTTGGGCCAGAGGCATCTGAGATGTCGGAGTTAAGTCAACATGCTGGTGTGGTGTGTGGTGTGCAGTAGTATGGTGTAGTGTACTATTGTGTGGTGTAGTGTAGTGTGCTATTGTATAGTGTGCTATTGTATAGTGTATTATTGTGTGGCGCAGTGTACTATAGTGTACTCTTGTATAGTGTGGTGTGGTGTACTATTGTGTAGTGTGGCGTTCTATTGTGTAGTGTGATTTACTATAGAGTAATGTACTATAGTGTACTATTGTGTAGTAAAGTGTGGTGTAGTGTACTACTGTGTGGTGTAGTAGTGTACTATAGTGTAGTATTGTGCAGTGTGGTGTAGTGTACTATTGTGTAGTATTGTGTAGTGTGGTGTGTCGTAGTGTGTCTGAGGTACCGCTGTCTGAGTCGGGGTCGGAGCGCTCCAGCCCCCCTACGCTGCTGACGATGTTGAGCAGGTGGATGGCGGTCCAGGCGAAGGGCATGCGGAAACGACCCAACCTGGTGCACGACTGCTCCGCCTGCGTACGCAACTTCTCCAGCTTCTCCTTATGCTGCGCACACACACACACACACACACACACACACACACACACATATGTTTACATAGGCATGTACGCACACAGAAACACAGGCAGGCACACAGCCAGCAATTCAAACATTATATAACTAATACACTTACAGTTGTGGTCATAAGTTTAAATATGTTTTTCCTGAAAATACAGGGGGCATAACTATATATACCCAGGCTATGTTAAATTCCCATAGAAGCAGGCAGCTTTTTATTTTTAAAGGCCAGTTATTTCATGGATCCAGGAAACGATGCATCCTGATAAAGTTACCTTGGCCTTTGGAATAAAAAATAGCCCCACATCATCACATACCCTTCACCATACCTTGAGATTGGCATGGTGCTTTTTTTCAGTTATCCTAATAGTTGGTTTGATTTGCATTGAGCTCAATAAGCAAAGGTTACATTTTTCCTCATGTTGTTCATTAAAGCATCAAGCAATTTCCAAAAGATTATTTTTTTATACCTCTTTTTAGTCAACTTGAGCATGTGTATGTAAACGTATGACGTCAACTGTATATACAGGGCTCCCAATCAAAAATGTAAAATTCTTGTCTACTTTTCCCTGACAAAAACCTGCATTTCCATGACTCACTATGTAATTAATTGTACAATATACCGACCAATGATTTCAGAGCAGCCGTGTCACGTTCAAGAATATTTTCCTATTTTAGTGCAAGATTTTAAAACAATAGGCATTGAATAAACTAATGTGGGCAACTCAAGCAAGCAGGACAGCTAATAACCAGATATGCACCAATTCTGCGTGGAAATATTTTTTTGGCAAGTACATGTTATACTGCTACAACAAAATTCCCTGATATTCCAATCAGGGAATAGATTTCCCAAAATGATATGATGATATTCCATGACTTGTGGGAACCCTGTATATATCAGTGAGGCATAATGAACTTTTAAGATATTGCGGTATACTGTAAACCAAAATAGTATGTTCTTTTCTTTTTGAAGATTTCATTAATTAATTTAATAGAAAAGATTGGTGATTTCTTCTTTCCTCTAAACCAACCAATACCGGTTCTTCTCGGCTTCACCATTCAACAGCTTTAGCATCAGCTCAAAGTTATTTAAGCTTTGACGGACACAAAGTGTCCTTAGTTAGCTTTAAATCAGATTGCCTCACCATGGAAATTTCTATTTTAAGACATTATATATTCTGCGTCATTGCCAAGTCCTTGCATACTTGGACCGTTTTAGGAGTTTGCTGGACATTGATCGTCATCAAGACAAATATTGCAACGGTCGGGAATGAATTGAGAAACTATTACAGGCGTACTCTGCCAAGCGCACTTGTCTGCCTGCCTCTCACGCACGCACACAAAGATGCACACTTGCATGCAAACGCACACACTCTCTCTCTCTCACTCTCTCTCTCTCTCTCTCACACACACACTCTCTCTCTCTCTCTCTCTCTCTCTCTCTCTCTGTCTGTCTGTCTCTGTCTGTCTGTCTCGCTCACACACACACACACACTCTCCCTCTCTCACACATTCACACACACACACACACACACACACACACACCCCTTCAGTTCCCATCCAGTGGACATGTGCTTTCTTGGCTCTAATATTTGATCGTCTGTGCCAGACTGCCCTTCTCACCTATTTCTCTTTCCTCTGCAAATAGATCCCTGACCTTGATCAAGTTTGCTTTAATATTAGACAATTCTTAAATATTGGCTTTCCTGATTCTGATGAAGCAAACACAGGTGACCACATGTCACCCATTTGGGACTCTGCAAGTACAGTTCAGAGATCAGTCTGGTGTGTAGAGAGGCTGCAGCTCACCTTGGTGGAGTCGGACTCTTTCATGATCATGTAGGGCTCACAGCACTCCCCTATGTCGCCCTGCTGCAGAACCTTCTCCAACTGAGAGAGAGACAGGCATAAAAAGAGAGAGAGAAAGAGGTAGAGAGAGAATGTGTGTGTGTGTGTGTGTGTGTGTGAGTGTGTGTGATAGACAGGGGTGGGGGGGGGGGACAGAGAGGGAATGTATGTGTGTGTGTGTGTGTGTGTGTGTGTGTGTGTGATAGACATGGGTGGGGGGGGAGACAGAGAGGGAATGTATGTGTGTGTGTGTGTGTGTGTGTGTGTGTGTGCGTGCGTGTATGTATGTGTGTGTGGGGGGGGGTACAGTTTTCATAGAAAGAACGAGAGAGAAAGAAGGAAGGAAACATGACAGAGAGAGAGACAGTGAGACAGACATGATGAGACAAGACAAGGATGTCATATAAAGAGAGAGAGAGAGTGAGAGAGTGTGAGAGAGAGAGACAGAGAGAGAGAAGGAGAGGGAGAGCATAAAAGAGAGGATTGGATAATGCATGAACTAATAAAACCCAATTCTAAAGCAGGAACACAAGAGAGGTCATGAGAGAATGACCGAGTGACACAGTGAGGCACAGCAGCAGCAGCAGCAGCAGCAGCAGCAGCGCAGGTCATTTCCCCACCGAGCCGTGGGCTAGTGGCGCCCCCTGCTGGCTGCTCGTAGCTACCTTGATGACCAGGAAGATGTCTGCGGAGGGGTATGTGATGGAGAAGATGGCGGAGCGGGCCAGGGTGGAGATGGCCGTGTGGGGGATGTGGGGCCGCAGCAGGCCCTTCATCTGATCGGAGTTCAGGTCAAAGTGGAAGTCCTCCGAGATCTGGGAGGAGATGGGGAGGGCCACAGGAGGTAGCGGAGGAGGAGGTGGAGGAGGAGGAGGAGGAGGAGAGAGGCAGGGAATCAGGACAATCGGCACAGCCATTTTCAATTTAAGTCAATCTCCAGGTCGCAGATCTAATGCAAGCATCCAAACTCTCCAGATCTAATCTAAAAGATTAGTGGAGTTAATGCAAGTAACTCCATGATAATAATAATACAAAAAAAACTGAATACCTTTTTCTTTTCTTTGACATCATACAGAGCCAGTGTTCCAAATATTGGCTCAATTTCTATCTCAAACCTGGAGGGACAACCAGGAGACACACACACACACACACACACACACACACACACACACGAGATTAGCTCTGGATTGGCTGCAGATAGTATCAGATAGTATGAGTGTAACGCACATGAGGGTAGAATGCAGAGCATAGGGGTCACAGGGATGTGTTGGAGCAGTGTGAGTAGTGTGTACAGTGATATGATGTGACATGGCTTTATTCTCTGGGGCTTTGCTGATGAGTGACTGTTGCAACTGCGGGCATAAGAACCCTGAGAGAGATACACTGGAGAACTGATGAGAGATGGAGAAATAAAGAGAAAAAAGAGAGAGAAAGAGAAAGAAAGAAATAGAGAGAAAGAGAAAGAGAAAGAATGAAATAGGGAGAGAGAGAAAGTAAGAGTGAGAGAGAGGGAAAAAGAGAGAAAGAAACAGAAAGAGTGAGAAAGAAAGAGAAAGAGAGAAATAAATAGAAAGAGTGAGACAGAGATAAAGAAAGAACGGAAGAGAAAGAGAGACAGAGAGAGAGAGAGGCAGACAGAGGGAGAGAGAGAGACAGACAGACAGACAGAGAGAGAGAGAAGCAGACAGACAGACAGACAGACAGAGAGAGCTACTCACTTGAGGGACAGGCACTTGACCATGATCCTCTGGCCCATGTGCTCTTTGGGCACCTCTGGGAGGGAGCAGCGCTCCACCGCCTCGTCCTGCCGCGTGAGAACCGACCGCCCGCAGCGTTTACACAGACACCACGGCAACGTTGACACAGGACACCGCAATAAAGAAGTGCGACCATAGAGAGAGGGAGAGAGAGAAAGGCACAGAGGGAAGGAGAAACAGAACAAGCATGTCAGACAGGGACTTTGACAGGACATCAAGGAGGACATGTACATACAGTAAGGACAAAGTCCAGCATACAGCGCTCAAACAAGTGGATGGGTTTCAGCTGTGGA
>NC_084996.1:30858565-30866065 GCF_963854185.1 Sardina pilchardus
CCCTTGTCTTTGGTGGTAAAACAAGATTTCAAAAAAGGACTGCCTGGTTTGATATATATTTTTAAACAGGCTGTTTGTATCTCAGCTGCTGTTGTTTGCATTCAAATTATCACTTTTACTGCACTCATCCTTGAACGAGGAACACATGCAAATACACAGACACACACACACACACAGACACACACACACTCACAGGTTGGTGAGCTCCTGCACGCTTCTTGGATAGCTGTGGAGATCCATAGTCCCTGGACACCTGTTTCCTCACCTCAGACGCCACCGTTCTGTGAGAGAAACACAAGATAATACTGATCCATTAAAAACCTCAACAACAGTATTAAATATAGCAGTGGCTTATGCGTTTATTTGTATGACTGAACATGTGCAAAATATACTGCCAGGAAGTGTTTCAGATGGGAGCAAAACAATAACAAATGCAAAATACAGTATGAGTGCAGAGGTACCTGAACTGTTGTAGTCTGATGCATTGCACCGCATTAAAACAGACCTCACTACGTAGTACAGACATTTTGGGATAATACTAACCATTGAAAAGGGGGCACGACGTAAGTAAGTGCTCAGTGCACTCTACCAGTGTACTGACAGAAGTATGCGGTTTTAGACACAGCCAAAGAGGTCATCCACACACGTATGCTTGCTTAGCCCACTTGGACCACCACATATCAACACATGTGACTGTCACTGTTAACAAATTGATAGCCTCACAGGTGAACCTCCTCTGATACAAGCTAACACTGTTTAATGCGGTTTTGTCTTTTTTTTTCTCAATGGCCGACAAGTACAGTACTACAGTGACAACAGAGGCGAGAAGTAGCCTGTCAGGACAAGATCTGTGGGTCCAAATCAGCAACCACAGAAGCACGCCAGAGCCAGCAGCCTCCTCCAAGAAAGCCCCAGGATCCACGACATCATCATGGCAGGCATGGGCATGTGTGTGGGTGAGCTGTGATTTGGGGATGTACTGTACTGCAGCAATATGCCCATAGCCCTTAGATTATAGATTTATCTCCTATAAACCGCATCCACCTCTTCAGTCGCTAGAATTGTGTAATACAGTGTCTTGGAGTGAAGTGCGTACGATTGTGTAATGTAAGGTATCCGGTGTAGGCAGAAGTAAGTTACGTGATGCAGTGGCTGGAACCCAAGACACATTGACCTCTGACCTCTGGGGACAATAAAGCACAGCTTCACCTTAACCTTCACCTTAGACTGAATCTTTATTTTCAAAGGCAGCCGTGGCCTATTGGTTAGGGCTTCGGGCTGGCAACTGCAGGGTTGCCAACTGCAGGGTTGCCAGTTTGATCCCCGACCAGTAGGAAAAATGTGGGTGGGGGAGTGGTTGAGCACTGCTATGCCCAAATCCATGGGTGCCTCTCAACTTCTCTCCTCGATCCTTGACGCACGATCCTCCAGGCTCGTTCCCACTGATCTATAACTAACACTGGATAGACTATCCCATTGTTGCCGCCCCATCATTCTTTATGTAGATCAGTGAGGACGAGGACGAGAACCGAGGACGGAAGGGAGGAGGTATAAAACACTAAATGAGAGGCACCCCCTGGCTGAAGTGCCCTTGAGCAAGGCACCCTTACTGCTCCCCGAGCGCTGCATAGCGAGCGAGCGGCCATAGAAACCTGATTTACTGATTTACAAATGTCTCATTTCACACCCAGTCCAGACTGTTGCATTTGGCACTCATTAATCATCACTGAGTGTGTTTACATTAACGACCGTGATGAAGTCATGGGTTTACACTATGTTTGACTTGTGGGAGGCTCCTGTCCGTTTAGCGAAAGTGAAATCCAAGCACGTAAGTGCCTTCATAACACATGGAAGTAAACACAAACATTGACCACCACACCAAACCAACACTGAGCACCCAGCATGCACTTCCTCTTCAGCCCAGTCA
Source organism: Sardina pilchardus (assembly GCF_963854185.1). Taxonomy (NCBI): domain Eukaryota; kingdom Metazoa; phylum Chordata; class Actinopteri; order Clupeiformes; family Clupeidae; genus Sardina; species Sardina pilchardus. The sequence continues at coordinate 30,860,493 of NC_084996.1, forward strand.
CATGGGCTGGTAAAGTGGAACAATACAAGCGAGTGCCTCTTGAGACGAGAGGAGTCAGATGGAGACTGGTACAGCAGCCGTCAGGGATACAGACAGACAGACAGGAAGAACATCAAGTTCAGCTACTACGGCGCTGCCCGTCTTGTGTTGCAATAAGAGATAAATAAGATAGATGAAATGTGAAGTAAGCGGTCTGTGTTGTCAAAACATTTACTTGTTTCTGAACTTCACTTGCTTCAGGACAAGACTGATAAACAGTCTCCCCGGATTTTAGCGTCCACTTTCCACGGCGGATTTAATATTTCAGGCCTTTTTTTCCTTTTTATTAAAATGTTCAGGCTCTCTCAATTTGTCAACAATTGCATGAGCAAACACACCAAACATGCAGACAGGAACAACTCTACACCATTCATCTTCATGTCGTTATTGCAGATCTAAAAACATTCCATTTTTTCACAAGGAAAAAAAAAACTGAATCACACAGGGTGACTAACACTTAAAAAAAAAAAAAAAAACAGGAACAGGTCTAAAAAAAAAAAAAAAAAAATCCCACCAATTTGACATTGCTATGCATGCTCAGCAACGCCTTTGATCTGAGATCTCTCTATCAGACCGTATCGCCCCAGCTCCACTCTATAGTGCGACCCCTCTCCTCTCCCTGTGCTCTGCGGATCTGTACAGCTGCCCTCCTGCCTGGTGCTCCTGTCGACTGTGGAGTGCGGGAGTGGGGAGCGGCAGCACCAGCTGTTCTGGCTTGGACGGCGCCGGCGCTGGTCCGTGGGACTGGACTGGGCTGGACTGGTGCTGGGGTGCAGGGGCCAATGTGGTCTCTCCACACTTGGACCATGTGCTACCCCCCCACCAACCCACCCACACACACACACACACCCGCAACCACACATGGGAGTGTTAGTTCCTGACGAGGACAAAGCAATGCAACCCCCCACAGCCACCCCAACCACCCCGTTCCTTTCATAGACAGTACGCAGCTGCTCCCCCCAGCAACTCAAACTGCCGTTTTCTCTCTCTTTTTTGGTGCCCCTCTCTGTCTCTCTGTCCGTTATACAGACATACTTACCAATACTAATTCACTCACTCACACACACACACACACACTAACAGACACTAATTCTCTCTCTCTCTGTTTCTCACACACACACACACACACACACACACACACACACACACACACACACACACACACACACACACACACACAATCACTAGTAGAAATTCATTCACTCACACAACACCAAGGAAGAATTTAGTCTCTGACAATAACATTCAACACTTAATACACATTCCTTACAGGACTCAATCATCTCTCACAAACACACCCATGGATAGAAAAACACACAAAACACACAGAAGCACACACGGCAACAACAGACACTAACTCTCTCACTTAGTCCCTGTCTCAGAGAGACACGCAGCTGCGAAGACCCAACATCTGCCCCTTCCATGTACTGAGCAACCTCTCCTGTCACCACACATAAACCAAGCCCCTTCCTCTACACACTGGAATGCCACACAAGCTCAAGCTGCTAGACTGAAACAAACACACACACACACACACACACATACACACACAGTATACATACTCTCACACTACAGTAACTCTCTCTCAACCTATATTTCACCCGCTCTCTCTTTATCTACTCATGTTTACTCTTCTCCTTCTGCTTTTTTTTCTTTTTCACTCTCTCACACACACTAACTCACACTCCCTCTGCCCACCCACTCCAACCCCCCCACCCTCCCGTCATGGGAAGCCCCAACAAACACCCCACAAACTCCCTCTCTCGGCCCAATCCCCCATGCTGTCATCTGTACAGCTATATAGTCCGGATATGGCCACTCTCCCCGGGGGAGTCAGGCCACTCAGTCAGGCCAAACACTCCCCACACTCACTTCCTGGCATGATAAAGAAAAAAAAAATGATGACTGCAGAGCTGGATTTCCCAAGGCAGAACTCCATGACACACTGCGTGGAGCACGGAGATCGCTGCTCTAGCAGTCATGTTGTGTGTTGTGGCAGAAGTAATATGGTACATAGCCTCAGCCGATAACGTGACCTACGCCATGCAGCACACTTCACCCGAGCTATTTTGGCTTAATCAAAGCCAAAGCGTTCACTGGATGAGACATGACCACGAAGGCCTGGGCCTACATTTCATATAACATAGCAGCCCCACGTCTCAACAGGAAAAAGGAAGAAAAATCTCTGCCGCAACACAGTGGCTAGAATGACTTCACACCCTTTCCTGCATCCTGGACAAAAACAATGGACAAAGTCCCAACGCTAAAGCAAGGTGGAGCACAGGAGAAAGAAATTAGGGCGAAAAACTTTCGAAAAACTTGTTTCATTTTTGCCACAAAAGACAGAAATGGTAAGTCACCTATAGGTTGACAGGCGAAAACACAAAAATATATGTAAGAATAGAGCTAGACTGCCTTGGGGCTTTGTTGACATGTTCACCACATTCCAAGATTGCGAAGATTTCCGCTTGGTTTTGATCATGCTTACCTGATACACGACATGGGATGCTTATCAAATGTCTGCCCTCCCTGCTTTATGGACACCCTGACTAAACATGCCCCAGAGACGAAACAAGCCCGGGGGGTTGAAAGAAAATAACTTTCTTTACCAACAAAAGCTACTCTCTAAAAAATGAAATGGTTCGTCCGAGCAATGCCATAGAAGAACCTTATGTAGGCTAGTGCTTCAAAGAACCCTCAAGGTGTTAGTTCTTGCAAATGATGTTTCACAAAAGGTAAATACTAGTCATTCTGAAGAACCATTTCCAATGTGAAGAACCTTCACTTGATGTACAGGTTCAACACAAAGCCGTGGTTCTTTATAAAACCATAGTGATGAAAAGAAGCATTTGAGTACCTTCACTTTTTGTAGAGTGCTTGCAATAAACTTGACTCAAGCTCCCTTTGGTCACCCCCTATATCTGTTTGGCTGTATGACCTATATCTGCAACAGATACATCCACACAGGCTCTTCAACAGACACTGCAAGTCTGCAAGAGTAGCCTCCATTACTGTCACATGAAAGAACCTTGGTCTAATTCCTACAGTCACTCTATGAAACTGTCAAACTCAAGCCAGGTAGCCTACTCGTGATTTTCCCAGATAAAAAAAAAGGAACTGCACACTCCCTGTTCTGCTTGTGTTTTCATTAGGTGAGTTGAAGAGTATCAGGTTGAAGACAGCCCAACCCCAGAACGTCTAAAAAAAATAAAAACAGAAGTCTGTTTTGCTTACAGATGTGCTATAAGCTATTTTTATCAAAGAAAAACGCAGTGATTTGCTTATAAACACACAAGGTCAGGCACAGTTCATTAGTGACCACCAGTCACAGTAGAACCACAGACAGAGCTAACAACACCCGCCTGGTCCCGCATAAAGTAGTTTACCATAGCTTGATGGCTAACATTTCCCCATCGCTGAAAGCTCACGTTAGTTTTAGCCTAATTGCTGCAAGACACCTTAACCTACATAGACAGACAGAGCAATGTGGTAGTAAGGGGTATATAACTTATGAATGAGTTGATTCATATCTATTTTTTTCTACCACCACCATCAGTAAAATTCTGTTTTGAAAAAATATACATTTGTACATGGTGAAAATGTGCCTCTGTCATGTATGCTGTTATCGCCAATGACAGTAACATTTGGTTGATCAATGTGGCGCAAAGCTTCATTCAAATAATCCGATATCTCTTAGCAAGCCAGCTAGGAACTTTCGGCCGAACTGTTCAACAGGGAATGCCTCAAACAACCAGAGTTGTCTTCCTGTCTCCACAACTACAGTAGGCTATATCAAATTTCAAGTTTTAGTGAAACGCATATGGGCTGAACAAAAGAATCGTCCCTGTCCAACTGCACTCACAGGAGTAGGCTACGGCGGTTCATGTCAAGCGATACCTCCAAAATTCATGCGCTAACGTTGCCGAATTCGGTCACGCGAGCTATCACACCCAAAACCCGGCAAACATCACTGTTTTGTTACTTACTCTTACCTGTTAATTTTATGGGCAAAAGCCCTCCTTTCCGTTGTTGAAGCTGCCATCCCATCCAGACACCTTCCAAAATATCCCCCTTTTCTTACACTTTCGTAGTGAGCAGCTTACACTCTGCTTCCTTGTGCCACTACAATGACAAATGGTTCCTCCTAGTGGTTAGGAGAGGAAAAACTCACGCATTCTCACCTAACCGGTTACTATGACGCACTCTGACTAGTTGCAAATGTTGCAACTAAATGCAGGGTACAATTTGTAAAGTAGCCTGGCCTAAGTGCGTTAAAACCATTTGTAAAAACCTGTGTGTGTGTGTGGGTTTTTTTTTTTTTTTTTCAACAACAAACGAACGGAAATGTTGTTTGTTCGTTAGGTGTTGACAGTAGCCTAGGCCTAGGCTATTCAAGTGCATGGGTTTGTTTTTGTCACCAGCAGTCTATTCACTGCAGACCAGTAGCCTAAAGAAGCAATAAGCTGATTCGAAAGGGATTAATGTTAGGACAACGAGGTGCGGCTCAGACCATTGTTAAGTTGATCATCTGCAGAAGCATCGTGCCGATGGATTTGCCAGGTTTTTTGACACCTATCTGTCCATTTAAAGATAGGCTATCTAACAGCTTTTCTAATAGCCTAACGCATTAGCAAAACATACCGTGTAGCATGTACTGATAAGAACATTTTCTAGGATCAAAGGGCGAGGAGAGGACCAAGAGGGCAGAACAGCAGGTGGCATCGCCGCACTATTCTGCATGTGTAGTGTGTGCCAAGAAATGGGTCAACCAATCATCTTCCAAGAGTGCTTCTGAATAGCCAATCAGTTTCGGTCAGCAAAAACTCCTTGGAGAAGTAATTACTGCATTTTCCCTTGATATGAACCAGCTCGACGTCTGTGTATGGGCACTGGGATTTGACATTGTAGAAAGTAGTCCAGAGAGTTGTCTATTTTCTCTCACAATACCATTTTTCAACTTGGGTTGTCAAAAAAAAAAATCCTGCACTGCATTTGCCCATGTGTTAAATATACTGGCTGTCTTACAGCCTACCTTTAATGCATTTAAAAGCCTACTGTCTAAACAGTGTAGCCTATATTATCAAATAATCACCTCTAATAGTGTAGGATCTGGCAAGTGTTTGTGATATGCAAGGAAAATATTTCCATAATGTGAAGCTGCAATCTACAAAGAGGCGATGGAACATATTGCAATGGTAAAGGAATTTATTTTGGGAATAATCTGACCAATGGCCAATGACAGCCTATAGCCTGTGTTCTTATAGGCTGGCTACACACAGATGAAACATTATTATTATTTTAATCTTAGAGATTTATCAAATTTTGAGAACACTTGGTTTCTATGTGGTTTTACAAATGTGCTATATGTGTAGGGGATCCCGCTCAAGAATAACTACATTCATGGGACGAAAAATGCAATTATACTAGACCTAGTACAACAACTAGATATAATACTAAAATATTGCATTTCTGCAGTACAATGTAGTTGTAATCCTTTTTGTCCTTATCTACAATATTACATTCTTGCATGAGAA
>NC_084996.1:30871065-30926065 GCF_963854185.1 Sardina pilchardus
TCTCAGATCCACACTGCCCCAATCTCCACACAAAGCCCACCGCCACACACAACAGGCTGGGGGACCAGCACAATGGTCTGGGCTGCATCTCGAGTGGAACAAACCAGACCCCCCCCCCCCCTCACCCCTCCCCAGGCCCCCCCGGGTCTCCATACAGCTCTGTCTTTAGTGGCAGGTAGAGCTGCAATCTCAGTCATTCATTTTTAATTCCTCTAGAGTTTCCGGCCAGACTAATGTGCTATTGATTGTAGGTCTCCTGTTACTGGTGTGGGGGTGGAGGGAGGGAGGGAGGGAGGGAGGGAGGGAAGGAGAGAGAGAAAGAGGGAGAGAAAGTACAAGAAATCGAAAGAGAAGAAGGTGAGCCGAGATGCTGGAAAAGGAGGGCAAAATATAAAAATGATCCGGGGAGATCCAGGAAAATATGCCCAGGAAAGCATTCCCATCAGATGAGCCATATTGAAAAAAGGTCAGTTTCCACTAGTTCTATTTGTGGATGCATTTTATATTTGGCCTTCAAATTTCCACCAAATTGTTCAAATTTCCAAAAGCACACACACACACTCACTCACACACACACACGTGCATTAAGCGGGTCATGCATGGCACATAAAAGCCTGCAAGTACATCTAAGTGTAATTAAAGATGGGAACACTGACAGAGCGCAAAGTGCTCCACTCAAAAGCACACACTCGACACACTTATAGTCCATGTGTGGAGTGTATGGGCCTCAAGGCTTCACATGGCTGCATGGGCAAATGCAAGATGGCTGGGAAGGGCAAGGACAGAAGTGGAGAGGAGAGAAGTGGAGATGAGTAGAAAGGAGAGAAGAGGAGAGGAGATGAGGGGAGAGGAGAGGAGAGAGAGGAGAGGAGAGGAGGCCAGTGGAGAGAGGAGAGGAGAGGAAAGGAGGGGAGAGAGGAGAGAGAAGATGAGGGGAGAGGAGAGGAGAGGAGAGGAGAGGAGAGGAGGGGAAAGAGGAGAGGAGGCCAGGGGAGAGCAGGGCAGAGCAGGGCAAGGCAGGGCGTCCCATTGCATTGTGTATTTAAGGTTTTCTCCCTGGATACCGACGCAGACGGATGTGGATGAAAGATTCATAAGCATGTCTCTATATTTAACTAGGTTGGGTGTAGAACATGTTCTCCAGCAGGCCTGCTGGTCTCGCACCCATATTTACGCTGGCATATGAGAATGTATAAATGCAGACATATGGTGACATGACTACTCACTGTCTCGGTCCATTACGTCTCTCACTAGCACGCTGCACACACACTCAGACTCACACACACACACACACACACACACACACACACACACACACACACACACACACACACACACACAGACACATACCAAAAACAACAACATCAGCAACAACAGCAGCAACAACAACAAAACAAGCATGGGCACAGAATCCCAAATACTGAATTACTCCCAACCCTGGCAAAAGCTTCGAAAGCAACATGAAATCAATAGTCAGAAAGAGAACAAGAAGCATGGAGTTGAGTCTTCCTCCCACAAACCTGTCTATTCCACTAATCGCCCCAAGACAGCACAGAGACAGTGGTAAGCAGTATGAGCCACAAAGAAATGCTGAAAAACACATGTACACAAACACACACACACCACAAACACACACAGACACACAGATACAGACACAGACACAGACACAGACACAGACACAGACACAGACACAGACACAGACACACACACACATACACACACACACACTCACACACACAGACACACACACACACACACACACACACACACACACACACACACACACACACACACACACACACACACACACACACACACACACACACACACACACACACACACACACACACACACACATATACAAACCCAAACACACAAGCACTAAAGCACACAAACACACATACACACACACATACACGCTGAATCAGCCTAGGATCCATTACATCCATAACATCCTCTAAAAAGGGTAATCTAATTCTGGCACAGTCCTTAAAGTTGTACCCAATTTTCTGGTCTATGCTCCAGGCTTTGACACACGGCTCTGAGATTTATCAACCAGGGACTGCGTGTCAATTACGCAGCGTCTCTACACTACACCCCGAATGATCAAATCACATCTCCTATATCTCTTCTAACAGTAAACATGCTGTTTACTGACCCACGCCCTCTTCTTCTCTATCCGCAGAGCCACATCTCAATGCAGTCATATCACCATCTCAGTATACCGCACAAACGCGCATTCAGCATGTTGTATGACTTCTGCTCACGGTGAGCATGGCCTCCATTGCCACGGCTGCGTTGAAATTTGTTGCCATCGTAAAGCAAAACCCTGAAAGAAATATACCTCATGATTTTCGTCTTTTGTCCGTATTCTGCAGTGTGTATTCTGATATAATGTGGGCCACTTTTAACCAGACACTTTTATGGTAGTGGTTTTTTTCCATGCCAGTCCACTAATAGCAGCGGGCAACATTTATCAGGAGGGTGCTAATGTGGCAGTGCATATTTTATCAGCCTCCTCGAGCGGCAGAAAGCTTTTAGGAAAGTGAGGTGAGATTTTTTCCAGCTAAAAAAGCCTCCATCTTGGCTCGTAAGAAGAACATTGTCTTCTTCTTCTCGTGTCTTTGGAGCTGAGGCATGATATTTATGATTTCATCCCCGCTGTTGTATAACAGCTGTGTATTACTGGGTCAATGACGAGTCTCAGGTCTCAGCGTTTGATATAGAGAAACCTCTCCACAGCTAGAGAGAGAGAGAGAGAGAGAGAGAGAGAGAGGGTTTCAGATGCAAGGACACAGGGGAAAATGGTGTGCTAAAGCCTGAAAATCTGACTTGTTCACTTCAAAAAAAAAAAAAAAAAAAAGTATGTACCCACGCAAGCCACGGCTGCCTGACAAATACATTTATGAACACTCAGAGGAGAAAAAGCTGCGACAGTGGCAGACAGCAGAGCACAATTCCTCCTTGTGGCTAATACCTTAATGTGCCCAAGAACAAAAGCAACAGGGCGCTTAATCGCCCTCTTTGGAGGAGCTCCTAAAAATGTGAAATAATCACTGAAACGACAGAGAGAGAGAAAAAAAGTAAGGGGGGCTTGAAGCGACAGCCATGCTTGATTCTCTGAATTAAACATGCTCAATGGGTGCTTCAGATGCCCTCTTCGCCATAGGCAGGATTCAGCTGCCCACTGCCATTGAGGACCTCTAATGAGAGGGGCACAATTAAGGGCACAATTAGGCTTGTTTATTCACGCTAAGTGTGAACCGGGAGGCTGTCGTCAGCTAACAGACCTGGGCCTCTTTGTGCAATAAGTGCTGCTTTTATTTGACAGACAAAGCAGAAAACAACACCCGCACCTAATGGCTAAATCTCCTTTTCTCTCTCTGTCTCTCTCACACACTAACATACTATATACACACGCACATACACACACACACACACTATCCTGTCTATGTTTTACACTTACGCTCTTGCTCTTTCTATCACATACAAACACACACACACACACACACACACACACACACACACACACACACACACACACACACACACACAGACAAACACACAGAGACACACAATCAGTCCCTACAGGCGCATACAGTTTTCCTGTTTATATCTGTTTTTCTCGCATATAAAAACACAAACAAACTCTAAGACAGACACACACACAGACGGAAACACCCACTCTCGCAGGCCGCACTGTCTGACAGAGCGTCGACGCTTGACAGTAGCAAAAGGGGGCGGGCTTAAGACAGATTGACAGCAGGGGCCCCCCATCTCTATCCTCTTATTAACGCTTAACGAGTGCTTTCCTCATGCAATATTCATCCCCACTAATATCAGCCCTGCTCCGAGCTGAGCTGGCTACTTATGTAAGGCAATTATGTAAAATATCAGACAGGGCCCACATTCACAAAGTGACTCGGGGAGAACGCTCCAGGACAGAGCCAGGGAGAAGGAGCGGAGAGGAGAGGAGAGGAGAGGGGAGGAGAGGAGAGGAGAGGAGAGGGGAGGAGAGGAGAGGAGTGGAGAGGAGAGGAGAGGAGAGGGGAGGAGAGGAGAGGAGAGGAGAGGGGAGGAGAGGAGAGGAGTGGAGAGGAGAGGAGAGGAGAGGAGAGGAGAGGAGAGGAGATAAGAGGAGTGGAGAGGAGAGGGTGGACAGTCGAGAGAGGCCAACCCGAGTAAAGACGAATACAGTGGGCCCACAATCGAGAGCGATGAAGGGAGGGGCCAAGGAAGAGGGGAAAATGCTGCGTGTGTTTTCGGAGGAGATTAGCATCTATGACACTTTGCTGGAGCAGTAAATATGAGCCTGGAGCCTGGAGCTCTGCACTCACTCGCCCCGAATGTGAGGATCGCCTCAGCTCTCTTCCCACCAGCATCCTCACTTCACCTCAGTCTCAGGGTTCAGATCGGCAGCATGTAACATTACATACATTCATGCACACATAATATGCAAAAATCTGAATATGTATGAAGTATGTATGTACAGTATATGTACATTCTCACACACTGTACACTATTTACATTGTATACTCCCTCAGCAAAATAACAGCTGTGTAATGTGATCTATGTGAGCATGAGTATAAGATGCCCTTTACATTTGACATTTTCAGCTGGCCCTGTATTTGCAAACTCGTGGTCAGACAGAGATACTGCGGAAGTGGCCTCACAAATTACAAGTCCTTAGATATCAATCAGATGGCTTTCATCTATGCTACAATAGCACCATCAACCTCTGCAAGAGAACAACAGCATTGTAGTAACAAAAGGAATCTTGTGCATGCACCCAAGTGACATAACTTTGCAATCAATCATTCCAAGAGAAATAATACTATCTGAGGCCAAACCCAATATATACTTTTGTAGCTGGCAGATAGCAACAGTCTTCAGCATCAGATAGATCAGTCATCTCCTCCTCCGGTTTGAACAGAGAGTCAACGTACAGAAGTGAGGAAACAAAACAGAAACTCTGGAGAGTCAAAGGAATTTAAAATAGCTTGTTATGTGACACATCTCAGACTTGCACAGCCTGCATAAAAGCAGTGATGATGTTGTTGTTGTGCATTCTGAAAAGCCATGTGATTAATAGTGTGCAGTATTGTTTAAAACATTGATTCAATTGTTGATATAAACAGGGGCATTTTCAATAATTGAGAAATGTATGAATATGCTGATGAGGGCCTTGAATTATTCAAAATTGTGTTGACTGTACAAACTGAATATGCCACACTCACATTGACACAGTTATTGAAAAACCTATAAAGTTCTACGAGGGAGTTTCACACCATTGAAGTGTAAATACTTATCTAAATAAGATGCGGAATTCGGTGCTGTTTGCCTCCCTTCAAGAAAAGTGATCTGAATGAGAACACAGCAGAAACACAGAACATTGGCATGACATCAAAACTGAAGTCTGGACGGGGAGTAAAAATATATCCATGAAAATATATTGTTATATTGTTGTTGTTGCTGTTATTGATGATGATGGTGATGATGATGATGATGATGTCGTTGTAATTTGGTTGGCATTACATATAGTTAGTGAAAATCCCTGTATCCATTATTATTAGTTAATTTGATAGGGAGAGATACAGTAGAGCATACATAGACAAACCGAAAACTGCTATCTTGATTCTAGTACTGTATCATTCTGTCAATAGCTAATGCGAATTAACATGACTTGTCCACACTTACTGTGTTATTCTTCACCTTTAAATCTTTGCAAACACGATCACTTAATTTCTGTGTAAAGTAGTATTCTTAAATCTGACACAATGAGGCACAGTTCAACAACATTATTTGGCAGAACAATAAAAGCAGAATAAGCTGTGGAATCACAGAAAACCTGTTTTCTGAACCACGTGTGTTGTGCCCTTGCATAAGTTTCATGTATAGACCCTTTCAATCTGTTCCTAAAGTGTTTCCAAACCAACGCAGATACTCAGAAATGAAAATGAATCAAACTTAAATGTAATGTTCTAAGTTAAGTTAATTATCATATTATATCATATTTGTTATATTGTTACTATTATTATTATTATTATTTTAGTTTGTCTCCAAGTTACCATTAGCTCAGTGTTGTTTTCTGTGCCACTGGAAATGTCTTGGGAATGCTATTTAAAGGGTTTATACTGTAAAATATCCATTCGTCCTCTAGTGCATTGACATCAACACAATAACATTGCAAAACATGAGTAGACACACACACACACACACACACACACACACGCAAGCATTTGTCTTTCCCATCATGCTGGCTGTGCATATGCACCAGGGCATAAGAGTTTGCATGGTCCATCTCTCTCCCCCCCTGACAAGCAAAAGCACCAGCAGCAGCAGCAGCACCTCCCCACTCCCCCGCTGAGGCCAGCTACCTGGTGACGCGCTTATCAGCAATCATAATAATCACCGCCGCAATCACCGCAAACACGCCGCCACCGCCGACTCCTCAAGGTCAGCCCGGGGCAGCGCTGCAGAGAGTTCGCCCAGAGACTAATGCGCCCCTACGCGCTCACCTATCGCCTGAGCACAGGCACATACACTCGCTCACACACATGTGCATACACACGCTACACTACAAAACTCACACGTACTCTCTCTCACAGACACACACACACACACACACACACACACACACACACTGACAAACAGTAACACAAACAGGTGAATACAGAATCATACACTCCTTCACACACACACACACACACACACAGTCACACACACACACACACACTGACAAACAGTAACACAAACGGGCAAATACAGAATCATACACTCCTTCACACACACACACAAAATGATATGCTGTGAAATACATAGACATTGACACAAACACACTCACACTCTGATACACACATAAAGTACATGAACCACACACACATTATCCTGTTTCTGTCCGCTCACACGACCAAAGGCACTCCCCCCCTCTACATACACACTCACCCACTACCATAAATATACCTACAGTGCCCAACCACCCACCAACATCCCCTCTCTCTCACTCTCTCTCCATACACACGCATGTACATGCACACAGGCAACATGCACATGTAAATGAGGGATGTGCCCACAAACACACACACACACACACACACACACACACACACACACACACACACACACACACACACACACACACACACACACACACACACACACACACACACATAAACACACATAAACACACACCCACACACCCCCAGGTCAAGGCCCTGTGGGGGTCTGTGCAGAAATAGGTCATTTGTCACACATCATGTCCTGGGGCCTGAGATGCATTATAGATGAGACCAAACAGCCTGTCTCACCGCACACTCGCCACCCTCGGAGGAGGAGCCGGGGAAGGAGCAGGGGAAGAGATGGATAGATGGACAGAGGGGTGGAGAGATGGAGGGATAGAGAGGGGTGGAGGGAGTGGAGGGGTTCGAGCATGACTGTAATCAGAGGATGAATGCATAATATGGCCACAGTAGTATCGCCTCAGTGAGGCCTTAATTTCCACTCGGCATCAGTGAGCTATTGTGTTTTCTCCTCTCAGCGTTATTACAAACATTGTTCTCCTTATTTTTTTTAAAAGCGGCTCACTGAATCTTTCTGTGTGTAACTCAGTTATATTCACCATGTGTTTCTTATACTATTACAATAGTAAACATATTCCAGTAAAAAACATGATGGTATAATCACTTATTCAAACATTGAGGATGTGTATGTTTTTATATACATATATATATATTTTTTTTTAGGTAGAAAAGCATACTTGAGCTCTAAACACATCAGAGGTGATCATAAATTGGTTGTGTAATGGGATGCTTAACTACAGCACATTGCCTGTTTCAATCATTTGCATAATAAAAGGACTGGTGGCTGGTTATCATTCTGTGATTTGGTTCTGGGAAATTGCTTTTCTGAATTCCACCTAAAGAGGAAGAACTTTAGTAGCATAAAATGGATGGCGCTCAGTTTGAAATGTACTACAAATTTCAAACATTCATCAATTTAATGTTCTCTAATATATTAAAACTCTTACAGTTCGGCAGATATTACTGACACACATTGATATATAGAAATGATCTTTGTAGCCGGTGATATTATGGGATGCAACTACCCATTTTCACTGATGATGAGCTAAGGTAGCCAATTCAGTTCATGAAAAAACAAATCTCAGGTTTCACAAACTGAAAGTGTGCTGATTACAACCCCAAAACCCTTCTGCAACACAGTGGAGAGGGCATCCTCATTCATCAAATTATTCTGCCTGACATGCTCCCTTCCAGGAGGAACCCACTCTCTTCCTGATTTATTTGTTTATCTGACCGCCGATTGGCTCCTTATCGTGGTAATATTCCTTCCTTAGCTAGGGGCTGGCGGGCGGAAGTGCCAAATCAGAAACTGGCAGGAGGGCGTACACAACACACACACACAGTAAAGCGGATGGCAAAAAAAATGCAGTCAGAAAATATGAGAAACGGAAAAAGGCAGAGAGAGTAGAGAGAAATAGGCAGAAAAGAGAAGGCTCCTGTCTTCTACCGCATCCATCTGTTCTGATGATGCAGGTGGAGCTCTATTCACTCTGCCCTGCATGAGTGTGTGAGCGTGCGCGTGTGTGTGCGTGCGTGTGTGTGTGTATAGGGGGGGGGGGGGGGTGCAGGAAGAAAGGGAGGGGAGACGGAAGGAGGGAGTGGAGAGATGGATGGGGGAGAGAGAGAGTGTGTGTGAGGGGAGGAGGGGTGGAGGGGGGAGGGGGGGCTCATGGTGATCTTTTCCTGAAGGGGATAATGGTTGAGGAGCGCATAGCAATGGCTGCCATGTTTTACCCTCCCTGCACAATTAGCCAATCAGAGGCAAGCTCTGCCAGCCAGAAGGACACATAAAAGAAGAACATTGCAGCAGAGGCACAGAAGGAGACTGCGAGGAGCTAGGAAATACATACACACACACACACACAGACGCAAACACACGCAGCAGCAGCAGCAGCAGCAGCCAAAGCAGAACCCCCTCCCTTGGACACACCCTATTGGGGAGCACTGCTTCTCTTTTTTCTGTGCTATCGCCCACGCCGCTCGGAGAGAAATCACTCGCACATCATCATCATCCTGAAGAAAACCCCCTTTCTCCTCATTCTCCGTCGGCAGAGGAAACCTACAATCTCAAGGGCTGAGAATCCCTGGCGAAGATTTGTTCCTTTTTTCCTTTTTTCTTTTTTTTTCTTTTCATTTGGAAATTTGAGGCTGTCTTCTTTTTTCCCAAAACGCCCCATCCAAAAGGCCACAGAGTATTAACACTCAAAAACGAATAATAATTGAAGCCTCCATCTCAAGACCTGCCAATCGAAGGACGTAGATCACTATCATCTTTGTGCATCAAGAATGGTTACTGTACGTACACCTCCTTCCTTCTTTTTATTCTCTTGTGATAGAAGCTTTTGTGGCAGAATACTGGGTACAACTGTAAGCACATAGCAGTAGGGATGGAGAAATGTCTGCCAAAATGTGCTATGTGCTGTTTATTGTCTACACTGTCTATTGTTGTCATTCAATGTCACAGATACGCACACACATGCACACATACACACAATACTCAGACATACATACACATATGTACACTCTCTCTCTCTCTCTTTCTGACAGTAGAGATATACATCATGTTTTGTTTGTAACGGCATTTGGAGAGATGCGCTTCTCCCTTAGTGCTTGACTCTGGCACAGCTGACAGTGAGGAGTCAAGACGCCACTTTCTTCTGCCATTTTACAGTCAGATAGAAGACGTTTGTATTGCTCCTTCCTCCGTTTCATAGCATTTCTCTCGTTCCATGAGCGCGGCTGATTCTCTGAGACATTTGTGCTAAAAAATTGTGGCGCACAGGGGTCGAGGAATTCCGTGGGAATAACGCCGGGTGCTGAAGAGACAGCGAGGGCGACAGGGGCAGAAGCTTACCGAGGCCGCGTGCTGCTTTAGCAGCGAATGGGGGCGTACTGTCTTTCTCTGCCTGGCGCAGCAAATGATGCTCGAGACGGATTTCTGAGACAAAAACATCATGCCTCGGAGGCTGAGAGCCCATCGAGAGCTCGGCAAAGAAAAGGGTCGAGTCACTCAGAGAGGGGGAGGGGAGCGGAGAGATATTACGCATCTATTGGTTTGGATTGAATCAGGCAAGTCGAAATTCCTAAGGGTTCTCGTTGCGATGCAACAGAGCAAGTGAGCTGTAAATTTCAGGCCACGCGAGAAAGGATGGAGAGAGACAGAGAGAGAAAGCAATGTCTTGATGAAAACTGTTTTAAACGCTCTTTAACGCGTTCGTCGTATTGAGCGTGTGTGCGTGTGTGGTAGATAAAGCTTTTCGAAATAGCAAAATGTCTTGGTGTAGAAAACCCACCCTGTTCATAGAAATGCACCACATAACAAATAGAGCCAAACGGACAAACGAATTGGGCGTGTCAACTGGATCCGAAGACAAGGCGTTGGCATGCGCTAGCAACTTATCCTAGTCCAAACCTAGCACGAGGTATTTGTTGAACACCCGAGTAATTGTATTCCACATCCACATTTAAAGGATGTGATTTTAAAATTCGTTGCCCGCAAATTATCTCAGATTAACAATTGATAATTTAAGGCATACAGGCCCCAACAGCAACTTAAAAACACTTAATATCCATAGGCCTACTGTTGAGTGAGTCAGTTATGAACATTCTGATATGCACGTTTTTAGATTTGATGGCCAAATGGCCAGAGGCTCACTGTCTATTGCTAATAAAATAATGCAGGGAAAATAGTTTACGGAAATGAATGCACATATTAGCAGCAAGCGGCGAAACATAGAACCAAGCATCCATGCACGTGGCCTTTAACTGATGAGGTTGTTTCCAGTTCAGGCTTCTGGTATGCTGTTGTGTAAATGTTTAAGTGCTATGTCAATATATTTCCTCATCTCCCGCGTAGTCATTATGTTTTCTATACTAAATTTAAGCATTCTGTGCGTAAAATCTTAATGAACAATAAATGGAAACAAAGAAAACACCATCTGGTCGAAGAGCTAGGCCTGCTGCACAGCTGAACACATGAACTCAAAGGATACGTTCAGCCAATTATTGGCACTCTTGATTCATAACCGTTTGTGATTAAGCCAGGCTCCGAGAGAGGGCCTCTGGGCGTCATGCACAAAGCTATCTCCCCACCACATGTTCCGCAGTCCTCCGTGAGCGTGCTTGTACCGCAGTGCCAAGCGAATAAAACCGTTGAGTCAGATAACCTTCTCGAGGCGCTTACACAATTCAAGGACAAGGACATCACGAACAACGAACAACCCGAACACGCTGAGTAAATTGGTTAAACAAAAATAATATTAATAAAGCATGGTCATATGTATAGAAAAACATGTCAGATCAATAATTTTCCATGGAAGTGCTTCGTAAGCAAAGCAGGCCGCGGCTTTCTGGAAGGGTATACATAGGCCTACGTTCCGGTATGGGGAAAAAAACGCATCGTTGGTTGGCTGTAGCTTATACCTTGTCCACTGCCTTCATGTGTGTAGCCACATAGCCACGATATGGCCCATGCTGTATGAGAATGAGAGACCTCCATTTTTGGTTGGTTACGTAAGAAAATGTGTAGTTCATGAAGCCAACTAGATATCAACAAATTAAGTTAAGATCACTACTATTTAAAATATTTTGGAAATAGATATGTTTTTTCTTAGCAAAAGTACAATTTGTTTAAAAAATAAAGCCCTGTTATTATTATTATTATTATTATTGATATTATTATTATTATTATTATTACTATTATTATTATTCGCGGAGAACAGTTTAGATCGTTATAATGTTCATTGTTCCCAGAGTCGCGAAGCCTCTGGCCTCTACACAAAGCGCCACTGTTTACATTAATATTCATGGTGCTGCCATAGTCTCTGCGCGAGAGAAGAGGAGGAACGGGTGGCTCTTTTGTTTGCTTGTGTCAATACGTTTATTCAGCAAAAAGGCGCAGGGATTTATGAATGCCTGCGGAGCACACATGTCCATGCTGGTTTGAAAAGGAGCATGGCTAAATAAAGCACTGAATTCGAGTAGATGACAGACCAAAAAGTAGACACAGTTAACAAAAACGTGTTTTAAGGAGCCAGAGCTCTGTAGTGTGTTTGTGTGCCTTTATTTGAAATGCTAAAAGGCGCAAGGCCGATAGCTTTTAGCAGTTGCTAATGTTATCGTTCTCAGATGGAATTCCTGGTAGCCACTCCCTATTTCAGCACTCTGGATAGCGACCAAGCATGGTCTCAACCGGTTACTGCACATCAGGCACGTCGCCACGATTGTTTAATACGGCGAAAGAGAGAATAATGTAAGCTAATAATGAAAATATAGGCTAGTTTATGTCGTAGTGAAATGTTTTTTTTTTTTTTAATCTTGCCAAATTCACTAAAGTGCAGGCTACTGCCCATAATAGTAGTGCCCATCTGCAAACCATTCTGATAGTAATAACAGTATTAAGACATGAACGATAAGGACACGGACTCATCCCCAAGGCTTGAGCTATGACTTGTGTCCTGTTGTTTTACAGCTGCCACTATGATCCCTTAAGCTCCAGCAAGAGTATGGCAAAAGCCTTTTGTTTTGGATAATCCGGTAATCCGGTGTCAGTGAGAGGGCCTATTGGCAACCCCAGCTCTGTTCACATTTGATCTAGGATGGGCAGAAAAGTGCAGCACTGAATCCTACAGTGTAAACAGGGAGAGTGGAGATGGATGCCAATTAGACCCGTACTCATTCCCTTTCTCATTCACTGTCATCTCACCGTCATCATTTTTATTCATAAGGAGAGACTTGTAACAGATGAGATTTCCTTCTGAAGTTTATATTATTATCCAACTATGTGTGTGTGTGTGTGTGTGTGTGTGTGCACTGCACATATATGGGTATGTGACATCATGTATGCAAACTGTACATTCTTTTAAAAATATATCCCATTCCACATGTGGTTGCGATATGACCTGAACATGTTGCCTCAGCCGTAAAAGGAAGTGACCTCATAGGTGCCTAACAGGAAGCGAAGAGCAAGAGCGTTGTCACGTGCTCAGCGATGAGATCATCACAAACTCTTTGTTCAGGAGGCTGCCAGACTGACTGATCAATGGGCGGTCTGCTTTTGAGCCCCCTGCAGTAAAAGTTGATTACATTTCATCGATATGGTGCAAAATTCAACATATATCAGGCAATTTTAGAAAAAATACAATTTAATTGTTTAATCAGCCTCATACACTACAGTTGTGGGTCCAGCTAAAAGATATAGGGTAAGGATTTAAATTCGTTTCACTTATTTGGAAATGAAGGACAGTATTGAGCCTATACCTCTTTGATGAACTCTCATATTAGACAATAATATACACAACATCTAGAGACGTCGCAATTCAAATGATCCTTCATTATGTCTGACTTCTTTTGATTACGTGCAAGCTGCCGGTCTTTGGGTTCATCACATGCGGTGGGGGCTGTGGTCTACGGCTGCCGGAGCAGGCAGGCAGGCAGGCAGGCAGGCCTCTTGTTTGCGTGCGAGTCTAGGTCCATGTGTAGGCGATGATGATGCAGTGCATTAAATATTGAGGGAGATCTCTCTCCGGTCCCAGAAATAGAAGAGTACAGGCTGGGACATGAGGACCCAGCCCATCCTCAACCTCATAGATCTCTCTGCTGGAGAGAGAGTCTTGCGCTCACAGCACTAACACAAGCAGGAAGCCAGTCCCATGTTTGTCATTTTTTGCAAGACGATTTAATTAATTCCTCGGCCCAGGGCTCATTTACAAGCATCCCCCATTGTCAGATTACACTATTAATAACAGGATTTATTTGAAACGGGGCAAGCGAGCCGTCCATTTTTTTTCTCCAGTCCATGTTTATTTTATTCAGTGGGATAAAAAAGAAAACAGTGCTCTGCTTTGAACGTATTGTTGGACATGCAGGAGTGGAAAAGGCTTGGGACAGGCGAGGTTTGCTGCGCTTGTCAGTCGGTCTCAGAGGCCGTCCAGGGCCCTTTCTGCCCATGGCTTATATAATGCTTCACACTTGTCACTGTGGATGGGTGGCCTGCCATGGGCTGGTTCGTTTCAGTTGGCAGATCAAATTAGACTCCTATCTTGTCACTTGGTGGAAAGGCTGATTTTTCTCTCTGAAATACAATTCAAGCAATTTGTTGTCTGTATCTTTAAACATGCTTATTTTCTATTCGTGGGTGCAGATTGTTACATGTATTTATTTATATTTACATGTGTGATGTATATGTAGAAATGTTTAACCGTGTATTATGTAATACACATCATAGCATCAAAACATATGTTCATATTTTTCATATCATATAATTATTTTTATAATTATTATCATCACCATTTCTATGCTAGATAAGGCTCTTGCAATTCCACATGGATCACATAGTAAGCACTCTTCTGACAGCACCTAGATGGAAACTCTGTGTTCCTCATGTGTTCCTTATTTTCCTGTTGTAGTAACACATTCCATAGCCTTCGACTCAATCTCTTTCTCATTAGCTTTGTTTTACCTCCAAGACTCATGGTGATGACACTGTAGAGAGAGGGAAAAAAACGAGCTTAACAGTAGACTAATAGATTTGGACTAACAGAGATGTGCTCCCTCTCGACACCTCTCACTCGCACACAAACACACACACTCTGTTAAAAAGTCAAGAAGCCAGCCAATAGCAACAGTCGTCAAGCCACTGTTACCTGGGCAACCTGGTTGGAGGTAATGCCGAGGGCGATAATAAGACACAGTACCACAGGAGGAGGAATCACATAGGCAAGCAAGACAAGAGAGAAGAAGACAGGCATAGAGGAGAGTCTGGGTGGAAGAACACTGCTGGGAGTGCAGGGAGTTTGTCAGAAATATAGACCACTGCTGTGACATCAGCCCCATCTTGGGTTCAGCCATACATACTAAGCTATTGGTTATGAAATCCCTGTAGGCCTATTTAAAATGAGATGCCAGATACGGTTTGGGGGTAATGGGGGAATACGCACCCGAAACGAAGGAAAATAGTCAGCGGACAGTTTTCCTACATAAAAGGGCTGAGCAATTAAAGCTTCCTTTACCCTGGGGTTTGTCTTTGGCAAGAGTCCTCACAGGCATGAGTGTGGAGCCCACTAACCTTCTGATACAAATCACACACTCTCAAGTCAATATGTGACTTAAAGGGAATAAGCAATGTCTTAAATGTACTGACGCCCCAACGTTTGTTGAGGCAGAAATAATAGAAGATGGAAAACATAAATACATTTTTATCTATTTTTTTTTTATCTCAAATATCCTGAAGACAGTGAAGTGTAGCGCTGGAAAATCAACACGTCGGCAGCGGCGGCTGAAAAAGAGCTTATGAGAGCCGGAGATGGTGAACACGCCCTGCTAATGACAGAAAATGAGCTTTCGAGGCACATGAAGATTTGATGAGTAGAGGGCGGAAAGAGGAAAGAGAGGGAGAGACAGAGCGAGTGAGAGAGAGAGAGAGAGAGAGAGAGAGAAAGAAGGGAGGAGGATAAGAAGAGAGAATGGAAGAAGTTTATCGCTGACCTGCACACATCTGTTCCCAGAATAGACCCCAAAGGCCAAATTAAGCAACACGGTGTAGTCCGGAGCAACACAGAGGAACCTGAATAAAAACAACACACACATACGCAGACACACATACGCACGCACACACACACACACACACACACACACACACACACTCATTCACACACACACTTTGTCACAAAAACACTAGGGTCACAAACCAAGTGTCTAGACCATTTCACATTTGGCCCCTTTTTTAAATCAGATATTCTTTGTCGAACACATATGGAGTGTCCTTGAGCGCAGAGAGCCCTGTCCAGTCAGGATGTCACTTTGCCTTTGTCCGTCCACCAGCCCCTCAACCACCATCAGGGCCGTGCTGGCGTTGTGATGTAACAGGCGCTTGACCCTGGATAGAAACAGGGGGAGGGGAGGAGAGAGGCCCGTGACATCTGCATAGCCATGGGCACCCAGAGGCAGGGAGACGGAGAGGGAGAGAGGGGGGGGGGAGGCAGGGATGGAGAGAGAGAGAGGGGGGGAGACAGTGACAGTGACAGGAGGAAGAAAAGAGGGTGGTGGCGGTGGTTGTGGCTTTCTTATATATCTACGGTTGTAGCACGGTGTGTTCCAATCTCTTGACCGCTCACCGCCAAAAAGAGACAGAGGAGGGGAGTGAATGTTGATACGGTTGGGTTCTTTTTAAGGACTGCTTTATTTCACAAAAGGCACACACACACAGCTCTTCTCCCTTCCTATACACACACACACACAGGAGTACACACAAACAGGATATTAAACAAAATGGAGCAAACACAAACACACACACACACACACACACACACACACACACACACACACACACACAAGCACTCTCACAGACATTCTCACTAAGTTATATCTCCTGATTGGCCCCAGCAGATAATCAGCACCATGGAAACTCAGGTGTCCAATGGTCCAAGTGGAACCAGTCTGCCGAACGGCCCCGTCATCAGCACCAACGGTGCCACAGATGACAGCAAGACCAACCTGATCGTCAACTACCTGCCCCAGAACATGACGCAGGAGGAGTTCAAGAGCCTGTTCGGCAGCATCGGAGAGATCGAGTCCTGCAAACTAGTCCGAGACAAGATCACAGGTAAGCCTAACACGCCAATCAAATATATATTCGAATGTCGAAATTAGCCAAGAATGACAGTTTGAAACAAAAAGCCTAGTTTATTTTAGTTAATCAACAGGGGTGCCATATTTTTATATTTACTTTTATGAATTTCTAAATTTGAAATGGGAGAGCGGAAAATGCTTAACCTCTTCTTGGAGGATGGTGATGGTGATGATGGTGTTCTGTAATCGCAGGCCAGAGTTTGGGCTACGGATTTGTCAACTATGCAGATCCCAACGACGCAGACAAGGCCATCAACACGCTCAACGGCCTCAAACTCCAGACAAAAACCATCAAGGTGAGGCCACCTCAACCGTCTGCTCTGCGCCCCCCCAAAACACCGCCCTCTCAATAGAGAGGAAGTGGGGGAGAAAAGACCAGAAGAGAGAGAGAAAGAGAGAGGGAGAGAGAGAAAGAGAGGGAGGCGTGGACAGCCCCAGACGTGACAGAGGGACTGGAGGAGGGAGGGCGGGACCGAGAGGCAGGGGGGTGAAGGGTGGGGGGGGGTGGGGGGGAAAGGAGGGGTCGCCAGGAACAAAGGGAGCGAAGGATGGAGAGAGAGGGAGAGAGAGGGAGCGGAGGTCAGAAAGCAAGGGGGCCGTGTGTGGCGGCGATTGTGATGGAAATGTAATTAGGGAGGCGCACTGTGGGCCAGTGGGGTCAGGGCAGGCAGACCCATCTGCCTCCAATCTTGGCTAATTAGGGGTCCCTTTGTCCCAAAGTCAGATGGAGGGATGGAGAGTGAGGAAGAGGGAGAGGGAGAGGGAGAGGGAGGGAGGAGGGCTTCAGTTGGGTATTAAAAAAAAAGAAGAGAGAAAGGGAGAGAGTGAAAGATTAAACACTGCCCAGGCGGCTCCCGCACCATCCCATCAAAGCAGATCAAAGATTGGGACAAATAGCAGGCTGAGATAGATATGCTCAGCGAATGCAATATGGGCAGCCAATCAGGCCAAATCTGTCGCTCACATCTGCTCATATATGAACAAAGACTCAATATAAACAGCAAACTAACAGTAAAAAGTAAAAGTATAATAAAGTAGCAACCGTAATTTTCATATCGTTTATATTGTGATTATTGTGACATTTTTCATTGTGTCACATAAACTAAATGTTTACTTGT
The DNA here is from genome assembly GCF_963854185.1 of Sardina pilchardus. Lineage (NCBI taxonomy): Eukaryota > Metazoa > Chordata > Actinopteri > Clupeiformes > Clupeidae > Sardina > Sardina pilchardus. Next base: position 30,888,890 of record NC_084996.1, read on the forward strand.
TGGGTTGAAGCAAATGTGAACTGTTCAGACTCAACTTAAACATGTCATAGTTTCAGATCAGCCCATGGATAGTGCGCTAGATAAGCCTACCAAAATCTTTATTTATCCAACAATACTTAATATTTATTTTTGAAAAACAAAAAAAGAAATCATACCCATGTGTAGGCCACACCCTATTAAATTGCAATACAGCAACAAGCTTACAAAATCAATATATAAACCCTGTGTAATAGTATGATATGATTATTTATATTACTGTATTCATAAAATGACATAATCCCAGCATAGCATATAGCATAAATACCCCCAAAATAAATGTTCAATAAAATGTTTTGCTATGATATACACTAGTACCATATTAGACTTTCACATTCGCACCGTGTTTGTTTAAAACTGAAATCAGTGGGAGGCACTGTATTGCATTCTGCATGCTCCACTGCCCATCTCTGGTTATAGGCTTAGCAAATGTCATATTATCCGAGTCAGTACAGGCATTGTGAGAGAGCAGAAGACATGGCCAGGATGGGGGGGTGTATTATATGTGTGTGTGTGTGTGTGTGTGTGTGTGTGTGTGTGTGTGTTGGGGGGGTTGTCAGGAGCTAAGGAAAAAGGAGGTAGCATGGGGAGCAGAATGCCAATGACAGGATTAGAGGCCATATGGGCTGTAGGCACCATCTGTAGTGCGGGAGCGATAGGGAGAGGGTTAATTATAGGGCAGACTCCGGTCCCTCGTCACCCCCTCCCCAGCCCCACAAAAGCACTGGCCAATCTCTGCCACGCACCCACACGCTCTACAATAATACCCTGCCTCAGCCCAGAACAATGCACCCTAGGCAGATGTATAGAATCAATACAGCTTGTGGAGATTGAGAGTGAGATATGGCCGCAATCTTTATTTGTGTCTTTTTATATTCCGGCACGGAGGCCTACTGGCAGTACAAAGATGTCCTGTCAGTCTTTGTTGGAGGCCATTCAGGTTTTTTGTGTAATTTTGCGTTCCAGGTCGGAAATCTTAGCAAAAAATGTTAGGGCAGCTTTTCCTACACAACGTCTAGCTATCCAGCTGTGGTCTTGATGGTATTTGAAAAGCAAGTCTGTCATCTTTTCATGTGGTAGCTCCATAGTTGTTCACAAAAATTCTGCAATTCATCTTTACATGTGACATACAGTATAAGCATTGTGTGTGTTCTTAAATACATATGTTGTCTATATGCTTCATTGTATTTGAGATGTTTTAAATATGATATACACATATTGTATAGTCATCAGAGTGTCCAGGTTGCAGATTTGCGTGGGCGTTTCAGATGAATTCTGAAGTGTTTGTCAGTTGTCAGGGCAGCTGGATGTCTTGAGATCTGTTTATAAGGTTTGCTGGTTGCCAGAGAAGCCATTTCCCCCAGAGGAAGAAGACAAAGGGAGATGGAGGGAGGATCGGAGGGAGGCAGGGAGGGGAGGGGAGGGGAGGGGAGGAGTGATCTTTCTATCTCTGACAACATCCGCACTCTCCCCCTCCTCTCTCTTAACTCACTCACTCTCTCTATCTCTAGCTTTCTGTATTTCATTCCCTTTCTCTTTCACATAGACACACTATCAGTAAAACTGATATTCCAAATCCATCATTTTAATTGCCATCCAGATAAACATTAGAGCCCAATCCCTATTGGTGAAATTGTATATGAGTTATAGAGTTATATATAGAGTCTATTTAATACAAATCTGTCTCTGCCCCCCAAATATCGAAAAGGAATGTTCATACCTCACAAAAAGACTATAAAAATATTCATAAGTATGTTTCACTGACAGGTCTTTTTAAAATGTGGATAAAAGCAAATGGCATTGAATGGCCTTTCAAAAGGAACGGTTGCCTTGGATATTGGATTTCCTTAGAGTCGCATTAAGTCAATGCAAACCCGGGCCTTCGTGGAATATTTTCTCACAAAGAGATTTGCTGCATGTTGTAGTTTGCATATGTGGGGGCCAGGGAGGTGGTGTGTGTCTGCGTGTGTGTGTGTGTGTGTGTGTGTGTGTGGAAGAGCAGGTGTGCTCTTGTGGAGACAGAAGAGAGAGAATGCAGACGAGTGCGCACTTGAGTGGCTAATAAGGGCAGCAAGTGGGAAAAGAGCAAGGTGAAGTAGGGGAAAAGTGGGGTATTTGAAGACAAAACACACACACACACACACACACACACACACACACACACACACACACACACAAAGGGAAGAATAGCACAGAGGAAGTGAGTGCATCAGGGGTGCATCCTCATTTTTTTTGTCAGTGTGAGAGTTTGCAAGACTGATAGGTTAAGTTGTCAATTGGTCATTTCTCACATGGTTTGGCACCACTCTCTTTCGCAGGTATCGTACGCAAGGCCTAGCTCGGCCTCCATTCGCGATGCCAACCTATATGTGAGTGGCCTCCCCAAGACCATGAGCCAGAAGGACATGGAACAGCTCTTCTCCCAGTATGGGCGCATTATCACCTCACGCATCCTGGTAGACCAAGTCACAGGTAAATAGAGTTTTGCCTCACCTTCACACAACTGTCACCTTCCTGCCGCATCTTCCTATGGCAGCTAGCTCTATGCAGGTGATGCTATAGCTAACTCTTGTTAGCTTAGGTGCTAACTGTATCCTGCCACATCTTCCAATGGCAGCTCTAGGAAGCTGATACTATAGCTAACTCTTGTTAGCCCAGGTGGTAACTGTTATCCAGACACATCTTCTATGGTAGCTCTAGGAAGCTGATATTATCTTACACTTGTTAGCCCAGGTGGCAAGTGTTAATGTATCCTGAAACATCTTCCTATGGCAGCTCTAGTAAGCTGATACTATAGCTAACTCTTGTTAGCCCAGGTGTTACTGCTAGCCTGCCACATTTTCCAATGGCAGCTCTAGGAAGCTGATACTATAGCTAAGTATAGCATGCTCTTGTTAGCTCAGATGTTACGTTATCTATTATCTTGCCACATCTTCCTGTAGCAGCTCTAGGTAGCTGTTGCTCTAGGTAGCTGTTGCTCTAGCCAGCGCAGGTGCTAACTGTTCTCCTGCTTTGTGCCCTTCCCTCCCCTGGAGCAGGCATCTCGCGAGGAGTGGGCTTCATCCGTTTTGACAAGCGGAACGAGGCCGAGGAGGCCATCAAGGGACTGAACGGCCAGAAGCCGCTGGGCGCCTCCGAGCCCATCACCGTCAAGTTCGCCAACAACCCCAGCCAGAAGACGGGTCAGGCGCTGCTCACTCAGCTCTACCAGACCGCCGCGCGCCGCTACACTGGACCCCTGCACCACCAGACCCAGCGCTTCAGGTACCGCTACCCTCCTCCTCCACCTCCTCCCGTCTTCCTCCATTCCTCTACTCCTCTCCAGCATCGCTCTCTCTTGTGTCTTCTGCTCTCCATCTCTTCCTCTCTCTCCCTCTCTCTCTCTCTGTGGGCCTTCCCTTTGTAAAGGCAGCAGCGGAGCCACTTAGCAGTGGGAAAAACAGGAACTGGGAAACCGAATCCACCAAAAATAGCGTAGCGTGAAAAACGAGAGCGGGCGATGAGGGAAAGGGACGAGGCAGGAAGGGAGGGAGGGAGGGAGGGGAACAAAACAACTCAAGCAGAAGGCAGAGGCACATTAGATGGGCCTTCCATCATCTCATTTAACAAGTAAGAGATGGTTAACCAAATGTGGAGATCGTGTGTGTGTGAATGAGAAAGCACAATGGCAGGCAGGCAGGCGCGCACACACACTTGCACGCATGCAGGCCGTATAGAGTACTCCCATCATGTCGCCTGAGGGCCACGAAAGCACTGAACCACTGTGGTCGCTCAAGCCCCGCTCTCTGATTGGTGGATGCCGTGGAGCCGAAGTCGAGCTGCAGCGCAGAGCGCCCTCTGCAGGAGGCTGTAGGAACTGCATGTCTGAAAAGCACAGCCAAAAAAAAGAAACAAAAACCCCCGCCTCTCTCTTTCTCTTTTCTTTTCTTCTGTTTGGTCCGATCTCGCCACTAACGTCTCCACCTCCCTCATTTTCCCCTTTTGCATTGCAGACTCGACAATTTACTAAACGCCACCTACGGAGTCAAGAGGTAAATGCCAAAGGTGTCCTTTCCAACAAAGCATCCATGCCTAAACAACCTCAAACAAAGTGCCCGGAATACCACCTGCTGACTCAAACCTTAAGTTAGAGACAGAAATCAAAGTCAAATCCCCATAGATTTCACTGTTAGCGTGAAACAGTGCCAGTCCATAAATAGACCTCTATTTATGGATGCGAATTTGAGATTGAACAGCAGGACATTCTGGCATGGCTTTGTTTAACCGTTTTGTCTCTTTTTTTCCTTTGGTTTGGATTACTTGATTGAACTGATTTGTATGTATTTATTTATGAAACTAACATTTTTATTTCAGTTTTCCGTTGCTTTAATGTCCTTTTTTTCCACCAGCATGGACATACCAGATTCCGTTTGCGTCTTCTTCTGTTTGCTCCAACTTTTCCTTTGATTTGTTTCTGATTTGCTTTCATTCCTCTCTAGGTTGTGTGTTTTTGCTAAATATTGTGACTTTTCTTTCTGTTGGACATTGTGATTTCTGTGTCCTACTTCTGCAGTGCTTTCGGTCAACAGGGAATGTGATTAAAATAATGTGCAGGGGAATGTGGGTGATTGAGTTCTAGAGGAAAGGCTCGCTCCTTTATTGTTTTGTTCTAGACGGAAACCCATAGTCTGTATGTGTGTTTGTGCGTGTGTGTATGTGTTGCCTGCAAATCCTCAGCGTCTACTTGTAGCAGAGATGATGGAGATGAGGTCCCTGTTCTTCCATACCCCAACCTCAAAAGCCATTACAAAATGGCTTTACAAAACAAACAAACAAACAAACAAAACAGACAGACAAAACAAACAGCCAAACAAACAAATCGATCCAAAAGCTGCAGGTGAACCCGCATGTGCCCCGTCAGGCGGTGGTAAAAGTGCAGCGAGCCGCCCCGAACTTCATTCTGACACCCATTGTAGTTCTCCTTCTCTCCTTCCCAGGTTCTCCCCGATCACCATCGACAGCATGACCAGCCTGGCGGGCGTCAACCTCACCGGGCCCACCGGAGCCGGCTGGTGCATCTTCGTCTACAACCTGTCGCCGGAGGCCGACGAGAGCGTGCTGTGGCAGCTGTTCGGGCCGTTCGGCGCCGTCACCAACGTCAAGGTCATCCGCGACTTCACCACCAACAAATGCAAGGGCTTCGGCTTCGTCACCATGACCAACTACGACGAGGCGGCCATGGCCATCGCCAGCCTCAACGGCTACCGCCTGGGCGACCGTGTGCTGCAGGTCTCCTTCAAGACCAGCAAGCAGCATAAGGCCTAAAGGAGGGGAAGGAGGAGGAGGAGGAGGGTGTCAGGGGCCTCTCGATGCTCCCGCAGCCTGGGGGGGAGAGCTGTTGAGCTCCCCCACACGCTCATTCTACATGGGTCTGGACTGAGTCGCTCTCTCTTTCTCTGTTTCTCTCTCTGACACAAAACACACTCACACATACATAGATATACACAGACGTCCATACATAAAACTTCTGTACACTCATGTACATGCATACACACACAGAGACACACCACATACATACACACACCACAGACACATTTTAGTCAGAGTTCTGAACAAAACCACAGGTAGAGTTTTTCTTTTGTCTTTACACAACATGCTAGTCCTTCCCTACTTTTGCCTGGATTGAATTAGCGGTGGTGCATAGCTGGTCTGGGAGGGGGAAAAGGGGGTTTAAAGGGGGGTGGGATGGGACTTGAGGGGAGGACAGTCAGGAGTCAGAAGAGGACAGTCTAATGAATGTGACAGAGAATGTGTGCTGAGTGCTTCGATTGAGTTCAGGCAAAGAACAAGACCTGATAGATGAAAAGACATACCGATCAAAAAAAAAAATGCTAAATGAACTAGAAAAAATATGTGCAATTTTACCCAAAACGTCTTGCCCCACTAAACTCTCCCAGGACGCTGGAGAGAATGTAGTCACTTTTTTTACACTCGGGCATTTTGAATCAGCGATTTTTTTAGATCAAAGAAAAATAATTAAAAACAGTGTTCTCTTATATATATTATGATATAACTATATATTCAATATTTAAGGTGGTTATTATAGCCGAGTATGTAAGCATTTTCTAGAACTTTGATACGGTTTCCGGGCTCTGTTTTAGGTTGCAATCTAGCTTTAGGGCAGTTTCCCAACATGCTTGAGGTAAGACCTTATAGAGAAATGAACAAACCTAGACATCCTGGTCACAGAGATTTAAAAGATAAAAAGCCACATCACACCAACGGAACAAAAGAACCTCACACTAAGAGGTCTGACAGCCGACAGCCTCACCTTTCCACAGTCGTCATTGAAACACACACAAACAAACAAACACACACGTACACAAATGTGCGTCCTCCGTCTAGAGGGCAGTGAGAGTGAGAGTAGCGTATCATATCACTGGTCAATGCAAGTCCCCTGTATTCTTCTCCACTTCGGCTTTGTCTATCTCTAGCACGTAGGAAGGATACCACTGCACACAGCTGTCTGTGAACTTCACGCATGGCGACAACGTTCCCATGATGTTGGTGTTTGTGGGTAATTCTGTGAGAGGGCCGAGGATGAGGTGAGAGAGCAAAAGCCGCGTCAGTCCATCTCCATGGGAACTGGCAGTAAAGCTAAATCTAAAAACTTTTTTTTTTTTTTTTTTTTAATTATTATTACTATTATTATTATTATTATTATTATAAATTGCCATGAGAACAAGGCTCCAAGTCTGCATGGTTCACGGGCAGGTTTTGTTTACAAGCACATGGTTACTGAAAACATGGCAACCATATGCTGAAAATGAAAACCAACAACACCAGAGGAATGGCTCCAGCTTTGAGTACTTCTGTAGCGGGAAAGAAGTTGGCCATTCCAGCCCCTCCCTACACTCTGCATGTTGACCCTCCTCCAGATTCACCAAACCCTGCTCACCACAGAAGTCTCCACTCCAGTTCATTCCAAATTCTCTCCCATTCATCCAATCTGGAAGCGCACCTTCGAACGATTCGTTCTCCCAAGGAAAACAAACTCTAGCACGTCCAAAACGTACATATCGCCCCCCACACTCTGCTCTGTGGCAGCAGTGTCACAGACCCACACCCTAGTTCAGTTCCCTGTTTGATCTGCACAGTACCACCAACGTATCAGATTTTATCATGAGTTCGCCAAATCCCCCACCCCCCCTCCTCCTTCGTGTATTGTCCAAAGTAATCATAACCGAAAAGGCCCTGGTAACTGAAATCACACATAATGTTCCATAGGGAGAGACACTGTTGTGCAACTGAAAGACAAGCTCATACCATCAATTAAGGATTCAAAAAAAAAATGGTGTTCAAATCAAAACATTGTGTTGCTTTTCTAAATAACGCTGTGTTTAGCCAAAGAGGACAATGATCTCTTTGAAAAGGATTAAGTTAGAGAATAATATATTTTTATATCTACAAAAAGACGAAGAAAAAAAGAAGAAGAAAAAAAAAAACTTAAGACCTTGTGCAGCATTTTTACAGATTCTTATGCGCGGGTGTCCTCGGTGACACCGCGCGGCTTTATTTTCAGAGTTTTCCACTTTGAGGAGAGAGGGCCTGACCGTGCGGTGTAAGGGTTGGGGGGGTGGGGGGGCAGAATGGGTGGGGGACTAAGTCATATATCTTGCGCATATCTAACAGTGCAACCATTACAATATCTTTTTAAAAAAAACAAACAAAACATGGAACAGAAGAAAAAAAGAGTCACAGCAATTGTAATTGAATCCATAGCTATGCCAGATGTATGCATTATGATTTTAAAAAAAGGACGAGGCTTGAAGAAAAACAAAAAGATCCTTTCCTCTGACCGTTGCATAGAGTGTTGCTTCACGGGCGGTGCAGTGGACCTCGTCGCCTGAGGTGCCACGTGAAGGAATAGAATAGAATGGGGCGAGAGATGACCCAACGCGAAAGGACAGACTGTAAAGCTCGCTATTCCTTCGTGTGTGTGTGAGGCCATCTCCAAGATAAAAAAAAGACTGCAGTGAGAGGGTGAGGCTTTCACCAGTTCCGAACCATCTCATCTCTCTGTTTCCGTTCCTCCTTTGAGGAGGAAATTGTCAATGTAACCTTGTGCTTCTGCATCGTCGATGCACCAAAGAATCTGTTTTTAAAGTGACTGGCATAACACTATACCATGGCTGTGCTAAGCAGTGCAAATCCAACCAAACTGTACATTTCACCCTCACACTTCCTGCATCTTCTTCTTCAGTACACCAGATAGGGAATGTGGCACTATAACCATATCATTATCAGAACACTCTGTAGCCTTCTACTGCTTTTTGGATGCACCTGAATAGCCTAGTTTCTAAAGCCCATGTCAGACTGTATGCATATGTTTAATTGCCTGGACTGCCTACCACAAATAGGCCGATACTGTTTTTTTCACCACAGAAAAAATTCTTTCTGCTCCTTTGCACATTAGTACTCCGCAACAATTTCGTGTTGAGGATCAGAGCTGGGTCTACAGTCGAGTCAGACTGTCCTAGCTTGTCCCACAGCAAAGTATGGTATCATAGCTCCGTGTGAGAACACACGCAACAACACCCTGCACATATCCGAGTCTCTCATCATTCAGAGTATAAAGTCATATCCTCCGAGCATATTACGAGTTCCTGCTTTATGAGATATATAGCCGCTGAGTATTCAGCCGGCCTTTCCCCCCCGTCTTCTTCAAGCTTAGGCATTCATACACATTCAGATACATATCCATCCGTTCAATCATATCCCTGTCCAAAATTCACCGCTAAAGCCGCTCAACCTCTGTCCAGTTTGTTCACTGGTGGTGTTCCGAAAAACAAGATCCAATTTGTAGTCAAAAGTCAAGCCCTTTTTTCTCCCCCTTTTACTCACGAAGATCAGGCCTCATGCAACTAACTGTAGGTGACAAAGGGAAGGTTTAGAGCAGAGGCAAGGCAAGAGTGGGCCCAGTGTTAACCTATAGAGTCCAAAACGATAAAAGAGAACCAACTGACCCTCGAGATACACACACAAGACAACACACCTACCATAGAGAGCCCAGGACAATGGCTGGAGACAAACATGACGCACCGCTAGAGCAACAATAATCATTTAAAAGACAAAAAAACTTTCCTATGGAACAGTAAGTGCAATGTGCTTCATTTTTATATTGACTTGAGAACAAAAGATATATATATTTTTTAAAAAAGAAAATTAAACGTCACACAGAAATGGTTTGCGGAATAGTGAAAGGATCAAACAATGACAAACAGATTTAAAAAAAGATATGTGTCAAACTAACCGATTCATAAAGGAATCAAACAAGCACTGAGAGCTCTGGTCTCTGAAAAAGTCCATTATCCCTTCCTCAGCCCTCGATTACTGCTCTGACCATGCAAGCTAAAAACAACAACCACAAACAGCTGCTTATGGTGAAGAAAAGAGCAATCATAAAAAAAGACCGTGAAAGGGATACTGTCTAATATATCATCACTTTTAGCCCATGTCAATTTCAAACTATCATTTTTCCTGTAATTTATTGATTTACTTTACATATCGGATTCACGTGTTAACTTAGCGTATCTTTGTGTTGTTGACGTTGCCATAGAGTACACACATGGGTCGAAGATTTTATTTGGTCGCTTTTATTGGGTACGATTCTTCTATTTTTTCCATTATTTAAACTTAGTTGCTGTTCTGACAGTGTATGCAGGTTTTAGAATTAGTTAGCTTTTTATTTCAATCAATATGTGTTCGATTGTGTTTGTAAAAGTCTGTGGTAGCTTTTGTTGCAACCTAAATAATTTAAACTGAAAAAAATTCAATATAGCGCCAACAAACTTGTATTATTTGGGCGACTTTAAGCTTGTAGTTTTAACTTATTGTTAACTTAAAAACTATTTATTATTATTGATTATTATTATTATTGCCTCGTATAAAGTATGTTTTGTGTATATTTATGGTTTATTTCATTATATTTGCAAGTTTGAACGAATTTAATTTTGCCAAAATGTGGTTACACCTTTTTTCATTTTCTTTCTTTTAAAAGGGAACAAATAGATTAAAAAAACAGCTTTAGAATTACAATTTGGAAAAGTTCTCCATAGGCAAAGAATGCACTGCTATATAAAACTAAATGAGGTGTATAAACATACATGCTGTGTGCTAGATGTTATGCCTTTACTGCCTGTGTTCTGTTTGTCTTGTTAAATGAAAACCTTTTGATTATTTACTCTAAATCACAGTCTTGTTTTTTCTGCCACTTTCTGAAGCCCGCTGTGAGTCGGAACCTGGGGTGAGACCTAGGGCAAGGGCAGAGCCGGGGCCTGCGTCCACTTCTAGAACATTCTGGAGTAGTGACAAAGGCCCGCAGGCTCCGAGTGCTCCCACAATGGCTTTCTTCCCACTGCACTCAGAACCCAGACATGGCCAACACTTGGGCTTGTGAAAAACAAATAATGGCAGCCACCCCAAGAGCGGGGCGCTATTTATCATCAGAGCTCGAATAGCAGAAGGGAAGAGATGCATTGTGGGGGATGGGGTCACGGAGCTAGGAACGGGGTCAGTGGTTCCTCTGTTTCTCAACCAACTGTATTTGTGTCTATTTATTTAGAGGGGACACAGAGTTACTTAGAAATGTTCTTCTGACAACATTATCCAGGAATGGTACAATTATTAAGAAAACAAAAAAACTAGATCAAAACAAACTGACGTTAATGTCGGTGGGTTGAAGAAAATATCTAAATCTCATACTTCCAAACACGACCAAACGAACAAACGACAAAAAAATGTAACCAAGGGAAAAAAAATAAACCTTTCAGTTTAGTTTAGGATATTTATTACTGGGATTTCAGCTGAAGATGCTTGAGGACTTTTTCATGGAATTGTTTAATTATTTGTACTTTACATGCCAGAAAAAAAATAAAAACTTAAAAGTTACAAATCTCGCTGGTCAGAGTTGTTTTTTCTCTTCCTGTTTCCCCCGCTGCCTGCATTTATGTGGGTGGTTCCCATCAGCCACTCAGACGATCTGACTCACGAGGCTCAGTCCAACAATTAGGCCATCCGTTGACTGCATGGTGCTAGAACACGATATAGCATTTGCTCCTGTGGTAGAAGCAGATCCTCACAGGCCATCACGGACCCTACTTTTGGCAAGCCCTGCCACCACCAACGATGCTAAAGTAGCCGTAGCCGCAGCTTCAGCATGGAGTCCACAAATGCACTCAAGTCCACTGTGGCTACGTTTTAGCACCCGCCAGCCAAACCATCTGATTTAAAACAGTATCTGGCTGAGGTGAGTTGGTTGGGAGGGAGGGGGTTTGAATAAAGAGAACGGCACAATTTGGGGCACATTAAAATGGACTTTTATTAGTTGATTCTAGCAGAAATGGAATGTAAAAAAGCAGTGCGACAGTGATTGTGATTGTGGGCTGAACCGGAGGACAGAGTTGTGTGCAGGTGTAGAGTGGTGGGACACCTGAGTCCTGGAGCTCGCGGGGGACAGCCCGGAGGGACAGGGAGGTCACGGAGATCTTGGATGAGATCTTGGATGAGCGCCTAAGTCCCCGATACATCAGCAACCTGAGGGACAGGAGTGGGAAAGTCAAAGGGAGACTCATACCACAGTCCAGAGCCTAAGAAGGCCTCTAATATAATATAAGATATAGTGATGATGAAGCATACTATGTGCCTAACCTATATATATGCTGTCCACAGTACAGATCATAACGGCATCTTATTTTTACTGATATCAGAAATCCCAGCAAATGCAAGTAAACCTCACACACTGTCTGTACTAATTCATGGGTTTCATCCGGTCCCTTTCCACAGGTGTATACAATCAAGCACCTTGATTATGAATGCAGCCTGCATGGTGCTTGATTAATACACCTGTGGAAAGGGACCTGATGAAACTCATGAATAAATAGCATTACATGTGACCAGGATACAATCACACAATTCACAATGAAATTAAGTAGTGTAACAATATTTAGGAATGTATGGTGTATGACGATAGAAATAACACCAGCAATAGTATGACTATGGAAAAGACATACAGTGCCGTTGGCTTACAAGGTTTTATTTTAATTGGACTGGAGGGTGTAGTGGTGGAGCTGACCTCTAGGGGGAGTTGTGCTCTCTAGAGCTCTGTGTGGAGACCAGCGTCGGGGCTGACAGGCTCCTGGCACACAGCTGGGGTGGTGAACTCCATCTGGTACTCACAGCGACTCGGCTCAGAGGTGGACAGTACCACCGTCTCCTTCCCACAGATCAGCTTCACCTGAGGCGCGCACACACACACACACACACATACACACACAAATGTTACACTTAATGAGCTGTGGCAAAATGCTGGCATATTAAATTATACACACATAATATCATATGCTTTGCTTCAGTGGCTCCACCATGAAAACGTCTAAGTAAGTAAATTACAGCTTTTTTAGACATTTTCTCCCACCCACACTTTGGTCCAGCACGTCCTTCCTTATAACAGCAGAGTGAACAATGAAATCGTTTCAGCCTGAGGGATTCACTGTTATTTAATGTCAGGCGTTAAGTAACCCACCATTTCACAGCACAACAACACTGACTAAACACAATGCTGTTCACAAGCAAAACACACACTGTGTATTATAAAAACAAGTCTGTTTTACCTAGCAACACACACACACACAGATGCTTTTGTGCAGCTGACGAGCCAGTGTGAAAAGAACAGTGACGCTCATTGTCACATAAACGTAAGGCCCGCAGCAGTGCTTATAGATAACCCATTACCCTGATAGATGTCCTGACTGTCTATAAAGACATTTATATGATTTATGCACATCAATAACAACTAACCCAGTTCAGCATAATCACATATTAAAGCAGTCAAATACTCATTTCATGTCATGGTACATTCACTTTCGAATTAAGTAGATATCTACACGTCTATAGTCTATGATTGATCATGATGATAATGAGTACAGAGTACACACACTCTACTGGGACCTCTGCCGTTACGCCCACAGGAACGTCAATGACATCCCATTCTAAATCCTGGGCATTAGTATGGAACTGCCCCCCGCCCCGCTTTGTAGCTACCACAGCTTCCACTCAGGTGGTAAGTCTTCCCACAAAATGTGGGAGGGTCTGTGGGAATTTCCTGTGTATTAGCCGCATTGTGTATAAGCCACAGGACAGTGTTTTATGTAAGTTAAAAGAAACAAAACCATATTAATGCCATATTAACGGCCCTTGTGTATTAATCTCATAGCTGAAGAAATGTTGTGAGATCAATGTATAACCCGCAGCTAATAGATGGGAAATTACAGTGTTCATCCACAAAAGCATTTGTGAGGCGAGGCACTGATGTTGGACGGGAAGGCCTGGCTCGCAATGTCAGTTCTAGTTCATCCCAAGGGTGCTTTGAGTAAGGGATAATGTATAGGACACTGGTCAGTATCGGGAAAATAACTGCTCACTGTTGAAACATACCGACACTTTGAAATGAAAATGAATCAGACTTTAGCATAATGCTCTAGAAAATGTTGAGTATAAAACTGTTTGTCCCCAAGCTACCATTAGCTCAATGTTATATGTACACACACACACACACACACACACACACACACACACAGGTACATGTGGTCTCTCTATATGAGTGTTTGTGGCGAGTGACTCACAGTAGTGGAGCGGTTGGGCCCCTGCCAGCAGCCGGTTCCGTGTTCGTACTTCATCACCATGTACTTACTGTCCTCCGACCCGGCCCAGGAGCCCCACGACCTGCAGGCAGAGGGAGCCAGGGAGGGAGAAGCATGGACAAGAAAGATGAAAAATAGTAAGCAAGTAAGTAAAATGTATTTATAAAGCACATTTACAGTACACACTGACAGTTACACTAAAAAAAGGTAAGTACAAATAATAAAAAATTACAACAAAAAAAAACCTATACTAAATAAAAAAAAGTAGAGCTGACTGAGTTGTAGTCTTACCCAAGGTTGGTCTCAGATCCCCCATATTTGGGTTTCTGTGAAACTCGGTTGAAGGGGCAGAGCCTGTAGATATATCTGAGAGAGAGAGGAGACCGCATATATATTTACTGACAGAACTGGTTCAACTCTCCAGTCAGTCCCTTACAAATCCATTACAATGTCACTCAAATAAGAATAATATAACAATAAGATAAAAAATATAAGACAAAATAAGAGACCCCTCTCATCCAAATCACCCGCTTGTTCCAGTTGGAATACAGGTATGCTTCTTACTTTCAGCAATCAGACACTATTACACTCAAGTAGTGACCTGAACACTACAAAACTACTCTTAAAAACTAACTATTTATGTATTTATTTCTTTGTTCCCTTATTGAACTGACCACCAACATTGTTGTGTGGCAATACATGTTTATTCATGGAAATCTTTACATGTACATATTCTGAGAGTCTCAGCTTTCATATGGTATATGCCATTACTATGGTAGTCCATGATAAGCTGCCAAACAAGGCATTTGCAGTGTTGGGAGGATGGTCACGTGAGACCCGGGTACCTGGTAAGAGGATATTCTATCTCATCTTAAACCCCCCAGCAATTAACATGAGGGTGTGTGTGTATGGAGGAGAAAACCTACTCGCTAGTGGGCAACTCGTAGCACTGGCTGTAGAGGTAGGTGAACTCCCCAGATGGGCCAAAATCGAAGGACAGCTCCTTTTCGATGGACCTGTGAGAACACACACACACACACTTCATAAATCTAGTGGCCCTAAACCTCATGTAGCACTAACAACAACCAGGTGGGTCATGGGATCCATACAGATGACACTGCACTGTAGGTCTGTGCATTTTGGATGACCATCTCAAAGCTGAATGAATAAATATTCGCTTTAATGAAGACATTTTTGCCTTTTAAATTATTCATGGCTCAATGTACTTGCGTTATACAGAGAATTTTTGTGAAGAAAAAAACAAGCTAGAACAACTTTTTAGAGGGGAGCGCTATGGCACTTACTTGATTTGATCGTCCACTTCCCGTAGAGCCCTTTCGGCCTCATCAAAGTCGTCGCGGGTTTTCTGAGCAGCTGCACAACGGGGGAGAGAGCAAAGGCTGAGAGCTGACCTCTCAGAGACACACACAAGGCATACTAATGGCCGTACACACACACACACACACACACAGAGAGACACACACACGCAGACCCAGAGACACGCACACACACTTACTCAGTCATTATGAGCCAGCTATTACAGTATAGACGGATGACCTCAGGCTCACTCACCATCGATGAGGGTTTGGGTCTGTGCGTCGTAGGGCGGCATGGCCTCTTCGTCCTGTTCGTTTTTCTCCGGGGTGTGCACAGAGGGTATGGGCTACGGGAGAGGAAACACACACACACACACACACACACAGACACACACACCATTTACCTCATCAGTTAAAGTATATGTGGAATGTACATGCTGGAGAGATGCATGATATTATGGATCATGTATCCAGCGCCGTAATTTCTATTACTATTAATAAACTATTAGCCGCAGCTTACACATTGATTTTGCTAAATTAATACACGGGTACAGTTAATATGGTATTAATATTGCTTTGTTTCTTTTAACTTCTTTAAAACACTGTCCTGTGGATGATACACAATGCGGCTAATACACAGGAAGTTACTGTAGCAGCCTACACATCACTGTGGCCTGTGAGGAGAGACCATGACCAGCTGACCACAACTGAATCCCAAAAGAGAGGGAACCATTGCTGCACCTTGTCACTGTCCTCCTCGGGGTAGTCATCGTCCTCGTCGTCATCTTCGTTCTCGTCGTCCTCATCGACTGGCTCGTCGTCGTGGTACGGCTCGTTGTCGGGGACAGGCGGGCGGTTGTCCTCTGCGGGGGGATCTACTGCGGCGGAGTCGGCCTGGGCCTGAGAGAGAGCACGCAGAGGAGCGCGTCAGAGGAGGGGACGGACCACACACACACACACACACACACACACACACACACACACACACACACACACACATACACCCCTACACCCCACACCAGCAGTAACAGTGGAAGAGGTGGTCCAATTCACCTCTGTTGTTACAGACTACACAGCTTTCCATAATGCTGCAGAATGCTCCATTCACATGAACAGGCCTTCCCAACGCCTTCCCAACGTTCTCTATAACAGACCGTTGTTAAGTATATGACCAGCAATGACCAGCATTCTATACATTATTCCATACATAGGGTCTGTTTATTACCACTAACACTTGTACTGCCAACGTGATCGCCTTCTGACTTGAAACCAGAGCGTCTTGCAACAGAATAGTAGCAAAGGTGAAACGAATTGTACTGACTGATGAGACAGGAGTATAACTGACCTTGACTAGTCATGGAGAGGGAGTGCGCAAAAACAATTCCCAGGATAAAGACGAGAGAGAGAAAGAAAGATATAGAGACTTACTTCGGATATGTATTTGTCTTTTATGTTGTCCCATGCAGACTCAAAAGATGAGGTGTCCACTTTGTCTGATCCACCTAGCAGGACCTGAGGACATACAAACCCACATCACACACATGACCAAGAGTTCACCAGAGCGCTTGCAAACTGACTGCAAATGCATGAGAGGGTCACATTTCCAGGCACTAAAAAGAAGATGACAAAGCAGAAGAGGGAGAAAGATAGATAGATAGATAGATAGATAGATAGATAGATATAAAGAAAGAAAGAAAGAATACCTGTGCTTCAGCATCAGTTAGAGCTCCATCAGAGTCTGGGTCGAGCTCCATGTGGGACTGCAGCTCTGCTACGGACACGCTACAAAGACACACACACACACACACCAAACAGCATTAATCACTGGCCAAGCCACACAAAGCAATCTGTCACACACACACACACACACACACACACACACACACACACACACACACACACACACACACACACACTTACTAGCCATCTGCATCATCATCCAGTTCCAAAAATGCTTCCGCCATCTTGGCTTTCTCCTTCTCGGCCTGAATAATAGCCTTTTGGTCTGGAATAAAGAGATGGCAATTTTCACGAGGTCAATTCCATGTCTGCAACACTTCTTATTTAAGATATAACAACAACTAATGCTTAGCCTAACTCTCAAGATCTAGAAAAGTATCATGTTATGTCTATTTCCAGTGAAATATGCTTTGATGGTATGATTTACATTTCATTTAAAATAATGTTTTGTCACCACATATGGATGAACCTTTACACCACTCACTCAATAACATTAGGCAGATGCAAGACATCCAACGTGATAAGCCTACAAAACACTGTGGCCCATTCGGTTAACTACAAGGCTGCACTTACCTTCCCAGGCCTTGAGGTGGCTCTCTTTGGCTTCCTTCTCAGGCTGCTCCGCCACTTCCTTCACCGTTCTCAACGCCTCCACTTTCTCCTCCATGGTCCTGCGGTTGGTCTGCATCTCCGTAATCTTGCCCTATGCAGAGACAGCAGCAGAGGACACACGTCAGCCTCCTGTATGCTGAGATACCGCCATCAGGCAGAGGAAGAAACTGGCATTCTCTCATGGATGGATGGATCTCGCTCGGATTTCACGGATCTCACTTCACTCGAATGATATTTCCTCGGTTATCTCTATTGCTTTTATTCTGATACATTATACCACTGACTAAAAAGATTACGGAAATGTTATACAAAGCCATTAATGTTGTCTAAGGAGCTCCACTTAATAACAATACAGTCCACAATGAGCTTGCATGATGACCAACATCTCACACTAGATGCTGCATGTGTGATATTTGTAGCTAATTGTAACTGGTATTAGTTTATTGGATGTGCACATTCCAAAGTCATTTTTCACCCAGCAACAGATGAAACATGGATTTTATGATCTTAAATCCAATCCAATTTGCTCTGATTTTCCATCCACTTGCTTTTGGTGTGGGCATATCATAACTAAATTTTAACACAGTTTGTAAGTGAGACACCACCCCCTCCCTCAACTGCAGTGTTTCCCAACCTTTTTTCCTTTAAGGCCTGTGCCTGTGTCTAAGACAAGCAAGGGCCCCTACCCATGCATACACAGACAAGACATTGTTTTACTCAACAATCGGGGTCCGGGGATGATTAACCAATGCGTAGCCTAGTCCAACCTACACAAGTTCAGAGGTCAGAGGTAATAAATAGCTACATGAATTTAAATGTGGAACAAAAATATGTTTTAATTTGGATTATACCGAGTTTTGGTTATCCAATTGGGTGTTTTTAGGATCATGTTATTGGGATTTTATTTGTGTGCCAATTTAATTTTGGTACCCTCACAACCTCCGCCCAGGCAACATTGTGTGGACCCCCTGCAATCTCAGGCGACTCCTAATGGGGTGCGCGGGCCCCAGGTTGGGACCCACTGCTCTACTGGATGCAGCCGCTTCCTCACCTGTTTCTCCTCGTGCTGTTTCTTGGCCTCGGTGATCAGCTGCTGTTTGAGGAGGAAGCCCTCTTTGGCGATCTCAGCCAGCTTCTGGAGAGTCTCCCTCTCCTGACGGCCCATCTCCCTACAGGCCAACAGAACACAACCGCTCAGCATTCACACGTGTGACGTTTAGCACTCAGGGGCGCACCACACTAAAGGTACAATGACCCACATCTAGAGGGTTTGGTGCATTGGTGCATGCGTGTGAGTGTGTGTGCGTGCGTGTGAGTGTGTGTGCGTGCGTGTGTGCGTGTGTGCGTGCGTGTGTCTAACAGGCTTTGTGTGTTTCAGTGCTCATCTGCAGTCAAACTGGCCTTTGAACTCCTTGAGGGTTCCACAGGGAGGAACCATGACGACCCAGAGTTTGAGGGCTGGTGTATCACCCAGGTTACCGAAAGTCACACACCTCCCAGCCCCCCAAGAAACGCTACAGGTGACTAGATCTAGACAGCTGAGTCAGCTGGGCGCCAGTAGGCTTGACCAGGATTTGAACTCGGGCTGCTGTGAGCTGGCAGCCTCTGGGCCAATGACGCAAGGCGCTCAGCACCACCCCACCACATTTACACTGCAAACCACTGGAGGAGTTGCAAGACTGATAGTACAGCTGCAGATCAGAGGTCCATCACACATCTGCTCTGTATGGAATTGTAAATCCACATATCAAATGGCCATTGGAATTTCTAAAGTATGGCAAAAACAACGGGTCATACCTGGATGACATGTGCACGCATTTCTCTTGTGACACATCAAAAGCTCGAAAGGACACGAGTTAATATTCACCTGGACAAGCGAGAGCCATAGTACACTCTAGTCCAGAGCGGTCATTGTCCATGCTAAAAATAAAGCCTCTAGCTTAACACATTTAGGAATCTAAAAAAGGTCCAAAGCTCAAACAGGCATATTAATTAATCAACAAAAGTATCTACACACTCAGATTTACAGAGATGGAAGCTTATCCTGCCTGCTCGCCTGTGTCTGACCAAAATGTAGTGTTGCATATGTGGTGGTAGCTTTCCCTAAGCCCAGGTGAAAAAGAATATCGCAATATCGCACAGATGATCTGTACACGGATTCAACTTGCTCAGATGTAATGAATTGAAGAGCTTACCTGCAGGTGTTCTGACACGAGGCTCCACTGTTGTACTCGTCAGTTGTGTCACAGCAGTCTGTGGAAAGAACACATTTTAAGAAAGATTAAGGTGACATACAGTACATGTTTGCATTTGCATCAGGTAAATACATGAATGTACCAAATAAACAGTTGAAACAAACTGAGTTTTTCACATAGATAAGTAATTTAAAAAGAACATTTAAAAAAATCAGTGAATCATAAATTCAGTGTCATCTCTTATCAACGCTTCAACATTTCATGTGTGTCAGGATCAGTTATTATTCTGATACCATATTGGCCTGGCAAGAGTTTGGGGCAGGTGCAACATCTCCTTACCACATATGCCATCGTTAATGCGAGATGAAGGGATGAAAGTGGGTTTGTATCCTGCATTGGTGCAGTGGAAACTGCCATTAGGACAGGCAGCCGTGCCTATGGAAACAAACACACATCAATACTGAACCAGTGACAGTAGGCTCATGCCGTGTAAGCCTATGGTGTGAAATATGTTCTGTTCTGTGCATTGTTATTTGAGTACCACGCACCTGGTTCGTCTGACCCATCCTTGCAATCACAGTAGTCGTCATTTACTCGGTCGAATGGAATGGTTCGAGATCCATCCAGACAGGTGAATGGCTTGTTCTCCTCATAGAACTGCCGCTCTATCAGAGGTGAGGCCAAGACAGAACAATGTGAGGATACTTGTGGGTGAACTTTACTAGATGAGAAAAGTGTTTATCTCGCTTGGTATTCTATACATTCAACAGGAGGTCCAGTGAATCCCCAGTAACTTACTGGAAAGAGGAACTCCACGAGGCCGCTGAACTTCAACAGCATTAGCAAAGCTAACACAGATGCTTATACCCAACAGTAGATACGCACAGGACATGATGCAGAGGGGATGCGCCACAAGACACCTTCAGGTTGTTCACACCTAAAAATGAAAAATAATGGCTGTCAGGACGAACATTGAGGTGGAAATGATGAAGAAATATAACCATGCATAACGGAGGGTAGCTCACAACTACTGTTGACTAAATTGCATATTCCCATCAACCCCATCCCCACCTACGCTATGTTTTAAAACGTTTTAAGACTGTTTCAGACCCATAACGTAAAAGGAACCTCCCAAACGGAAGTTTGAGATTTGCCTTGTTTAACGCAGCTATCCACCAATGCTAGCTATTGTTACTTCAGCGATAAGAGAAAGATCTTTCTGGCTAAAGCCTTATCAGACAGCAAGATTAGACCTTTTTACTGTCTAGGGGTTTAACGGTCACGAGCTAGCGCCAATGCTAATTCGAACAATGTCTTTACTAAACGAGATAGTATCAATGTGACGCTACAGTCAAGTCAACTTTCTGAAAAACATTTCTCTCACCGTTTGTAGTAGTACGTTTGCGTATCTTTCAATATAGCCCACAAAACCTTGCATTCAAGGAAACGGACTTATAATTTGACCGGTTCTAGTAAATCAGCTAATCATTCATTACCTACTTCCGTAGCCGTTGCAGGGGAGGCGTCCAGCGTTTACAGACGCATTGTGTTGTTCTGATTTGATTGGTTTACTGCGAGGCCATTTTGTTCAATGCCTTGTGGGAAATGGTGGCTGGCATGGCATTACCAATGGGGCAGGCGGACATTACGCATGGCATTACGCATACAGTGTTGGAACACGTCGAACGCATCTCCATCGTAGGCTATCTAGTCCTTGAACAAGACCCCCTAATTTTGGTCAATCGGATTCGGCAGCCTACCATTCAAGGGGAATAAGTCTCATAGTGATTTATGACAAAGTATACAACCCTAGAATTTTTGTTTTCACCAGCCTGTTTATGACAATTGTAGGCCTATGCTATGTCAATGGAGGGATATCTTACAGGTGAATAGGCTTAATATTTGAACTAATAGATAGCCGCACAACACTTTCTGATTATTTTCTTGTATTGCAATTTAACTGAACGTTTATGAGTAAATGAGTGATTATCTAGGCCTACTGAAATGTGCAATAATTGGCATGTTATGGCCAATAGCCATTTTTTTTTTTTTTTTAAAAAAGGCCCACACCATTTTCACAATTCTGAACACTTGCACTTTCAAACACTACTTTCCAGTTATACTCCTACACTGGAGGATTGTATAGAGGAGGTTGTTATATATTTGATATAATGATTTGCAACCTATAGTATAAAAAGTTGGAAACATATAGGCCATTTTTCAACAAATGTACAAAGATTTTCTGTACTTGAAATATGTGCAAATGAGTGCATATTTCATTAGATTACTAATTTACATATTTATACATAACATTTCAAGAAAACATCCAATACAAAAATGATTGACTGTCAATAATCAGCTATATGGAAGTTGGGGGTATCTATTAGTTAAAATGCGTAGCCTATTCACCTGCAATATATCTCTGCAAGTGTATAATAGAGACATAAACAGGGTGATAACACACATAAAGCTACTACCAATGCTAGGGTGGTACACCTTGCCAAAAATCACCATGAGACTTATTCCCCTCAGATGGTACTGACCAACCCCTCTGGCACAAGGGCTAATAAGGCCATGCGACTCGTTTCATGCATGGTTCAGATGTTGATTCAGGGTGCTACATATTTCAATATAGCCTATACCATAAGTAGGCCTATTATGATTAATCTGACTGTTAATGCTCTGTCATGGCAGGTCACAATTCCAGGAGAAAATAGCAAGAACATTTGGGGGCATGTATGTGTAAGCATAGGCCTAGCCTACTATACCTCTCTCTCTCTCTCTCTCTCTCTCTCTCTCTCTCACACACACACACTCACGCACACACACAACCTGCTGCTTTGCCCTGTTCAGGATACCAAATTGAACCACTTTTATTTCAATTAGCCCATTTAATAGCCTATTTTAGAAAGAACCCTTGTTTAAAGACAATATCAGTGCAGGCTGCTTTAAGCCTTGCAGAAGTATTATATAGTACTATTATACATCATATCTAAATACAAAAAATACAATTTAAATTGCTATTATAAGCAATATAAAGCCTATAAAGCCCCTATAAAGAAAAAACTCTATCTCATGTTTTTCAAAAACAGATGTTCCTCATTGGCACAATTGTTGCCCCATGGAAAAAGCACAAAGCACCAGGGTGAATACTGAAGAGACGGAATTCATTCTAGGCAGAAAACCGGCTGACAAGCAAAATGCAAAATTGGCTTGACAGAAAGGTCCTGATAATTATCTACCAAGTTGCTTCATTCAACTGCGGGAAAGCTAATATTGCCCCGTGTCATGTCCTACCCCTTCATTAGACAATCATGCAGCACAAACATGTTGTTGTCCACTCCTCATGCAAAAGTAATCTGTAGCTCTAACAAATAACGGCAATATAACATGCTTTTTATTCAAAAAATCCTCCTTTATTTGTAGGTTTGACACACTTTACAGTACTGAACAGTGAAATAAAAGAAAAATATATACTGATGTGTATGTGTGTATATATATACACACACTTTATATATATACTTTATATATATATAGCTGTTTGCTTATTAAATGCATTTTATTCACAAAATGACACCTCAGTTCTCTCAAAAGAAAACCTCTCATAAAAATAATATAATATAAAATAACTTGAACACATTTACACATTACAGCAATATTTTTTTTACAAATATTACAATCATTTCATGGTGTTTTCCATTTTTATTATTTTCATAATGTGTGAACAAGAAACACATCGGTTTAAGCCCAGAGAATTGTTCTAAAAAGGAGTCTAGTGTAAAGAAAGTTTAACTCAAGAAAGAAAAAAAAAACAGGGGAAAACAAAGCTTGAATCCCTCCTATTTATGCGTATACTATAGCCTGTCTTGAAACACAATCTCACAGGAGACATCACACATCATACATTTCTTGCCCACTGCCGCAGCATTCATCAAAGTAGTCATCTATTCCTCCCAGAGTAAGGGTGCAATGTACAGATTTGGAACCAGGCTCTGTGGTTCCTCCTATAGCTCGCTCAATTCCTCCCTTGTGCAATAGTGATGCTTACACACATACACACTCGCTCACACACACACTCACTCACTCACTCACTCTCTCTCTCTCTCATGTACACACATGCACGCATGGATGAATGCACTCACACAAACCCCAATCAAACTTTCCCCACAAAATCTACCGCACAACCAATCAAAAATTAAAGTGCGCATACAGAAAGATTTGAGATTTAAACAATGATTTGACCATCTCAATTCATACAATTCAAATATTCAAATATACAGTACATAAATAAAGATAGCAAGAATTTCAGTAGAGTAAGAGAGAGAGAGAAAGAGAGAGAGAGAGAGAGAGAGAGGATGTGGAGGATGATTTTGTAATTTGGAACTACATCTCAGTACAACTAAAATGAGGCTGATTGGCTCCTCAGGAGATTTCAAATGTACAATCCAACATTACAATATATACAAAACAAGCAGTGATAATGCTAATATTTATATTATACTGTATGTTGTTATAATTATTCAATTTCAAAACCATCGACCAGAATCATACAAAAATAAAAACTGTACACAAACTGTTCAAAGAAAACACTTGTGGTATTTAGTGTGTTTATATTCAAAAAAGAATGGCAGCAAGTTAATTAATTGAATAATTTCTTATTAAGAAATGATTGCTACAGTATCGTGTTAAAATGGCAAATAGCATATTTCTTTGCTTTAAAGAGCACACAACAAGAACGAAAAGCCACACGACAAAGAAAACGTCTCTAAGGTATGACACGCATATGACAATGTCCCTTATTGACACAAGCAGTGACCTCTGGTGACCTCTAGCGCTTGTATAACAGCACAGTTGCCATTGATACCCTCTGATTTGCACAGCACCTCAAACTGATGGCACTTCCTGGCACTTCTACTTCTGTCGCTCATTTCAAACGTCAGATCTCACGTTTCTCATGCCAAGTGATGTGGGACTCTTTGTGTCTCGGATTGCTTTGAAGACGCGCAAGCTTTTGTCCACACTGAGACATCAAAGTCACGACGAAGGTAAGACACCTCCCAACGCACACGTGCCTCTCTCGCCCATTTCTTTAAGTGCTTTCTCACAGTTTTCATCAATGGGTAATGCTCGCACAAGACAAAACAGCTAGAACCCTGGGCCTCAAACATCCAATGGCACATCAACAGTTATTCTAATTCCATTGTCAGTCCACAAGTTTAAGAGATTTTTTTTTTTAGGCAACACTATTCAACTCAACACAGGCCATTTATGCAGATTTTACCTCAGCTACGTCACTGTACCAGAGAGATCGAACTCCAACCACATCTGCAAACACTTCCATATGCTAATGAAAGTACAATGTAAACAGACACTTATAGACAGTGAGGCATACAGACGTGACCTACAGTAAGTATACTGGGATAGTGTATCTTAGAAATCTACATAGTGGCAGGCAGGAATCCTGCTATTGACATTAAGGCAAAATAAGCATCAAACGGAACAATGGTGGTGAGTGGCTTCCCTATATATCCGCTCGTAACTTATTCAAATTGTCTCTACACTCAGTCAGCTCTCTCTCTCTCTCTCTCTCTCTCTCTCTCTCTTTCTCTCTCTCCCTCTCTCTCTCTCTCTTCTCTTTCTCTATTTCTCTCTTTTGTTGTCTTTCGCTGACCATATGGAAAGCTCCTCTGCTTGATCTGGCTTCCAACCAGTCCGTTTGGCAAGACATGACTGAGAGTGTTTGGGCAAGACCGAGCACTGCGTGTGTGATGGGTGGGTTGCGGGTGAGAGGCGGAGTGCGAAACTGTGCTGCTCTTGACATTACTCTGTTGCTTCCGCATTTATTTGGCAGGACTACAGTATTGTAAGTAGAATTTAGGCGAAACATATGTTCAAAAGCATCACATGGCTTATCCTCAGAAAGTGACTATCATTTTTTTTAATATATGATACACACACACACACACACAACAAACTTAAATTAAATTAAAAAATTCTCCTTGATGCAAATGATGGTGATGAGGAACACAAAAGCAGTAAAAGGAAGACTTACAACATTCAAAAAATGCCAATGTCGATGTTTGACGAAACAAAAATCTGAGATCAGTAAATATTGTATTATTATTATTTTTTTTCCCTTTAAAGCAAGTGACAATCAAAAAATGAAGACAAAAGCTGACACTCCTGTCCCACGATGCATTGCTTCGTGACAGCTCCGGTTTGGGGAGCTGCTGGTTCAGAAAGGCACGCAGCCATCTTGCTCCGGTAGCACTCCTGGTAAAGGGTAGACAGGAAGGGAACGGCAGTCCAGTCTCTGAGACCGAGATTCCCCCCTGACGACAACGACGACAACAACAACAACAACATCCTGTCCTCGTCGCCTCGCGCGACCTGCAAGCTCGCTCACAGGAACCAGCGTCCTGACGGATTCTTTCCGACAGAAATGGAAAAATAAGTCCCTCAGGGTCGTTTATCATAGGTAGTTCTGAGGAGGACAGAGTTCTACTGTAAAATGTTGACAAACACAGACTTGATACTCACCATTTAGTTATTCCATATAGAGATGGCTTATTCCAGAAAGATACACCTTCAGTCTAAATCCCCTTCATAGCACATACACACACACATACATATATGTGCGTGCATATATTCTTATGCATGTTGATATATGTGATATATTTGATATTTATCATACTAGGTGTGTGTGTGTGTGTGTGTGTGTGTGTGTGTGTCTCTGTCTGTCTGTCTGTTTGTCTGACTGTGCGTGTGTGTGTGTGTGTGCATGTATGTGCGAGATTGCTACACTGTCTCCTATAGCCCTACAACTAACGGCTCCCTAAGTTCCTCTCTCTCTCTCCACTCTAAATCTCAAACCCATATTTGACAACACTCCCAGCTTTCCCCTCCAGTTCTACAGTGGCTGTGTTATTTTTACGCATCAATCTGTATTGTTTGTGTTCCCTTTTTCAAAAAAATGACATTGAAATGTCTTATTGAGTTGTTACGTAAGTCCCACTAGTCTCTGGCTTGGCCACACATCGCCAGCAGGTGCCTCAGGAATGGGGGAGGGGGTGGGGGTTTAGGGGTGGGGTACTGAACAAGAATATTCCCATGGGATGTCCGAAATCCCACAATCCCCGGCGGCGGTGGCGTTGCGCTGGGGATGGGGCGTAACTCATGTGTCGTCGGCGGGCGAGGACGACTCCTCGGCCGCCTCGTTCTCCTCGGGCGGCTCCACGGGGCTGCCCTCTGAGTGCCCCTCGTCCTCCTCCACCACCACCGACTGGACCTGCAGCCGCCGCCGGCCGGGCTGGCCGACGCGCTCCTCCTCCTCCTCCTCTTCTTCCTCCTCCTCCTCGCCCTCCTCCATCTTCTCCTCCTCCTCCGCCTCCTCCGCGCCCTTCGTCTCTCCTTTCTCTTCTCCTTCCTCCTCCTCATCCTCCTCCCTGTAGCAGCAGGCCTCCCTGCGGTCCACGTGGTTCTGGCTGGGCTTGTCTCCCTGCTCCTCCGCCTCCTCCTTCTCGCCTGCCTCCATCTCACCACCACCTCCACCATCGCCGCCCTCGCTGGAGTCCTCCAGCGTCAGCTCGAACTGGAACTTGTCCACGCAGGCGTCCAGCTGGTGGTGCGGGTGGTCGGGCGGCGGCGAGGGGCTCTGGGGGATGGTGCTCTGGTACCAGTCCCGGTTGTCCTCCAGCGTGTCCAGCATGTCCTGGGCGTCGGGGTGCACCAGGTCACCCCACGTCTCCCACAGAGGGTGCACGATGTAGTCGATGAAGCCCACCTGCAGAGATGGGATATGTTACAGATTACGTCATGAGTGTGTGTGTGTGTGTGTGTGTGTGTGTGTGTGTATGGACATGTGTGTGTGTGTGTGTGTGTGTGTGTGAATGTGCATGTACAGTATGAAGACATCTGAGTGTGTGTGTGTGTGTGTGTGTACCTGACTCTTCTCCACTGAGGCGGTGTGTTTGTCACACATGGGGCTGATCTCCATGCCCCTCTCTCGCTCCTTGTCCCCCTGCCTGAAGAACTCCTCCATGATGCGCTCCGTCCACTGCCGGTACACCGCCAGAGGCTTGGTGGGGTTGCTCAGGTCAGCGCAGTGCACCATGTTCCTCAACACCTAAGAATGTACACACACACACACACACACACACACATTGACCTTGATATACTGTATGAGGACTTACTCAGGTAATTTCGTAAGCAACAGCTAGCTTCAGTTGCTTTTTGTTGTAAAAAATTACAAATGCTTGAAATGATCAAAGAAATGTCATGTGAAAAGCTGCATGAAGTACATGAAGAGTGTTTCCTCGTAGGGGGTTTCCACAATATTTAATCTTCTGTGTTTTCCTGTTTTTAGGTCATGTGTATTTGTTTGTATTTCAACTGTCCCTCACACATACCAAAGCGTTTGTAGTCCTACCATTCCAAAGCATTTCTAATGATTCCATTTGTTTATATTTCACACCAAAGGGTGTCTTAGATGTCCGTGCCCGTTAGATGTCCGTGCCTACCTGGATGCGATCCGTGTAGTGGTCCAACAACAGCACTCCAGAGCTCGTCACTTTCTTTGTTTCCACCATCGTCTTCAAGTCGGCCAACAAGCTCATGTGTTTGGACATGTCCGTTGCCAACACCTTAGCAAAAAGAGATAACATAACGTTACCTCAGGCGACCGTTCTCTCACATTAGGCAGCTTATACTAGAAACAACACCTGTTGGTAAGCAAAGTCTTAGGCTAGTGCTTTAATACTATGGGAGAAGTGAGAGGGGTTCCTGTAGCTCAATCAGTAGAGCAAGGGGCGGCCAAGGTCACAGGGTAAGTAATCAGGAAATCCACACATCCTGATACTGGACAATGTCTGGCTCTTTTGGATATTGGACATATTTGGACATTGGTTTGGACACTGTACTATCGGGAAGAAGGGTCAAAATGTAATATCTGGGTGTAATCCGATGATCGAGGGTGTTGAGGGTCTCACCATGTCGATAACGAGCTTGCGGAGGCTCTGCCGTTGCCTCTTGCTCAGACTCTGGAAGATGTCGCAGTTCTCCTCGTGCAGGAGCTTGAAGCCCACGGCCAGGTGATGGTTCTCCAGGACCGACTCGTCGTTGTACATCAGCGCCAGCTCTGAGTCTGGAACAGAGTGGAACCAGGTCACAAACGCAGAACGTGGACACTAATATTTACACGTGGGCAGAGTGTCGAGCTGTGATTGCTACTACTGCATGGCTACTGACATTAACACTGTTTCCATGGTTATCATCATCATGTGTTTTTGTTGAACTGTTTAACCACAGTATGAAATACAAACAAAGGTAAATTGAATAAATTAAAATGTGTTGGGGGCGAGGGGGGGGATTCTGTGTCAGCCTTACTGGTATTGATGAGAAGCTGGTTGTGTGTCTTTGTGTGGGTGTCTTGGGCATGGATGGGAAATGGTTGTGTGTTGATGTCTTGGACAGGGGGGGTTATGTGGAAGAGCAATACTTACCGGTATTCCAGTATTAATGAGGAACAGGTTGTGTGTTGGTGTCTTGGGCATGGGGGAGGTGGGAGGGGTATGTGTAAGAAAGATACTTACTGGTATTAATGAGGAACTGGTTGGAGACACCAGGATGGTCCACATCATGGATGGCAGCAGCGAACAACGCCGCCAGGATTTCAAGGTCAGTGAACACGGCCTAATGGAAGAGTCAACATTCAGTGGCTTTCATAGAGTGATGGGTATGTATTCAACTTTCCGTTGCTTTCATAGAGTAACGGTTATATAGGCAACATTCAGTTGCTTTCATAGAGTAACGGTTATATAGTCAACATTCAGTTGCTTTAGTAGAGTGACGGGTATATGTTCAACATTCAGTTGAAACCTGCATTGTGTTCATAGCATGCTGGACTGCTGTGTACATCCTACGTGAGACTCCATCTGTCTAGTCTTATATAGTCATAGACAGACATATGAAGAGGTGCACATCTGGAGAGAACGGTGGTGAAATGTGGCCCTAAATATGAGTGTGAATGTTAACAGTGTTGATGACACTTGAGCCTTCTATGCCAATCCAACCCACTCCTGAAAGGAGGAATCAAAAGAGGGCAGGGAGGCTAAAACCGTACAGCGGGTAGATAGGGACGGACTCTAGAGGTAAATCTGTAACATTTACCGAACATTTAGCAAACGCTTCTATCAAAAGCAACTTACATATGGAATTTATATTACAAGGGCCGTTGTCCCCAGAGCAACTTGGGGTTAAGTGTCTTGCACAAGGGCACAACGGTGGAAGTCGGGAATTGAACCCACAACTTTTCAGGCTACTACATAGCCCAGCTCCTTAATATGCTACCACCGCCCTAAATCCATGGGTATAGGCTTGTATCCATTTGTATTGTACATGTTTCAAGGTCACTGTTTCAGTGGGATGCGTCCAGATTCTAAGCAATCATCACAAACATCCAAACTTCCTAAGCTCTTCAGAGAACATCTCCTCTCGTACTGTACTACAACTAGTCTTGCTAATCCTAGACTTTCCACCTGACTATAACTGACACTTGACTGCTTAAAAACAGCACTCACTGATGCACCTTTTCTTATTTCACTCTACCTTTTTAAAACAAAAACCTGGAATTGTTGTTTGAATTTCTTAGAAAGCTTAAACTGTTTGCCATGTGATAAGTCACTTTGGCTAAAAGGTGTCAGGCAAATGTAATGTATTGTAATGTGGACTGGCTGAGGGAGATCCAGGAGGCGAGACTCACGTCCAGGGCAGGGGTGGAGAGCAGCACATGCGTGGACTGCGTGACGTCGGCAGCGTGCAGGCTGTTGTGATAGGCCACGTTGGCATGGTAGTGGTCCTCCAGGGTCATCACGTAGGTCACAAACGTGTCCATGGGGATCCGAAACGTCTTGAACAAATCCCGCTCCTTTAGCGCAACCAACAAAAACAAGGTCAGTGGTCTAGTCCTTTGTACTTAATGCTTAACTGACAGATATGCACTTGCATTTGTACATGTTATGATTTATAACATTTTTTTTAATGTTATATAGGGTGAAGTCAGGTAAAGGGCCATCACCTATAATGGGCCTGAACAAGGTTGGAGATATGGGGACCTTCATGCCAAAAAGTGGCCCAATTTATCCGACTTAACTCATCAATCAACAGGTCCATAGTATAATGTATCTACTGATTTACTACATTTGGGACATCTGACCTGTTACAGACATTGGTAGATATAGGTATTGCTTAGATTTTCAGGACCCTGGTCAGCGACCTTACCAAACATACTGGCCATACTCAAATGAATAATAAAGGAGGGCATGCTCATTGAAAATGCATGTACTGTAATAAGTCCTGTGAACACTGGAAGGTACCAACTAAACATGACAAACTTTAACACAAATAATACATATGTGACGTAATCTAGGAAAACCCTTCACATGGTTCACTCAAAATCCTTGATTTTTGCTCTGTTTCAACCCTTTCTGGTGAAATGTTCACTAGCATCAGATTCTAATACCATCCTATAGCAACATCCTGGACCGTGCCCTAACAACATCCTGGATAGCTTCCTCCTGTAACAGTTAGCCAACACCCTATCAGTGGAAGGATGAAAAGGAGCATTCTATGGTGAAATGACAATGGCTATGACATACTGCTATCTCTAATGCTTTGCGTTGCATAGGCAGACCAAATAAGTAGACCTCTCTCTCTCTCTCTCTCTCTCTCTCTCTCTCTCTCTCTCTCTCTCTCTTCCAAAACTGGAGCAATACCTCTGCCTAAGGAACAAATGGTCATAAAAAAAGCTGACTACATCCACTGACTCAAAATGAATTCCAGATATGCTTCTCATCTGACATGGAATATCTATACTTCTCTTTGCACTGCATAGGCAAGCAGACCAGATGTGTGCTCCAGCAGGCATGACACTAAACATGGACCATTGAAAGTGCATTCGGCGTTAGAGACGGGCGTCTGGTAGGCTACACACCTGGAAAATGGCGTACATGATGCAGCTGAGCGGTCTGTTGTTGGAGTACTCCGCCACTTGGAAGATATTAAGGCCCCACTTGTTCAAGTCATCCAGCTCCTGTGTACCACAGCACACATGCATTATTCACACGGCAAAACATGCTCTTGGCCGCCGCTGTACTTTCAACCATGCCAGCGCAGCTTGGGTGCACATAAGCATGCACACATTGTGCTCTGTGTAGGTACATGGACTTGTAGGTGTGTGTGCGTGTGTGTGTGTGTGTGTGTGTGTGTGTGTGTGTGTGTTTTATCAAAAGCTTTTTTGTAGTAGTACTGTACAGTACACAACTGTGTGTGCAGGGGTGTGTGAGTGTGCAGGTAAGTGCCTGTGTGTGTGTGTGTATGTGTGTTTTTTATCAAAAGCTTTTTTGTAGTAGTATTGTACAGTACACAGGGTGTGTGAGTGTGCAGGTAAATGCCTGTGTGTGTGAGTGTGCAGGTAAGTGCCTGTGTGTGTGTGTACTGTATACTGTATGTGTGTGTGTGTGTGTGTGTGTACCCTGGCCAGTGACTCCTCGTGCTCCGTCTTGACTCCGAAGCGGGGCATGGTGGAGATGGCCAGGCTGGAGCTGGTCAGGCTGGAGCTGTGCGTGAGCTTCTTCACACCACTGATGCGGCACATGGGCTTCTCCCGCTCAGACAAGGTGGGCGATGGGATCTCATCGTCATTCTGTTTGTCTGTGGGGGGTCACACACACACACACACACACACACACACACAAACA
Source organism: Sardina pilchardus (assembly GCF_963854185.1). Taxonomy (NCBI): domain Eukaryota; kingdom Metazoa; phylum Chordata; class Actinopteri; order Clupeiformes; family Clupeidae; genus Sardina; species Sardina pilchardus. Next base: position 30,921,223 of record NC_084996.1, read on the forward strand.
CAGATGCACAAACCCACATGTACACAGATGCACAAACACACACATACACACACACACACACACACACACAGATGCACAAACCCACATACACACACACACACACACACACACACACACACACACACACACACACACAGACAAACACACACACATGCGCGCACACACACACACACACACACACAGAGAGAGAGAGAAGCCAAGGTTAACAGAGACATGAGGAGACAGCTGTGGCTATGTGACGGTGTGTGAGTGACCGCTGATGTCCTGCCGTGCAGACGGAGGTCAGGGGACTGGACTCACCCAGGAAAGTGGTGGAGATGTACTCAGACACCTGGTTGCCAGAGCGACTCATCTCCGACAGGTGCGAGAGCTCCCTGTTTAACATCCTCTTAAACTGGACAGGAGACACAAGAGAGACAGACACACAGAGACAAGTGCATTGTGTTACTATGGATGGTCTTCAGGCTTTTGCATCTTTTGTGTTGAATGACGTTACAAAATGTCCCCTGGATACTCTGTAGACATTGTATAGCTTGAACTTTAACCATGAGCTTTATTTGACTGGTTGTGTAGTACTGTATTATATTGCTGTAAAGAGGTGCATGTGGCTGCAGATTAATCATTACAATGCAAGACAGAAACGAAGGAATAATATGAAAGAAATAATCATCTCTGTCTGCTAATAGATATTCAGAATCTTCCCTACACACACGCACACACACACACACACACACACAAACAGACAGTTTCACTGAACTGTGGTCCCTGCATCAAAACACAAGCACCAACGCACACACTCCTCCAAAAACACATGCAGACACAGGCAGTATACACTCAGAGCTTTCTGGCCAATTCATCTGTCCTACTGACTGATCCTTCACACATTATCATCTCCATGGTAACAGTGAGGTTTCCCTAGCAACTGCCTCCTCCCAGTCCTCCCTGCAGCATGACGGGAGAGAGAGGTGACTGGCTGGGTGACACTCAGCCCGGAGTAAGCAGGTGTCTGCCATCGACCTTTCCCAAGGTCAACCCTCTCTCGGTCCGTCCATCCATCCATCCCTCTTTCTCTTGTCTCTCTGTCCCTTCACTCTCTCACTCTCTCTCTCTCTCTCGTCATTTCATCTGCAATCCCTCTCGGTCTTGTGTCCGTCCTCCCTTCTCGTCTTTCTTTCTCATTGTTTCTGTCTATCTTTCTCTCTCACCCTCTCCACATCCTTTTTTTAGCCCCCCCACCCCCTCCCTCCCTTCCCCTCATCATTCCTTGGCCTCTTTCTCTATGCTGTGCTTTCTAAATAATCTGTCATTTCCCCCGTCGTTGTTCTCTCCTGTTTCGGAAGCACAGCCATGCATACAGTAAGTTACACAATCAAGCATGACTCGAGCCCAAGATCTGGCGGAACTGGTGGCAGAGTCAGGACCATCAGGACATCCATATTTCATCCGCACGCCCCTAAATATAGAGGACAGCATGGCATGGTTGCCTGGAAACATGGCGTCCGAGGAAACGCGGAGCAGGACCGCGCATGTTGTTGGTCCGACCGCGGCTAATGTGGGCAACAGTCAGACACTAGTGGAAACACGGTGACTCACACAATCTGTTCTGTCTAACAGAGAGAGAGAGAGAGAGACGGCATGTAAAGACAGAGTGGAGACACTGAGGGGCTTCAAAACCATCTTCAGAAAAAAAACACACACTGCACTGAGCACTGACTTTTGTGATGGAGTGGAGTTGTGTTATTATGGAGTTATTCGACTTTGATCAATAAAATAAATCTGCTGAAACCACAAATAGAAAATAACTGGGTACTGTCTGACTAGACAGTCTGAACAAGTGACCCAAGAACAGCAGCAGGTGCCAAAACCCTAGACTAGGCTAGACATAGATACACAGTATGTTTATGATACAGTTAAGACCATTGAACATTAGTCTGGAGAGTCTGTGCTTTATTTCTACTGCACAAGAGGCATGATCAATGGGCATAGTTCAAATGACTCCGTACGCTTGGATAATCCTTCAACCAGTCAGACCAACAATCCAGGTGCGCCTGGTGGATAAGCCAGTTTGTGATTGGACCCAGCAAACATGGACAGGAAGCAGAAGAGATAGATGTGCAGGTTTCCAGCCTGAGCTGCAGGTTGAAATCCATATCACTGGCAGATCAGGCTAGGTTTACCCAGCCTAGACTGCAATGGTCACCATGGTCAAAAAAGGAGCCAACTAGCCTACACATTGTCAGATCTATCAGATCTATCACCTATATGGATGTTTAAATCGCTAGAACTGTATTGTTTGTAGAACTACTTTTCCCAGACACATTTCAACTAATTTCTCAAACTGCGGTTACTAGTTCTAAATGGATGGTTGCTATGGCAAAAAGCCAGTCGTTAGTTCTAATCTCCCGTTATCAAGCTGGCATATCCCGAGGATGAACGTTAACTTTGAAAGATTGCTATTTTTCTTAGCATACTGCCACCCAACTAGCTAAAAGCCACCTCCTTCATATGCTAAATGTTACTATGATCTGAACGTCTGTATTTAACAGCTTGTATGTAACGTGACAGTGCATTTAAACTTCACAATGAGTTTGGCGAATTAATATTCAAGTGTGATACGGCCAACAAATTGGAACTACTTCATAGCCGTGCGTATATTCGAAAGTTAATGCACACCCTTATCGAATGCACGACAATGGGGAATTCAACCAAGCAGCGGAATAAGGTACAAAACACCACATCCTCTATGATGTGAGGCCCTCTAGGAACTGAATGGCTATTATTCTCCAGCATATGATTAGAGAGTAACAACACAAGCAGGCTCATAAATACATGTTTAAGGAGCTGTCTGGTGGTTGTCTGCACATGTCCCTGTCTGCTCTAGACAAGATACACATGAGATAAAAATGGCTCATGTCGGAGGGGAGCTGCTCTGCTCTGTATTATCTGCAGAACAGTGGCCTGCTGCTCTCTCTCTCTCTCTCTCTCTCTCTCTTCCTTTTCCTCTCTTTCCCTCGTTCTCTCTCTCTCATTCCCCCTCCTACTCTCTCTGTACCTTTTGTTTTTTTCTTTCCCTGTCGATTTCTCTTTCCTCCTATACCTCCTCTCTGTCTCTTTTCCTCTCTTCCCTCCTTGTCTCTCACCTTCATTCTTGTTCTCCCCCTCTCCCTCCTTCCCTGCCTCTGTATTCTTTCTTCTTTTCTCTCTATGTCTCTCTCTCCTTCACTCTCCCTCCTTCTCGCTCTCTGCTCTTCTCCTCTGCAGCTCTCTCCCTACCTCTCTACCACTCTTTCTCTCTGCCTCTCTCTCTGTCTGTCTCCATTTTTCTCTTTTTCTCTCCCTATCTCTCTCTCTGGCTCTCCTTCTCTCCTTCTGCCTCTCTCTCATTCTACCTCTCCCTCTGTCTGTCTGTCTTGTCTCTCTCTCTCTCCCTCTCTCCCTCTCTCTGTCTGGCTGTCTGTCTCTGTCTCTCCCTCCCTCTGTCTCTCTCTCTGTCTCTGTCTGTCTCTCCCTCCCTCTGTCTCTGTCTGTCTCTCTCTCTCTCTCTCTCTCTCTCTCTCTCTCTGTCTCTGTCTCTCTCTCTCTCTCTCTCTCCTGCCCTAGATCAGTGACAGCACCAGGGCTTGTCCTTCACTGCGTCTGAGCAGGGCCAGCTGGAGCCTGTATCCGGGCCAGCCTGGGCCAGAGGGGACGGAGGGAGCAGGTGTGGAGGAGACACACACAAACACACACACACACACACACACACACATACACACCGAGAGACGGACGACAGCCCACCACCAGGAGAGACTGAACACTTTGCAACCAGCTCCTGTCTCCTTTCCTCTCTCTCTCTCTCTCACACACACACACACACACACACACACACACACACACACACACACATATTACATGTGCAAATCCATCCTCCTGTTGTTTTAGTTTCTTTCTTTTTTTGTCTTGCTTTTACCTGTTGTGGGTTTTGAAGGAAACTTAAATGTAAAAATGTCCCTTCTTTATCTCTTCCCATCCCCTCTCTCTCTCGCCCCCTCTTTCTTTCTCTCTCTGTACACCTCTCCCTAGAGCTCCCTCTTTCCACCTTCCCCTGCTCTCTTTCTCTCTCTATCTCTCTTTCTTTATCATTCTCTCTTTCTCCCTCTTTCTTTCTCTTATCCATCTCTCTCAGTTGTCCTCCCTCCTTCCCTCTCTCCCCTCTCTTTCTATCGAGTCGGCTACCGCTCCGCTCAAAGGCCACCTGTCACTGTGGGCTTCAGCAGCTAGCCAGGCTGTCGACAGGGGGAGAGCCGCAGGAGCTATTGGGCCAGTTCTGTCCAGACAGTCTACCCAGCCGCCATGCTGCTCTCCCAACCCCAGCCGTACGACAACACCTTCACAGAGCCCTGCAGAATCAACCAGCCGTCTGTCGGTCGGTGGTCAGGAAGCAGATTATGTGCAACATAAAAGCATCAGGTTTTCCAAACAGGCATCTCCCTGACAGCCTGATGCTGGAGTCTCTGCCGAGCTAACCTGCTGCATCTCGTTTGCTTTAATTAAGTTTACGTTAGCAGGTCTGGCTCGAACACACGCAGAGACCATCACGGCCTTTATACTCATCCTCGCAAAAGGAGGTAGGAGGTGCACGGCCCCAGACACACGCATCTGACTGGAGACGCATAATTGTAAACAATCAGACATTGATTTCTGTGACAGATTGCCCTGTCAGTATGCGGATTCGGAGGCAAGCAGCTAACAGCAAAACGTGCAAGTAAACAACCACACACACACTCAATCTGTACACTCTTCAGAAAACGGCATCAAACTGGACACAGATACGTTCAGCACACCGCAGGTAAAGCACCTGCCA
>NC_084996.1:30931065-30933565 GCF_963854185.1 Sardina pilchardus
CAGCAACGTGTGTGTGATGTCAAGGATTCCATTTGTTCAAGTTTTCCTTCTCAGCCAGGCATGACAAGAGGGCTCAAAGTCAACATGCAAAGCTAACAGGAAAAACGGTACAAATAAACTCACACACCACAGTCTAAACAGAGAAGCTGTTGCCTTTACGAGTTGACTTTGAGTCCAAAAAGAAAAGTCTTCGTAGAAACTAAGTAGTGGCTGAGCCCAAACTAGTTAACACCTTTCTTGAATACTCTATTGTGATTGGTCTAAACAGGTCAAAATCCTTCAGTCACCACCCATTACTCATATTATAACTTGAATACTCTATGATTGGCCCAAACATGTCAAAATCCTTCACTCACTACCCATTACTCATATCACATTCTATTATAACTTGTCATGACAGTCAGTGCTTGCTTGTATTGGCACAGTACAATGTTGCCATAACGCCATAATGATGCCATACTTTTTTGACGCTATGACAGTTTATTGTTTTGAGTGCGTAATATTGTTAGTTGTTATGGCATGTTATGTAATGTGTCATGTCAATCATGCCAACAACACGCTCCTATATCATTGAACAGCAACTGTTGATTTAAAACTGGATATGATGACTGACGGTCATACCATATGGAAGTTTACAGTACAGTGTTAACAATATCTTTGTCATGATCGCCAACCATAGACAAAGTCCATCACTCTGTAGAGTCTGTCATCCTCTGGAGGATGCTTAAAAACACATCCCAAACAGAAAGGACTTGACCACTGAGGCCCACGTTGGTGGTCAGCTGACTTTTTGATCATTCTATTCTATTCTATTCTAATCTACTCTAAACTGTATTCTATTCTATATTATATATATATAAGCAGACCACGTGACTTTCAAACTGAGGTTGGCTGTTCTGTTGCACTTTCTCCATGCATAAATTATTCACTGATAGAACCATTAATTTATTCTGTTTATAAAATACACTGACAGGGTACACGAAAACAACTGCAGCAGATAATGAGCAAAAAACCAGCACCACCAACCGTTGTTGACATCAGCGGACTGCACCACCACAGGAAGACATCCTAATGCTATCTGAGATGCTGACGTAAACTAAATGAACTCTTTTCTCTGACACAAGAAAAAATATTCCATGAGTGGAATATTGAGGCCAATAACAAATATTTTGTAGTTGCACTCTATCTTTACACTTTTCTAATCATGCTCTGTCATTAATACTTCTGGCTTTAGTAGCCTATGGCCATTTACTGAAACTGATCTGCAATAGGCTACGTCAGCCGAAAGCTGACTACGGCTATAGGCTCATTCCATAGGCTCATGCTATTTTGTCACAATTTGGAAAAGGGTTGATGACTGGGGTGTTATTTTGGCTATATGTACAGTACCATAACTCAGCTATGTGTCATGGGTTCAGAGGCCAGGGTGCACAGATTCATGAGGAATCTCTGTGGCCTAAGTCAGTAAGTCACTATGGAGATGAGGAATCTCTGTGGCCTAAGTCAGTAAGTCACTATGGAGATGAGGAATCTCTGTGGCCTAAGTCACAGTAAGTCACCTTGGAGATGAGGAATCTCTGTGGCCTAAGTCAGTAAGTCATCTTGGAGATGAGGAATCTCCATCTGCATTCTGCACAGTAAGTCACGAGTACAAGGGGGGATGACCTGGGATATTGTCACTCGTGGAATGCCTCTCATCCAATCAGATAATAATAAATAGCTAGACTAGACTTAACTGTTGTAAAATACTAATCTGTCACATACTTGGTATCTCAGACTCAACTGGTTAAGTGGGTAGAGTGTTTGTCCTTTCTACCAACCAGAAATAGCGATAATCTTGTGTTTAAAGCTTGCTTGTTGTTAGCCAACTACTTCTAGAGTATGGCTATGGCTCCAGCCTCTATACAGGCCGTAGAATCCAAGAAATTCCAGAATGCATAGAGAGAATCTAAAAAGCTTTGAAAATAGGTTTGTCTTTCTAACCACAGATAAGACATTCAAAAAATCATATGCTACAAAATTAAAATGCTCACAGGCTGATAATAATTAAGGGGCCTACGGCAGTCATATGCAATCCTGCACTTGCCTACTGTCAGTGATTCACTACTCCAATAAGTGAACCACATGACGATGCCCTTCAACTGTAAAAAAAAAAAAAATCGAGGTGTTAATATGCTGGCAAAGTGAGGCTGCGTTCGGAACTGAAAGAGGATGTGTGAGACATTGTGTGGGAGAGTGCTAGTGTGGGATAACGTTCACAAGTGACGAAGTAACAGCACACTAAACATACCAGAGAGCGTTGCCTTGGGAACAGTGGGTTGGCTTGTCACTGGTGACCTCCTGTGGACGAAAGAGGAAGTGCATGAAACGGAAGTGTGTGTGAGCGCCCTCTTCTGGCTCAAAATGCCAACAGCTCCGCTCAGTGAGAGTAGAATGTGTTTAGTTCTCAGATACTAATTACATGGCATTGCTAGTGTGTGTGTGTGTGTGTGTGTGTGTG
>NC_084996.1:30936065-30941065 GCF_963854185.1 Sardina pilchardus
GGTGTGGGGGGGTGAGAATTGAAGTGGGTCAGAGACAGTGAGTGAAAAGGGTAAAAAAAGAGAGGGAGAGAAAGAGGGAGAGAGAGATGGGGGGAAGAGAGGAGACAGATGGAAGAGAGAGAGACCATTAGTGTCAGGCACCATTGCATCATGGGCGTCTCATGAGAGCGCAACCCTCCTGACCGAGAAGTTTACTTCCTGCCTCAGCAGTTCCCGTCCAGCAAATTAGGAGGGCTGATGATGTAAGACGCACGACCTGAGCACTTCTCCAGCGCCCACATCTCCCACAGGTCATTATGTCTTCACTTCAAACGCCTCAGCGTGATGGTGGGCGCTAACGCTAACGTTTACCTTGGCACTACTGAGGAGCATATGTTCCCTGGGTCCTATGTTCCCCACTCTGGATGGGGCCAGGGAACATAAACATTTTAAAAAAGGGTCCTATGTTCCCCACTTTTCCAAATAAATATGTGTGTATTGAGACCGGGGTATACATAGGGCCCTTTTGAGGAAAAACGGGGAGCATAGGACCCGGGGAACATAGCGATGACCTCCACTGTACTGCTATACTGCTATACTGTCTGCTATACTGCTGGCCTGGGACAGGCCGGGCCAGCCGTTTTGACGGGAGCTGCTTGGACAGTGGAGCCATACACAATCTAAAAACTTTAAATCTCCGGATGGTTCCATGGTGAGTCAAAACTCATCAGGTGAAAGGTTCATCACGTTGGAAATGGTTCTCCAGAGCCTCAGATCATAATGGGCATCATGTCATTCATTAAATGGTTCTTTAAAGAGCTGTTGCCTCAATGGTTCTTTGAAGCACTGAAAAGGGTTCTTCTATGGCATCGCTCTGAAGAACCAGTACTGGCGTCATTATTTCTTTAGAGTGCAGATGGCCTGGCCGGTGCTCACCACTCGCTGTTGATGGAGGAGTTGCGGGACATGGTCTTGGGCGACATGTCGTAGTCCGAGTCGGAGCGGTACAGGAAGGACTCCCGCCGCTGGCTCTGCGGGAAGGACGGGTGGAGCACCAGGCCCGGACTCGCCTGCGAATCCATGGGACTCCGGCCAGGAGAAGGCCCATTCTCCCCATCGAAACTGGAGAGAGAGAGAGAGAACAAGGGAGGAATGATGGGATGAAGGGATGAAGGGAGAGAGAGAGAACAAGGGAGAAATGATAGGGATGAAGGGAGAGGGAGAGAACAAGGGAGGAATGAGAGGATTGGAGAGGGGGGGCAGGAAGAGAGGAGATAGATATGGTGAAAGGAAAGAGGGGGGGTGAAGGGGAAAGATAAAAAGAGGAAGAGTTAGAGAGAAACACAGTGGGGGGCATAATGAGAAGAGAGAGATGGAGAGAAAGAGCGCATTGTTATCAGTTTGCTCAAGGGACACTGCGAAACCATTACATTGGGACTCCCCGGCCAACAGAACAGGAGCCCAGATCAGCGCCGCAGACCAGGCTGCCTCTCTACCTGTAACGCGCCAGGACATGCTTGTGGAATCTCTGAGCAGCTTGACCGCTGAGGCGAGTCGAATGCCATGCAACGCGATATCTGCCTCAGGACGAGCGCAGACAAAAACAAATTGATTTGATTCCTCATTATGTTGTGCTTGTTGCAGCGAAAAATCATCTCAGGCAAACATTATTCCGACGGTTTCAGGGGGGAAGGCTCACCGAGTCACTTTCATTTCTGAATGGAATCCCCCCTTCTCGGCGGGTGTTATGGAAAAATGTGACGGCAAAGTACAGCAATTAACTCCATTTGAAGCAATTTGATGAAATGAGCCCTTTCCGCACTGACATGAATATATTTGCGTCTGGGCTGTCCATGTTACAAGCCTGTTCTTACCAAAGTTATAACAGATACTAGTGCTATCAGTGTGAAATGTGTGCATTTTAGCATGTGAGTATTTACTTCACGCTGTTTATTCTGCAACATTAAGTCGAGGTCAGAGTTTAATCTCGTAATTTTGGGTTTAATTACTGCCTTTACTCTTGCACAACATCATGATATGAATCAATTATAATACGCTTAATTATCACATTTTCTAGCAATCTACAGAACCACAAAGTGAAACTCCATGAGGTCATGAAGTCAACCAAGCCGGACGGCCCCTGACGCAACACGCAACTGTGACGAGGTCACAAGTGACACCTTGGGAAGCACACCAGCTAACTGGCAGCCTGAGGTTTCCGGTTGAGGCCTATATGCGTTTTAACGTATTCTCACGCTGTTACAGCCCTTATCAGCGGCGAAAACCTACACGGGCACCTCTTTATCAGCCTGCCACACACGGAGCAAAGCCGATAGTTTCACGATTCATACCAGCGGGAGTTCAAAACAAGAAAACAAATTGTTAAGTGCCGTGTTTAATGAAATGAAACATATGTACAGAGACTCGATAGCCTCCTACTATAACACACCAACATGTTGAACCTCTTGAGGACACTGCTTGTTCACAGTATACACAGCAAGCACCCGTTACATTTATTGGAAGCTGTTGAGTAAAAAGATATATAAAGTTAAGGAAAAATATATATCAAAATAATCTTTTCATGATTCATCTTAGTCCTACAATGAATACAACAATGAAAACACCAAGGAAAAAACCAACGCACGCTAAAGAAGAGAAGAAAACAAAAGAAGAGGGTGGCAATAGGTGTGTCGGGTTGCTGTACCTGAAACCACGGTGGAGAGAGCGCCTACGCTCCTGAATGCTGCGGTTAAGCCTCAAGCGTCTGAACAGGGAATTGCCACAGCTGCCGCGGCCTGGTTCTGAGATCGGCGGGGAGCAGATCGGCGGGGAGCTGACCGGCGACGACGGGGCAAAGTCCCCGGACACGGGCTCGTCAGGCTCGCCCTCGTCCGCTCCTATCTGCCACATCAGTTTCTTCTGTGCCATCACAGCCCAGCAGGCTGTGCGTACGTGTGTGTGTGTGTGAGAGAGAGAGAAATAGAACGAGAGAGTCTGTGTGTGGTAAAGTGGTATCCTGCCAACTTCGCTTGTATCGCCTCCGCACCCGTGAACTTCTCACCCACTCCAGCAGTTTTTGGTGAAAGTCCCACCTCTCTCCCCTGGGAGTCTGAAACCCTCACAGCGCCTGTGTCTTCCCTGTCCCAGACTGCAGCGGCTCTTTAAGCGGTCGCCCTGGTCCCCGTCCGCATCTCCCCACTGGTACCTCTGGTATCCACGTCAACAGGCCCTCAATGCTGCAGCTACAGTAGAGTGTGCCGCTGGTTGTTTGACGTCTCGTCTGCGACAGACGAGTTCTTATCGTCGCTGTGATCGTGACCCTGCACCTCCCGCGTGGCTTGGCGCTCTGCTGGTTCGTTGCTCTTGTAAAGGCTGGCAGGGGTGTGTCTGGTTGGGTGTCTGTGTCTGTGTCTGTGTGTGTCCTGTGCATGTGTGTGTGTGTGTGTGTGTATATACAGGCTGTTTTTGCCTACACACACACACAAACACACACACATACGTACATATGTACTGTACACACAGGGACGTCCCACAACCAGTAGCTTCTCCTTTCTCCTCGGAGCCTCACGTGCACACCAGTCTGTTTCTGTGTTTCTGTTCACAACTTTTGGACAGTCAACTGTGAACCCTCAGGCATATGCCTCCTCCCCCCCCACCCTCTTTCTCTTTCTCTTTCTCTTTCTTTTTTTCAGCTTTTTTCTTACTGTTCTTTGCTTCTGAGCAGGTCCTTCTTTTTCTGGTCTTCTGACGGAAGAAAAAAGTTGTTTACGGTTTTCCTCTGCAATCCGCAAGTTCCTCTCTCTCTCTCTCGCTCTCGCTCACTCGCTCTCTTGCAGACTCAAGTCTCTGTGTTTTGGTTCCAACTTTTGGTGTCACACATTTAAAGTTCTTCAACAGTCAAGTTCCTCTCTTCCTCCGTCTGTCTCTCTCTTTCTCTGCACCTTTCTCTCTCTCTATCCCTGCCTCTCTCTCTCTCTCTCCCTCTTATCTAAGTACTGACAGAGTTCCTCTCGTGGCAACAGGAAGACTGATCGTCTCGAGCAACAGACCAAAGGCGGTTGCGCAAGCTGGCTAAGAATGCAGAGAATCGGAGCAGGCGAACGAGCGGAGCGCGCAGAGAAAAAAGAGGGCGAAAGAGAGGAGAGAGGTAGAGCATGGAAATTGGAAAGAGGAGTGTAGGGACAGAGTGACTCACCTCCTATCTAAATGTTTATATTTCCTGAGCGCCTGAAGCGCGCCGTGTTTCATAGCCAAACAGTTCGTGTTTGCCCAAAAACAATTCCTGCGGAGGGCAGTGGACATAACAGTGCATCATAACTGACCATAAATATAGCCCAAACACGCTGACCACGCAACTTCTCCATCATTCTAATCTCATGCTTCGGAATAATGGCTTTGTTATTATGAGGAAAGCATTTGAAATGACTTTGCGTCGTATGTATGTGTGTGTGTGTGTGTGTGTGTGTGTGTGTGTGTGTGTGTGTGTGTGTGTGTGTGTTTATATATATATATGTGTGTGGGTGTGAGTGTGAGTGTGAGTGTGTGTGTGGGTGTGTGTGGGTGTTTATACATGTGTGTGTGTGTGTGTGTGTGTGTGTGTGTGTGTGTGTGTGTGTGTGCATGCTGGAGTGCATTTGTTTGTACTGTGTGTGTGTGTACATGCACAAACATGCAGCATATCTACTGTAGATAAGCGGAGAGGGAAGGAGAGGGTAAGAGGGAGAAGACAAGAGAGATAGAGGCAAAGTAAGAGAGGGAAAAAGAAGAGAAAGAGAGCGAGAGAGAGAGAGAGAGAGAGAGAGAGAGAGAGAGAGTCATTTTTGAAGGGGGCGAAAAGAAAGCTGCTGCATAAATTGCAGGCAACACCCCGCAGCAACCAGCAGCTCAAAGACTGCACAGAGCAACAAACAATGGGAATAAGATGCCTTGTCAACCAGTCTTTTCTCCTTCCCCGTCCTTTTCCTGTTATACTCTCTCTCTCTCCCCTCTCTCTCCATCTCTCTCTCTCTCTCTCTCTCTCT
>NC_084996.1:30946065-30956065 GCF_963854185.1 Sardina pilchardus
TCCTCTCCTCTTCCCTCTCGCTCGCCCATCTCCTCTCCTTCCTATTCTTCTCTCTCTACATCTCTCCTCCCTCTCTCTTTCTGCCCCATCTCCTCTTCTCCCTCTCTCTCTCCCATCTCCTCTCCCCTTTCTCTTTTTCTCCCATCTCCTCTCTTCTTCCCTCTCTCTATATACAGTATAAATATCTCTCTTCCTCCCTCTCTCTCACTTCCATCTCCTCTCCTCCTCCCTCCCTTTCTACATCTCCTCTCCTCCTCCCTCTCTCTCTACATTTCCTCTCCTCTTCCCTCTCTCTCTCTACATCTCCTCTCCTCCTCCATCTCTCTACTCCCCCCTGTCGCTCTACATCTCCTTTTCTCCCCAAATCTACGTACATATCTCTCGTATTGCATCATTGGTTTTCTAGATGCCTCTCTTCCTATATCTGGTTCTTTCTTCTCCTCTCTGCTGCATCCTGTGTGTCTCCCTGTCTCCCCTTTAATCGTTGGTTCTTCATTTCTCTATTTCTATACCTCTCTCTCTCACTCTGTCTCTCTCTCATCCAGTGTCTAGTTCTCTATCACTTGTTCCATCTCTGTCTACCTGCCTGTCTTTATTATCTCTGGCTCTCTTCTCCATTTGTTCCCCAGTGTTTTGCAGCTCTCCTCTCAAACTGTCTATCTACACCTTTAACTCCTCTGCCTATACATCCCCCGTTCCGTTTCTCTGCATCCCTCTACAGTATATCTTTATTTTTGTCCCTCCCTCTCTTTTCTCTCTCCCTCATCCACCTCTCTCCTGTAAGCAGCTCATTTCGTCTGGGCATTTACCACCTGGCTGATTGCTATGCGTGGGGGTAGTGGTGGCGGGGGAACGGAGAGAGAGAGAGAAAGAGAGAGAGAGCGAGAGAAACAGATAGACAAACAGACAGACAAACAGACGGAGAGGAGGAAGAGGAGGAGGAGGAGGAGGAGGAGAGAGAGGGAGGGAACACGGGAGAAGAGCTGCAACGGATTTCCACACAAACGCCGTGCAAAAAAAAAAAACACTGAACACAAAAAAATCGTGTCTGAGTTTTCGGTGATGTACTGTACTGCAGCTTGAATCCTCCTCTCTTAAATGGGCCAAGGGGTCCGTTCTGCGTCTGGAGCGTCCACCTCTAATCCACGATGCCCACGGCACTCAACGCTGCCCTCCAGCCGCCATCTCCAGCCGCCCCCCCCCCCCCCCCCCCCCCCCACACACACACACACACACACACACACACAGACACACAGACAGACACACAAGGTTGGCACGGTCCCCTCCGCGTGCACACTTATAATCCCCTCACATCCGCTCTCAGATGAGTGACCAGGCCTCGGAGGGGTGCCACCTGGGCACTGTGCCCTGTCCTGCGAGGCGGGGACCCGGTGCCCTGGGTGAGCCCGAGACCCTGGCCCCGGCACAAGGGAACTCTTGGAAGAGTGCGGCGGAGCTGTCCGGTGGAACCCCACGGAACAGTGCGCTGGAAAGAGAGCGCGGCGCTGGGAGATTTGGGGGCTGTCGTGTGTGTGTGTGTGTGTGTGTGTGTGGGCGGTGTGGTGTCTCCTCCACTGTGCCCTGCGACGCTGGTCAGATAGATGCCACTCTCAGGGATTAGGGCAGATTATCCTGCACACAGTGCCAGGGAGTCCATTCACGGGGTCCGGGAACACAAACACACAACTATTCATACACGCGCACACACAAGTATGTGCACAAATACTGTACATAAATGACACACACACACACACACACACACACACACACAGACACACACAGACACACACACACACACACACACACACACACACACACACACACACACACACACACACACACACACACACACACACACACACACACACACATATATTCATACACACATATCCACAAATACATGAACAAAAACTGAACATAAAACACACTCTCTCTCTCACACACACACACACACACACATACATACACACACACACACACACACACACACACACACACACACACACACACCACGGAATCCCCAGTGTCTGCCTTTCAGGATGAGGCTTAGCGAGGACACTCAGCAGCAGCGCGCGCGCGCCACAGAAATCTGCACACAATCATGTGAGTCAAAAGCCCGTGGGGAGCAGCGCGCCTTTCTCTCCGTGCCACAGCCTATTAGGCTCGCCCACTTCTCCATCATCCCCACTGCTACGCACAGGGGGACCCGGAGCAAGACGCCACCGACGCCATCCGTCCGTCCGTCCGTCCGTTATGCCCACGACGGAGCCATTAAGCCGGGCAGGTACAGTATACGGGCGCGTGCCTCGGCACCAGGAGCAGCTGGTTGGCAGACGTGCTCGGGGAGGGGCGTCCAGCCGACACACATCTGGCGGGCGGGCGGGCGGGTGGCGGGTGTCGGTGTCGCTCTCGGGGGCCTTTGCTCCTCCTGCCGTCGCACTTTGCGGGCTTTTTCCATTTTCCATCTGATTGCTTGACACACCTGCCTGGGCTCGGTAATGGCAGTCGTAACTCGTTAGCGGAGGTTAGCGTTGAGCTAATCAAGGGGATTTAATTAGTCGTGCTTTTACACGGGGAGGACGCGCCGATGATGCGCACGGAGAGAGAGGGACAGATGTTGCACCACAACCATTTCAAAGCCACTCTCTCTCTCTCTCTCTCTTTCTGTTTCTTTCTCTTTCATTCTGACTCTCTCTCCTCTCTCTCTCTGTCTCTTTCTTTCTGTCTTTCTCTTTCTTTCTCACTCTCTCTCCTCTCTCTCTCTTTCTCTCTCTCTTTCTTTGTCTCTTTCTCTTTCTTTTCTCCCTCTCCCCCTCTCTCTCTCTCTCTCTCTCTCTCTTCTTCAGCCTCAGTGCCTCTTGCTGTGCTGGATCAAGGCAGCAGGGTGGGGAGCCAAAAGAAAGGAACACAGAATGTTGGGCAGCACGCTCAGTTCCTCTCCAACACGACTCACTCCCCACTGCATTGTAAATCTTCTATCGACCCCTCTTCCAAAAAGCCACCCCGCTTGATGTCGGTGTAATCACCGAAGGCCCTGACGAACTAATGAACCGCGTCAGGTGTGTTAAACCCGAGGACGAGCTCGTCTGCTGATGAGTTTGGTCAAGGATGCAGTACAAGGGAATGATGAGGAAACATGCAGAAATATGGGGGCAGCGAGCCCAGAAGTGGTCTGAGTGTCTCGGGGCTACGCCATTCCGATGTGCTGGAGAAACCGGTTTCATCAGACTAAAGCATCTGACAGCTGAGGAGAATATTCCGGAAATTCACATACAACTTTTCCAGGTTCCAGGGCTGGCCCTTAGCCTATATCTAGGCCTCCTGGGCTTGGAGCAGAGAAAATAGTGCTTTTTTGGTCCCAGGTGATTAATCCCACGTCTTTCCGTCACTGTGTTCCTCCGCGCATTTGCACAAACCCACCAGGGACATACTTCAGCTTGCATTACTCTTCCGTTTTCCCCAGACTGGTCTCGACACAAGAACTCTTCCGCGTGCGCGGCTATAAATACGACCTGTCATTTTTTATTTACTCTTGCACGCCGCTCGCCCTCAAAAATACCACGTCACGAATCGGCATCAGACAAAACTGGCGTGTTTAGGCCAGCCGGTGGGTGAGTGGCGTCTCGGAGGGGGGTTTCTCTCTCCAGACATCTCTAATGGCTGCCCTGGCCCCTGACAGGAGCAGTATGCTCAGTCCTCAACGCTGAACCTCATCCACCATCACACAGCCATTCACCCTTTCTCTCTCTCTCACTCTCTCTTTCTCTCTCTCTCTCTCTCTTTCTCTTTCTTTCTCTCTCTCTCAATCTCTCTCTCTCTCTCTCTCTTTTGCTCTGTATTTTTGAGCCTTTCACTTAGTGCTACTAGCTGGGTTGGATCAGTGTGTCAGTGAGTATCGATCCACCACTGCAACCTGTATAATTATCTGTCAAAGCGCGCACAACACAGCCCAACACACACACACACACACACACACACACACACACACACACACACACACACACACGTACACACACACACGTACACACACACAGGCCATCCTAGAGAAGAGGACACCTCCATATCTGCTGAGTACACCCACTCCTTCTACCAACCCCCCCACCTTCCTCCACACACACTTCAACACCTCACCATCAATCACACACACACACACACACACACACACACATCACTCTTTGTCCTGTGCCCTCCCGCTCTCTGTCCCTTTGCTCCACTGTAACCTTTCCCTGGAAATGACCCTTCTGCCACCACCACCACCACCAGGGAGACGCTTCACAAAAACACACTCAAAAAGAATAAAATAAAAAATAAAGACACATAAATAAGAGTAGTTTAGAGGGCCATTTCCTGCGAGTGTGCAGTGTTAGCAGGCTTTGGTGCGAGTGTGTGTGTGTGTGTGTGTGTGTGTGTGTGTGTGTGTGTGTGTGTTAGCACGCTTTGGTGCGTCGGGGTGTCAGGGGGAGCTCCCGCACAAGTGTTTGTTTTTAATGAGCAGTGGTGCCTTCCCTCACACACACACACACACACACACACCTCTCGGAGCGAGCGCTTCCACACACACACACAACCCCTCTCGGAGCTATCGCGCACAGATAGACACAACCCCTCTTGGAGCGAGAGCGCTTCCACACACACACACACACACAACCCCTCTTGGAGCCATCGGTCATACAGACACCAAAAGGAAGAGGAGGAGGAGGACAAGGAGGAAGATGTAACTCTCTTCTTCATTTGTTTATATCAGAAATTTGCCCTTGCACTGTTTGTTTAGTGAAGCTTTAAGACGTCAACACATCAGGGAAGTGTGTGTGCAGGACGCACATTTTGGGATTGTCCATTTATCAGGGTATTTTACGCTCCTTATTTAATATGAAGGATTGACATGGGGGATTTGGGGGGTCTGTACCATCTTTTCTCCTTTACTTAAGTAGATGGCCAGGACTCCCTGTCAGAAGAGATATTGTATCTCAGTGGGACCTTCCTGGATAAATAAAGGATAATTAAATAAATACAAATAAAATGTTTGATATAACAGGAACCTTTTAGCCCTAATTTTGCAGGAGAGGAGATGTGGCAGCCAGGGAGAAGGGCAGGAAAAAGGTAAAGGGAGAAAGAGAGTGACACAGACAGACAGATAGACAGACAGAAAAAGAGAAAAAGAGAAATTAGAAGAGGGGAGAGAGAGAGCAGGGGAGAGGAGGAAAGAGGAGGAGAGGGGATATAAAGTGGAGAGAGGAGGAGAGAGGAGGAAAGAGGAGATGGGAGGAGAGGGGGAAAGGATGAGGAGAGGGGAGAGAGGAGGAGAGAGGAGGGGAGGAGGACAGGGGAGAGAGGAGGAGAAGAGGAGCAGAAGGGAGCATAGAGGAAAGTAGAGGAGAGATGCGGTGCGGTGGCCCAGATGGATGGACTGATACGGGAGTGGCCTCCGTGGGCAGACAGATGGGGAGACACGCGATGCCTCCATCAGAGCTCATCTTCGTCTCCTCCAGCAGCGCCGTGGCAGACGCGCAGCAGTCGGAGCGCCTCCAACAAGGAAACGGCTCGACGGCCACGAGCCCTGTATCGACTGCGCACAGTGATCCTAGGAAAAAGCACTGCACATGCCGGAGCTTTTGCTGAGAAATTCCATTTAGTAATGCAATAGGGCTGTATTGACCTGTTAATAAAAATCAATTGGACTTCATTTCCCACCCTGACGTCTGTGTGCACTCTTAATAGGCATTTGAGAGCTACGTGTATACAAAGGGAAGCAGGAATACACATCCTGGAGACGTTTAGAAATGGTATGCATGAATGCTCCGAGTATAACCTTGGCCTATACACACACACACACACACACACACACACAGACACACACAAAACACACACGCACACACACACACACACACAGGCAGGTTTCACCGCCATGCATGTGGAGCACGGTGACGCAAACGTCTTCCCCCTTCATCGTTTGGGTGTGACGTTGGCGTTCCAAACGCAAACGGGCGAACAGAAGTCAGGGCGGCTGACGTGCTGCTCACGCTCTTCTCTCTCTCTCTCTCTCTCTTTTCTCTCTCTCTCTCTCTCTCTCTCCATTTTGATCTCTCCGCTCCACACCTGCTCGGCATGTGCTTGCAGGAGCCGGCAGCGCGCGTACATCGGCGGCGGAGGCTCTTTTAATGTTGTGCACCACGCCGCAGCCCTGGCCCAATCCACTGCGCGCAGCCCACACAAGAACCAGTATTTTTAGCCGCGCGCCCTGTCTCTTAGATGGAAAGCGTAACTCCCTCTCTGCAGGCTGAGGCTGCCAAAGCTCTGTTATTTTAATCCAGACTGGAGAGAGAGAGAGAGAGAGAGAAAGAGAGAAAGACAGAGGAAGAGAGAAAGAGATAGGGACGAGAGTGAGTCATCAAGAGCTACCTTTGTGTCACTGTAGCCCTCTGCCATCTATCTATCTATCTACAGTATATATCTATGTGTCTATCTAACTAGTTTTCTATCTATCTACAGTATCTATCTATCTAACTATTTATCTATCTATCTACCTATCTCTACCCTCCTCTATCTATCTGTCTATGGATGGATGGACACATAGACACGTATCTGTCTTTTTTCATTTCTGTATTACATAATGTTATGTACATTATGTTTCTAGCATATGCAACATTTCAAATCTAATCTATCACCTCTATTTTCCTTATTACAGGCTCATTAGCCAGTTTACAAATGATATGAATACATAAATGAATGCCGTCAGCAATCAATTAGCCACATCGAATGTGTGCGATGCGCAGATACGAATGGTAGAAACATTATGCACACATTACAGATGCTAAACTGCATCCATTCAGATGAAGACAGCAGGTAGGGTACCAGGGAAGCACAGGCAGAATGCAAATGTGCTTCCCTCTCTCTCGGAGAGGTGACAGACCTCAACAATGCAGCCCCTGAATCCTTCCATCCAGCACACCCTGTTCAGGCTATGAAAGCATGTTTGTTGTTGAAAGAGGTCTGGAAGCTAATAAGCAGGCTTGCTAAGCACAGGGTTGCTACAAGATGATGGGCTCTGAGATTAAGAGTGGGCTCACAAATAACTGAAAAGGTATTACAAGGTGCTCGCAGAGGACTAGCAAATTAATAAGGGAACAATAGCTGAAGAGTGGGGTGATTATCCTAGCAGATAATACAAGCAAAAGTAGCAATTAGCTGGGAAAAGGAGAATAGATCATGTGTGGGTCGTTTCATCCCTACGGTGAATGAAGTTCATTCCCCAAACCCCCTCACCCCTGAGGGCTCTAGAACAGAGCTGATGGTGTCATTATCTGTTCTGTCCGTCACAATCATCATGAAGGATAAATTACATTAAACTCTACATGCCTCGCTGCGTTGATGTCCATGCCGTGCTACAGATTGGCTACAAGGGCTTTTAGCCGCTGCTGTGGAGCTTGGGGACTTGTTAGCCTTTTTTTTTCTTTCAGTTGCTGTACAGAAACCTGCTGCTTTTTTTTCTAAGGCAGCGCTTTTACACAGCCAGGAGTTTTGTAGTCTCACGAGGACGTGAAATCATGGTGAGAGAGCAATGTTTGGGGACAACTGGACAGAATTCTAATGATTCAATGCAATCAGACTCTCCTCCTTAAAGCCACTGCAACTTGTTTTTAGGCTTGTTTTTTCAGTCTAAATTGGCACTGCCACTTTGAACGCAGACACACACACAAACATACACACCACCTAAACACTTCACCATCACACACACACACACACACACACACACACACACACACACACACACACACACACACACACACACACACACGTACACACACGTACACTACACACACACTCATCACTCTTTGTCCTGTGCCCTCCTGCTTTCTGTCCCTTTGCTCCACCTTTCCCTGGAAATGACCCTTCTGCCACCAACATCAGGGAGACACTTCACAAAAACACACTCAAAGAAAATATGACCAAAAAAAAGACACATGAACAAGAGTTCTTTAAAGGGCAAAAATTCACCTTCATAAGCTTTTGTATTGGTGTTTTGAATGTTTTCACCATTGAAACGAAACACATGAAGCACGCTAATCCATCCCATGCCACATGCCACAACCTCCATGGTTGTTCTAGGGTGGCCAACTTCCTCAACCCCAAATGAAGGATACTTTCAGTCTTTCACTTTTTTCCAAATCAAAATCATCCAAAATACGGGATGATCCGGACAATTCGGGACAGTTGGCAACCTCAATATGTTCCGATATCTGTTTCTGTAGACTGTGTTTTTTGTATTCAGTGGTTGTTGCACAGAGACTAGCCTTTCAAATGCACCACATGGATCAAGTTCTTTTGTCGATTTTGCTCTGCTTTTCAAGGCCTCAGAGCTATTTTTTTCCCTGGGAGCCAACAGGCTGCTCTGAGCAAGGCTAGAAATCCTGGAAGAGCCATCTCCATCGGCCATGAGCTCTGCGTATTATTTCAGAGGTTTAGCTGCTGGGTGAGCACTGCCATGGGGACTGATGTGGTAATTCCGCAACAAAACACCGATATTATCTCATGCCGAGGCTTGGTATCCGTTTTCACTGGGGTGGCATCCGTTTTCGGAAGCTGATACTCACATACACACACACACACACACACACACACACTTAACGCACACACACACACACACACACACACACAGACACACACTGTTGTGATTTTCCGCTCGTTACCAGGTGGACGGCTCTATGATGAAGCCCAGTCGTGTGCAACATTAATGCTGACAGATGTCATATTTCAAAGGGGCACCATTGCCGGGAAGGCAGCGAGGTAGACAGACCACAACATTAGCAAGAGATGAACTATACCTGGAGAACCAGGAGTGGTATGATAGGCTAAGAAAGCAGTGCACAAGGGGGCCATGAAGTGTGTGTGTGCATGTGTGTGTGTGTGTGTGTGTGTGTGTGTGTGTGTTGGGGGGGGGGGGGTTAGGAGTGGTAGGATAGGCTAAGAAAGCAGTGCACAAGGGGGCCATGAAGTGTGTGTGTGCATGTGTGTGTGTGTGTGTGTGTGTGTGTGTGTGTGTGTGTGTTGGGGGGGGGGGGGGGGGGGCTTGTTTAAAAGCAGGGTTTCTAGTAACAGGCTTGAACACCACACAGGAGCTGGTGCAGAGAGCGCCTATGAATCAGCAGTATGGCAAAACAGACTGGATGTCTCCCACTCTGTCCCTGGCCTCATGCAGATTTCGCAATAACGCTCACACGTTACGAGGACATGCTCACACACACATACGCTCGCAACCGAGCACCGAGCCAACGCCAAACCATGCCGAGGGTATCAGTTGGCAGCTTGTAATTTAGAGAAGGCACAAAGCCCGGTCACGTGGTGCCACCCCTCACCCCGTGCCAAAGAACGGGTGCCCCCCTCCCCCCATCCTCCCTTCCTCTCCTTCCTCCCCTATGAGCCCCGATGACAAATTGAAATGCGCTGTGATCGTAAACGATAGGTACAGACGGTAAACAAACTGTTCCGGTGACAAGTTCCAGTTCCTCAGTTCCAGTTTCTCTGAATGTACACGCACTCTCTCGATCACTCACACACAAATACAAACACAAACACACACACACACACACGCACACACACACACACACACACATACATACACACACACACACACACACACACACACACACACACACACACACACACACATACACACACACACACACCATCATCATCATCAGCCTATGACGTTAGTGCCTGAAGGGGTGCAAAAGAAAATCGTGGCATAACATGGATCCAGCAGTGGGGAGGCAATAAACAATCCTGCATTCATTTAGACTTAGATAGACACACAGGCATATCTACACATGCACACATGTTCAAATACACACACGCACACACACAAACACAAACAAAACCCTGCATACACACAGATACACACAAACACAGCCCTGCATACCCAGATATACACGCACAAACACATCCAACACATACATCCACATGCACACACAACACACATCAGTACACAAACACATCGAAAGAT
>NC_084996.1:30961065-31058565 GCF_963854185.1 Sardina pilchardus
GCCCCGCGAATGCCACTTCACAATGCGGCAGGTCTGGAATGACCTTGTTTATTAAGCTTAGCCGTAGCAACGCTAGCGCGCCTGAGTGAGAATATCTGAATAAGAGGGGGGGGGGGGGGGTGCAGGCTCTCGGCGGCAATGACTTATCAGCTAGTGTACCTTTCTAAGCCACTGAGCGGCGGAGGAACGGCGGAGGAACGGTGGAGCGAAGGCGGAGGGGCGGTGGAAACGAGGCGGGGTGGGATGGAGAGAGAGAGAGAGAGAGGCATTGTGGGAGGCAGCTGTATCATTTATAGAGGTGTGCCTTCAGGGGGCCATGAGAAGTAATAAGCGACTGCACAATGTTTAACGGTGGGCAGTTCACCAAGACGCCAGGGGAAATTGAGAAGGGGGGGGGTGAGGGGTAGCTGGGGTATTGAGATTCATGAATGTGAGATAGATTGAGAGATGGAGATAGAGAGAGGGAGAGAAAGAGAGAGAGAGAGAGATGGAGATGGAGATGGGGGGAAGGATGATCTCAGAGGACAAGAGTGTGAGAGTGGGAAGAAATGACAGATCCAGCCATGTGATTAACACAGCGGTAAGTACGAGCAGAAATATCCGAGAGAATCCGAGAGGCTTCAGGGACCTGGGCGAAAAAACAGGCCCACACAATGGAGAGAGAGAGGTAGCAGGAGAGAGAGAGAGAGAGAGAATCAGAGTGAGAGAACAGCGGAGAGAGGAAAGAGGTACACAGTCAATAGGCAAGGGAGAAGAAAACCTGAAGATAACGCACCAGCAGAATGATTGAGAATTGTCAAGATCGAAGTTAGTAATTACAGTGGACAAAGCATCAAATGGACTATGTTATTACTAGAGAGAGACCGAATGGAGAGAGAGAGTGAGCGTGCGAGAGAGAGAGAGAGAGAGAGAGAGAGACTTGTTAGAGATTGAGTGTGTATCAAATCGAGACGTGGAGTGACACTGATGTCTGGAAATGGGCGAGAAGACAGAATCACAAGCAATGTGATTGAGTGCTAGATAAAGCCTGGGGTTTATTGCAAAATAGCTATAGATCTTTTTTTTCATGATAAAGCACGTTGGAGATGAGAGAGACTAAGGAATCAGTCAAACTGACACATGTGCCATGTGATAATAATAATAATACAGTATATCCACGGACTGAATACAGAGAAGGCGAAAGGATGTTCAAAAGAGCCACCAGCACACAGGTGGATGGGAGAGCGTGAGAAAGCCAACGCTGAGCGTGTGCGGCTACGTGTTGCTTCAACAAGCCACCGTTTTTCCCAAGGCCAAATCAGAGGTGGAAAAGCATCTCAGTGCTCGACATTGTAAGACAAGGCATTTAACTAGCACTTACTGAAACCACGGCGGAAGCACATAACATAATGTAACATAAAAGATCTCGCCAGTTTCTCTTGAGCCCCCTAACATTAGTTCTAAGCTGCGAAATAGCCCTGCTCTTGTCTCAACCCAAGTCCAATTTCAGCTCAATTTATAATCTCAATTACCCTTTCTTCTCAATCTACAGTATTCTTATTGCTCATTGTCTCTCTTGGGGGGATGTTATATCTAAATCTAAATGTTGCTTTTTTATGGGAACAAAATCATAATATACATATACAACCCTCTTTACAATATAGCAATGCATACAAAAAAGTGGTTTAAACTAATGAAACGTGTTCTGGCATGAGGGCCTCGAAGGTACTGTAACACATTTAATCTGGCTACCATCCTGTAAACTGGAAGAGTGTGTATAAATGTGTGTCTAGTTTGATTTGCTGAACCTCCCTCGTTTCTCTGCTCCTCCTTTTTACCCTCCATTTCAATGATATTTCTCCACATTATTCTGTCAACGTAATAGCATCAGGGTGCGAGAAGTCATCAAACACCATGGAAATGTTGACATTAGCAGTAGCCCTTTTGTGGCTGAAAATGTCAAATACAAGCGTATATGATGTGAGCGTGGCACAAAGGTATCGTGAAATGATGGGATCTGGGAAGAAACAACAGAGCTTTTTTTCCCCCCTCATTGTATTTTCAGTATGCTCTGAATTCCCAGGTGTGGATTGTGGGTGGATTTGTGAAGTATGTACTTACCCTGCGGTATGCACACTACAGTAAGTGTGAACCGCATGGTACAGCTGTTAAGGTAATTAATGACAGGTTCTAATTACCAGCTTAACGAGCCTGGCAGCCAGCAAATCAGTGGCCAAAAGAGCTCCCCAAGTCTTTATCCACGGAAAGGCAGAACGTAGAGAAGTAGGCGTGAGAGAGGGAGGGAAATACGTGGAAAGTAGGATAAGACAGCTCCAGAGAGAGAGAGTGAGAGAGCGAAGAAGAGAAACCTTGATCTCTGTTTGAAGAGAGAGACACAACCTGATTTCTGCGCACACAAAAAGAAGAAACGGCAACTCACTCATTACGGTGTGGTGGCGTGAGACAAGCTCTGGCAAATCAGCCCCGGTGGAAAACAACAAATATGTTTACTCGTACATATTCAATCAACACACCACACATCAGGGAGACAGACTTCCCTTTGCCTTTTTGGGCAAAATGTATCTACTTTACACATCCACAAAACGAGTAACCATAGCAACAGAACTGCAGGCTGAGCTGTTCTTCTTTTCAGCGGTCATTCTTTCCTTAGTGGAAAGCTCCCAGAGTGCATTGGGCCATGGGACGTGATAACATTCATACAAACTCACCGTATAATTTGATGGGGGAGTGGGCTACCATCAATATGTCAGGCAAGCACCAAAACATGCAGGAGGATAGCTCTCCCTTTAAAAAGATAATTCCCAACCATTCAGATGCTGCTACAGAAGTTAGTCCTACTAGTCTAAGCCTGTGCAGATATTTCAACAACAACACCAACCAGTGCAGTCATAACATGGTCAGACATTGCACTGGCACTGCATTTAAGGATCAGAGATAGTTTTGGAAGGTTAATATGGTAGCCATACATTTTCAAATCTTTTTCTATACGTTTTTGAAAGGCACAAGTTGCACATTTCCACAAAGCTTGCTTGATGGCAAGCCACAGCCTCAGAGGAAGTTTCTACATCCCCATCTGCAGCAACACTGAGGCGGTTTGAGAAACCAAGGCCAGTGGCCTGGGCACAGGAAGAAAAAAAGAGAGAGAGAGAGAGAAAAATAGATTTCTTCTCTTCTTCCGTGTGGGAGGTGTTCCTATACTACCCAGTCTCTAGTAAACAGGGCATGTGCCACTAATGTTTTATTGAACAAGCAGCGGCATATGAGACGGAGGCTGTGTCTCAAAGCGCCTATACTTGCACACTTCAAATACTCAGTTTAAGTATATTAGTGCAGATGACCCAAAAAAGTACCCGATGACGCCCTAATAATGGTTAAAAAGTTAAAAGAGTGTAACGATGGACACTACTCGCATTAAACAGGCACCAACGGCCGTCATTTCCACTAAGTGTTTTAACATAAGTGTTCCTATTGGGACAATACTAACCATCGAAAAGTGGGCACTATGGAAGTAAGCGCTCAGTGCACAGCAGTGTACTAGCGGTTTGAGACGCAGCCAGTCACCCACACTGGACTGAGCTGAGTCTACCCTGGGGGTGGGGGTGGATGGGGCAGCAGATGACACAGGAAAAGCAGCAGCAGGCACCACAGCAGTTATTGAAACAGCCAGAGGAGAGGAGAGGAGAGGAGAGGAGAGGAGAGGAGAGAAGAGAAGAGAAGAGAAGAGAAGAGAAGAGAAGAGAAGAGAAGAGAAGAGAAGAGGAGAGGAGAGGAGAGGAGAAGAGAGAAGAGAAGAGGAGAGGAGAGAAGAGAAGAGAAGAGAAGAGAAGAGAAGAGAAGAGAAGAGAAGAGAAGAGAAGAGAAGAGAAGAAAAGAAAAGAAAAGAAAAGAGGAGAGGAGTGGAGAGAAGAGGAGTGGAGAGGAGAAAAGGGAAGACCAATGGAGAGCAGAGAAGAGGAGAGGAAAGCAGAGGGAAGGAGAGGAAAGTAAAGGAGAAGAGAGAAGATAGGAGAGGAAGAGAGGAGAGCTGAGCAGAACATAAGAGAAGAGAGCATAGGAGAAGAGAGGAGAGAGAGGAGTAGAGGGGAAGAGGGGAGGTGAGAGGAGATGACAGGAGGGGGAGTAGAGGAAAGGAGATGAGATGAGAGGAGAGGAGAGGGGAGTAGAGGAAAGGAGATGAGATGAGAGGAGAGGAGAGGGGAGTAGAGGGGAGTAGAGGAAAGGAGATGAGAGGAGAGGAGAGGAGAGGGGAGTAGAGGAGAGGAGAGGGGAGTAGAGGAAAGGAGAGGAGAGGAGATGAGAGGAGAGGAGAGGGGAGTAGAGGAAAGGAGAGGAGAGGAGAGGAGAGGAGAGGAGAGGGGAGGAAAGGAGATGAGAGGAGAGGAGAGGAGATGAGAGGAGAGGAGATGAGAGGAGAGGAGAGGAGAGGGGAGTAGAGGAGAGGAGATGAGAGGAGAGGAGAAGGGAGTAGAGGAGAGGAGAGGAGAGGAGAGGAGAGGAGAGGAGAGGAGATGAGAGGAGTGCAGGGGCCGAACTGTAGCTTCACTCTTTGTCTTTCTTTAGCTGTCAGTGCGGCGCCGGCAGAACATCGGCCTAACAAATGAAACGGATAGAAATAACACTTGCGCAACTGTGTGAGACCACAGTCTGCCTCTCCTCTTCCTCCCCTACAAATTCACATACATATACACACACACACACACTCTCTCTTTCTCTCTCTCTCTCTCTCCCACACACTCCCACACACTACACACACACACACACACACACACACACACACACACACACACACACACACACACACACACACACACACAGAATCTCAAGTCTCTCTGTCTCTCTCAGACACACACAGTCACACATATACAGGAACAGAGAGGAAGTCACAGTCAGATATAGTATTAGTTTAATTCAATCTAACTTAAAGGTGTAGGTAGGCTATAGCATTCGGACTGGACACCTACACTCTGAATGCATGCTAAATAAATTATTTCAGTGGTATTGATATTAATTCATTATAGCTAGTCAGTCTGGTCAGGATTCATATTAGAGCCCGGCCGATATGGAATTTTGAAGACCGATACTTCGATATTTGAGGATTTCAAAAAGTGATAAACGATAAATAAAATCGGGGCATTGATTTGAGTTCCGCATCCATGTTAACGGGTTAGAGCAGCCACACTGCCTCCATGCCCCCGATGTGGCTCAAACCACGCTACAACCACGACCCAGCTACAGAATTTCAGAAGAACGTCTATTTTTAACTTAATAACTCATAACACTCATAACACGCAACACGTATTAACACTTAATAACTGAACTTACTCTCCTACACTCTTAAAACGAATGTGTTGGCTGGAAACTGTGTTTTCCCTATCTGCACACAGAGACACAGACAACAGACGTTATTTTATGTGTTATTTTCAACACATATTGCGTAACAAATGGACATAGAGATGTGTTGTTTTCAACACATTCGTTTTAAGAGTGTATGACTTGTTTTCATTTAGCTGCTCTTTGCCGCATTCACTGAACTTGGCTCTAATACATATAGCCTACATCAGTATGTTGTGTTCCACCTTACCAGTGACCGTATTGTGGTCTGCATGATCATAGAATCTATCATTTAACCACCTCTTTTTCACCACTACACCCTTGATTAAATAGGGTCAGTTCACTTGGACACTGGGGCAGTTCTATTTACAGACTGTCAAGCTAATGTACAAGCTAACTTCAAGCTAATGTTGACAAATAAAGGATCTATCTTGTCTCAGAGTGCCATTGTTTTGATATTAATCTGGTTTTGTTTTAAGGCTAATTTACTTAAGTAAGTAAAGAAATAATGAAGTAGCCTATTTGGCTTTAAAAAAAAATAATTGCAAATGCATAATTTCCCTCTAGATAGGTCTTACAAGTGGAAAAATGTAGGCCTAGTTTCTTTGCACGGCTAAGCTCCAGAGCAGAACAATTGGACAAACATTCATTACATTTCCTTATTATAGTTCTGCTTCAAATTCAACGCATGAATGACCCACAGTCACAACCCCCCCGAAAAAGAAAAAAAAAAACTGACACCCCAACCCCATGTTTGGTCCCCACTATGTCAAACAGTAAACATCCTACGCCTCTGTACACACACATATCTCTCCCGAAGCCTCCTCCTCGCTCCTCTTCCCTGGTTTCTGAGCAGGGTTGCAACAAACCTTATTATCATCTCGAGCCCACTCCAACTCACTACCCCGGAGCCACAGAGACACACTATGAGCAAGTACATGAGCACACACTCACGCATTCACACACACACACACACACACTAAGCACGCACACTAAGCACACACACCACACACTAAGCACTTCATATGTAAGACATATAGAAGACAGATGTATGAAATCTGAAAGTAAATGGTTGAATCAACACACATAGAGAGACCTATACACCACATGCTGACTGGGAACACTAATGATAGTGTCTTTTGCGGAGAGAACGAGGGAGGGAGGAAAAAAGAGTGAGAGAGAGAGTGAGGGGAATCGGAGGAGAGGATTGACTAATTGCACATTATACCATTATACTGCCACTTCTTTCCACTCATCACAAACACACTCATATTTACAAGCACACACCACATACACACACATACAGTTAGGACATACTCTTTTTCACACACACACACACACACACACACACACACACACACACACACACACACACACACACACACACACACACACACACACACACACACACGAGTTAGGACACCATCTCTTTCTCTCTCTCACACACACACACACACACACACATGAACACACTGAAACATGCGTGCACTTGCTCACACACACAGACACATATACACAATACACACATTCACACAAACACACACACACACACACACACAAACACGCAGACATGCACACACGCGCACGCACACACACACACACACACACACACACACACACACACACACACACACACACACACACACACACACACACACACACACACACACACACACACACACACACACACACACACACACACACACACACACACACACACAGAGAGAGAGAGACATTACATCTCCCCTTTGAGCTTCTATGTTCTCAGTGGGAGCACAGAAGCCAGACCCGGTGCCGTAGCACTAATGCGCGGACTGGCTGGGAGCGTGTCCGGAGGACTGGAATACAAATCAGACTCCCGAATCCCATCAGCCCCCCGAGCTGGCCGAGCTCCCGGGAGCCTGCCGCGCTGCCCGTCTGTGGCCCCGGTGCACACCAGAAAAGGAAAAAAAAGACCCTGACAGGACGCAAGCCAAGCCCCGGCCATCCAGCCTCCCCAGAGACCAATTGCGCTCACAGGACTCGGTTGTTACAGTAATAATCATCCTGTTTGCCACAGCGCCTCTCCGCTATGCACACACACACACACACACACACACAGATTTTTATCTCTCTTCCACGGCAGCAGCAGTGATGGCAGTAGCAACAGTAGCAGCAACAGCACTTTATTGCTGCAGTATGAATGAGACGAGATGTGTACTGTGATTTAGCACTGTCTTATCCATCAACCTGTTTTGAACATAAAAAAAAAGACAATTCAGTCTAGTTGTGTGCAGGGTGTGGATACAGCATAACTCTGTTTTCTCAGTGGCACATAAAGTGGAACACACTGCGTTAGATATTTAAAGTTTGACTGTTTATGTGAGATGTTACTTGTTATTTCTTATTACAAGCACAAAGGTGTGCTTACAGCGACATGGTCGATGGAACGAAGAGTACTGTACATTTCATTACCAAAGGCTTAGAATGTGGTAAGTATTTCCAGCGTCATACAATAAGCCTTAGGAGAGATACACATGATCTCGCTGATTTCATAAAGCCGCAGGAAATGATCAGTTGTGGATCCTGAACCACGCAGAGGAACATCAAACACGGTGCCAGAGACGCTCACGCACCATAGCACCCACTAGACCTTTGAAACCCATTTAAGCCCGCAGACTGCATTATCTCGCTTTTATCAACGCTATTTGTTTAACGTTGACAGAAAAATGGCGTTGAACACTATATTTGTATTTATTGCTGCTTGCGAGTGGGCGGTGAGATAGGCTACTTGTCAGACTTTAAGCGCTTCGGAGTCATCCACGCTGCAATGTCCAAACACGGCGAGTTTACGCATAACGCATCATCACCAAGAAACCCACGCGTCCCGCCTCACTAAACAAAGCACTTCACAGCAGTTAACCCTTACCGCCGAAATCATAGATTTTCCCAAACAGTTTTGGGCCTGCTTTCAGGGCACCTTTGTTTAATTACAACATATCACGGTCAACGGGAAGTGTCACAGAACTTTCTACTTTACCGTTTATTTCCCACGCAATTCCCGATGGAGGCGCTTGTAGTTCCGTGGAAGGACGAGGGCCAGGACATTCGAGACTTCTTAAGTCCCGGTCGATCGCTCGTGTCCATTGCATTGGAGCGCTCGATTTGCCGGTGGTGATGCCGGTCGGTGTCGGAGTATCCGCGGTGTTTGATTTTGATGGGGGTCCGTGGTTGCCTCCATAGATGCTGCGGGGGCTTGAGGGTTGCCTGTCCCTCGCGAGGTACTGGTAGTGACAGAGACAAGCTCTTCTTCGAGCAATGTGGAGGTTCCATCATAGTGCAAATCAAAAGATCCCTTTAACTAAAACTGTGAGCGTATTGACTATTAGTCAAAGGGTGCAATATGGCTGTGTGTTCGTTATTCTGAAAAAATTAAACGTTTCTCTGTCCATAACTGTCTTTGTCCTCGACTAAGTAACGCATCTGAACATGACAATCTCGGTCTTGTGCAGTCCAACATATGTATTTGTTGAAACGACGAAAACAAATGACTTTAAAACTGATCACAGTGTACAAATGTCCGTCAACGGTCTGCGCTCCAGCTTGTGTTTCATTGTGCTCTGGTGACCATTAAAAGTTATATTATTGAAAAAACAACAAAATAATGTCAACTGTGGACCTCGCAAATCACTGAAATATTCTCATGACATTTAATAAGCGACTCTCACCGGCGCAGCATCTCCTGAAGTTTTTCGCCTCGTCGTCCATGGCGCATTGATTCACTTCTTTTCCGCACAGTTTATTGCTTTAATCAACCCCTTATTGCAAATTCCCAGACCGCTAGCGCTGGTTCTTGTGCGACGCGGAGTATTATTGCTGCTCCCAACAGCACATGTCTGTCAAACCTTGCTTGTAATCACTCCGTTGCCAACCGGAGCCATAAAACTCTCCAATTTGGAGGTCGATCGTGCATATGGAACTACAGCGACAGAAACTCGCGTTCGGTGACCAGGGATTCACCTTGCGCCTCCATCGGTAGTCCACTTAAGTCTGGTAGTATCAGCATATGGAGAAATGTATCCAAGAGAACATCTTGCCCCTGGTTGCGTTGCTGAACCAGCTTCGTAGAACCGCACGACTCTTCCTCTTGCCCCTCTCTTTTGGGTTTCTTGGACTGAAGCTCCAATACATTCCTAACACGAAGCAGTTACTGAAAATTCGTTCCACGTTTCATTCGAACAAGCCGTCCTTCTTTTTCCAACAGATGTTAAATTATGGCACTAGAAATAACACCCCCTCTCTCTCTCTCTATCTCTCTCTCTCTCTCTCTCTCTCTCTCTCTCTCTCTCTGGTTCTCCCCCTCGCCTCTTCTGGCTCTCCTTTTCTCTCCCACGTATTAAGTGAAGGTTCACACACTCACTGGACCCCAATGAACTGAACCCTGTGGTCTGCTTCTTATCCGTGAAGTAAGCCCTGCCTCGGTAGCTTTTCAACGTACACCCGAACCGTTGGCCAAGACAAAATAAATAAAACATCGAGCGGACTGTTATAGCTAAACAATCACATGAATATGGTATGATTAAACTTATACATCTATCTCCTCTCACTCGGACTGAATCTGAAATAAAGTCCGTGCTAAAAAGACAAATCCTAATGCAATTCAAAGAACCGCCTTTTGTTGTCCAAGGTCCCTTCTAGTTGCCGCAGTATTTTCTCCTGATGTGCGCTGTCACTTTGATTTTCCTTAGCGCTTTCATCATTAATTGGATATTACAGACTTTGGGTTGAAAACCTGTCAAGTTTTTTAGAGACTGACGATTTTTAAACAGGAATTCATGATTACAAACCTATCAGACAGTTATAAAATAGACAGTTCTATTCTATTTTGGTGAATAATATTAAACTGCCGGGGCCGGGAGATATTGGCAGTGGGCTCATTTCGGCTATATTCTACCAGACAGTGTAACGATGTAACTTTGATTTTCCTGAGGATTGCATTTATGTCTATAGGCTATGAAGTCACAGGTTTAACCAATTAATTTACCATCCAAGGTTATCACGACTGTAGATATTTTACCAGCTGAGTTACATTACCACGCTGTTAGTAGTCTGTCGTGAAAGTTTGAGTGTATGACACATTTGAGATAATGTGTAGCCTATTTCTTACCAAAGGCACATGTAGATTATGATAGACAGTGCATCCTCAAAAGGTCAGGTGGGGTCAAGGTGAAACCAGACTGTTAAGTCTCGGACCATGCTTCGTCAGTTTAAGAACGTCTGTCTCCTGAAACTTCCTGCGACCTGCCCTGGTGTGATCTATCTTAACGGGAGAATATTATCAGTGCCATACTGGATGGTTACACTGACCTCCTCAGTCGAGGCCAGGCATTAGTTAATAAATGATCTATGAAAAGGTGAGTACGCGGCCAAAGATTTCCACATTTTTGCTGCGAGTCAGCTCTCGGACGAGGGAGCTTTTCGACATAGCACTGTTTTTTCCCCCGTTCTGACATTGATGAATCCCCCATTACTTTTTCATTCAAGTGGGTACCTATCGCTTGGTTCCAGCAAATCGTGACAATACAGTCCACGGCGGTCCCTCTGTAAAAAAGGGAAAGGGGGGCATGGCTTGGTTTGGCACACCCAAAGCCTGCTCTAAAACCGCATCAATCCACGTTTGTGTCAAGCGGAGTTACCTTCGCAACACACAGGACCGGGCAGGCGATCTGAAAAGCCCGGTGATTCATGTATGTGAAGGCACAGAACAAGATGCGTGTGGGCGCGCGCACGCGTATTTCAACTTGAGTGTGCGCGTGTGCGCAATGTGTGCATATGTGTGTGTTTATGTATGTGCGTGAGTAAGTGTGGCTGAGTGTGTGTGTGTGTGTGTGTGTGTGTGTGTGTGTGCGCGCGAGAGAGAGAGAGAGAGAGTCGAAAATATGGCATGCATTCTTCTGCTCTTATTTAATTTAATTGATGTCAGAATTAATCAAACAAACGTGTCAACTATTTACATTCTCTGGACATTCTCTGAATTCTCACTCAAAAGTGAACTTTTCAGATATATGTTATTTGTTTTTATTTGTTTTATGCCGTAGGCTATATTAGCAATTCCCTGTGCATAGCATGCATATCCCTCCATTGCCTCCTCTCTCTCTCTCTCTCACACACACACACACACACACACACACACACACACACACACGTACGCACGCACGCACGCACACGCGCGCGCACATACACACACACACACATACACACACACACACACACACACACACACACACACACACACACACACACACACACACACACACACACACACACACTGAGTGATTGTGAAAATGTTTACAGAGAATTTCTGTTGAATCCCCTGCTCATCAATACCCAGACACACCTGCAGGTCTAAACATGGAAGGATGTTCTATGCAAACCCATTATTTCAACAGATGTCCTTTGGGTTGCACCATTGTCTTTGTCTAAACTGCAGAGTGTTGCCCTTAAACGCACCACACTGGATGCTTCCATCCTTTAGGCAGCGGTATCAAATATTTATCAGCCCATTTCAAATGAGGTAAAGAATGCAGCCTGACCCCTCTATCTGTCTCTGTGAAAGTGTGTGTGTGTGTGTGTGTGTGTGTGTGTGTGTGTGTGTGTGTGTGTGTGTGTGTGAGAGAGAGAGAGAGAGAGAGAGAGAGAGAGAGAGAAAGCAAGCATTCTATGCAGATGCCTGGTGTGTATCCATGTAGCCTGACCCATCTGTCTCTGTGAAAGTAAGTGTGTGTGTGTGTGTGTGTGTGTGTGTGTGTGTGTGTGTGTGTGTGTGTGTGTGTGTGTGTGTGTGTGTGAGAGAGAGAGAGAGAGAGAGAGAGAGCATTTTCTGTGCAGAGGCCTGGTGTGTATCCATGTCCACTTCATGGAACAAGGGAATGTGGCATGCATTGGGATTATGAATGGCCAGTATTAATAGTTTCTGGGCAGACTATGCAGTGTCTCATTATTTCTTGACTTTGAAAGTGTCCCTAGAATAGCCCGTGTCTGAAAGGGCTGTTTCTTTCCTGCAGTGCTGAACGTGCAAGGGGTGGAGCAGTTTGCTCACCTTGGCTGGCAGGTACAGTATACCTGCTGGCTTCTGTTCAGTGGACTCTCTACGTGTGTACGTGCGCGCACGCGCGTGATAGGGGCGAATGTGCCGTGTCATCACTAACTTTGGGTTTGCGTAACTTGAGAAGAAGGATGTGGTTGACAGAGGGTGCAATGGAGTTTCATGGTTTTCTGATTGGATTGAGTGAACGTCTTGAGCACTGTATGTCACATGCCGAAGGCTTTTGGCCTATAATGTCGGGCCGCAGACAGGGCGTTAAGTGCCATCTTCACCATGCACCACATGGTCGGGCAGCTTCCCCGCAGCAGTCATTTCTCGGCAGCATCGGTTACAAATGCATTTAACAATGACAGCATCAGCATTTATCTTGTTAAGAGTCAATCATGGCCACTTCGCTGAAATGCCTGTCTTCGAGTGAGAGTTAATGTGAGCTTTTACGCGCCTCTAAACTTTCGTGAAGGTTTTGTCAAGAGATAACGTTACCGTGCAAGATGATCTCGTCGTAAAATGTTATCGTCTTTTTTTTTTTTGCTTTGAGGAAGTGCTGTGCGTCTTCGTTGCTGTTGTCTTCCTCTTGCTCTGTATTTTGTGGGGGGGAGAAACTCCAGGTTTCTGCAGAGTAGTCAACACCAACATTGCAGGGGGACTGTGTGGGTGGATATATGAAAGGCAGAAATCTAAATGTGTCTGACACACGGTCCACCGTGCGGCTACCGCTCCCTCAAAACACACGCAATGAGACAGGCGGCAGAGCTTCTAGGTCCGAGACCTCGCAGAGACATGAATAGAAATGGAAATCAGAGTGGTGAGAGCAGGCATGTCTGGATGTAATGATAGGGTTCAGACGAGTAAATGCGCTTCTGAGGCCCAGGCTGTCTTTAACTGTTACCGAGTGCATGCTTCACTCAGCGGGGGGAGCAGGTGGACGAGAGTGTTTAAAATGTTCCCAGTATTTGATCCAGCGTTTATGAGGCTCAAGCGCATTATTGATATTTTGTAGGCCACACCTGCCTCTGTGATAATTTGCCACTTTTTTATGAGTTCACTGAGAAGACATGTATGCATGTCATATTGGATTGGCAGTACGTCTACAGATTCTCTTTATGGGCCCAACTCGATATTATGATGCACTGTATATATAGCCTAAATAGGCCAACATAATATCTCTACATATGATGTAGGCCTATGGAATTAGAATGAATGTGTTGATAGGGTAGCCTAAAGGAAGTGGCATAAAAACTGGTTGAGAGTAAAACAGTTCACACACATGCAACATGATTGCTTGCAGCAATGCATCCAGATTCTGAATCTAATCGCTTGTGGTCTATGTATCAAGAGGCCAGAACTCAGAGATGGAGAACCACTATCTGTTACGCAAACAATATCACTTTCCAATTGTCTGCGAGCCTAAATTAATAATGCAAACCTGATCCACAATGTAAATTTACAACACAGAGAAAGTGTTGGCATGAGTTTGACAATGTAATGGGACCACATTATCTTGCATGGTGAATAGAATTTAGTTACATAATATGTGACTAACATTTCAATGCATGCTTCCATTACTCAATTTGAATGTTCATTACAAAATGCCTATACATTTGCTGACTGAACAAAAGTTAGTGGCACATCATGTTGCTTATATGGTGAATGTATTTGAAAGCAGTGCACTCATGCATCTTCTTAGAGCAATGGTGAATTATGTTTCTGAATATGAGATGCTATGCATTTGATCACTACTCTTTTTGCTTTTGGGCTATGTTGACTCATACTTGGGTTAAGGGTACAACATCCGTTATCTAGGACAGGCCACGCTATATTTGCTTTGTGGTTTAGCACCATCAAAAGGACATGGCCCAACAAACTATTTCCCTTCCGAGGAACTTGACACTTTTTATAATTACATGTGAATGTGTTGTCAGCCATAGCTAAGCCGACCAGACTTTGCTTTTAAGATATGTTCATTAGCAGCATCGCCACATAAAAGATTCAACTTGGCGTCAGTGCAACATCAGCTTTTGATTGGCCTGGCCTGCAGAGACAGGTTAGCCAGCTGATATGGTGACCTCGGTCTGACTCTGCCTGTGTGTCAACTACAGTACATTGCAAATCCAGACTTTGTTGGCAAGTGTTGGGAGGACAGACCTGCTGGAGTCGGTGGACAGGTTTATTTAGTTTTCATCCTATATGGGGGATGGGGAGAACCTCTCTTTCCCCCATGACCTTAAAGGTCTATTATGAGGAACATATAGACCCTTTCAATAAGAAAAACAAAAACAATGCTTGAACGTTCTATTTTGTTCGCAAACTACTTCCGCTGCACTAAGATAACTCCTAGAACTGATAGTTCTGGTCCTTGATTATGATTGCCTGAATTGCATTCTATGCTGTTGTAAGATCCAACACAAACATACACCTTGACCGCATTTCATTCTATAATAGGCTACTGTAATGCCCCTTAGCTGTTCAGTGTCAGTGTAAACTACGGCCTCTAGGGGCTTATTGCTTATATGGAATGTTTGTGGGAACAACTGACACTGATAATGGAACTCGGTCCGAGTAAGCCTCTTGAAACGGTCTACATGGATTTGCCGTTTTTCTTTCCCTTCTTCCTGGCAGATAGTCCATCACTTGACCACAGCCACCGCCTTGGCCGTGCAGCTGCAGACTTAATGACGGTCAACCAATCATCTGCCACCTCTCAGGCTAATTGCGGAGGCGAAACACTCTAGAGTGCCCCTTGTCCTCCCTGCACCTGAGGGGCGGCAGAGGTGAAGGGCAAGGCGGGTACGTGAGCCCCCCCCCCACCCCCCCAACCCCAACCCCAACCCCAACCCATTGCCCCCTTCCAGCCAGGTGGTGCGGGAGGGCTCCTGTCTGTGGCCTCAGCCCATGTTTATTCACACTGGCACGACGAGAGCTCGCAGTCACGATCCAGACACCTCCACCCCGTAACCTTCCGCTGGGAGGGCTGCAGGAATTAAGAGAGGCACGAGGAGGAAGAATAGAAGCTTGGCATTTACTCCCCTTTCTTCCCCCTCTTTTCTGAAAGCCATAATGTCAGGAGCATCTCTATTGTTGTCTTCGCCTCCTCTCTGCCAATTTCCCCCTCCTGTGGACATTCTTATTTTCCGCCGCGCACCTTTCAGCCCGAGTGCCATATTGACATTCCTCGGCTCCCTGCGGAGATATAAACCGCAGTGGGGTTGTATTTATTGGCGAGTGAACTGATCTTTAAGCCTCAACCTTTGGTGTTGACAGTGTGTGCGCTGGCACTCTTTAAGGGCTGTCAGGGCTGACTGTGTCACTATGGCCATGCTGTTCGTCACGTCATGTTTGCACAATATGAACTCTCCATGGGGGTGTTGCCTCTCCCAAAATGGCAAATGGGTAAGCTAAAACAGCAAACATCTTTCCCCCCCCTGTGACAATCGTGACCATTGTTTACAAGTAAACAAACACATATGTATTCCGAATGCAGGGTTTCTTACAACTCCGAAGAGAGACGCTCCACCGTAGGCCAAGAAGTCTCGGCACGCACTCCTAGGAGCCTAGCCTACTCCAAATTCAAGAGAACCTTCCACACAGGTGGAGTCGTCTAAGCTTTGCAGCCGTTTAACTAACAGAGACATCTCCTGGGTAACATCTACTTACACCGACAAAACGATGTCACGACTCAGAGCTCCCCGAAACTCCCGAAACAGGTGCCGCAGCAGCCGCTTGCTCCCAACTTATTGTTTGCCAAGTTAAGCTCAACCCAAACCGAGACGACGAGGGGGAAAACTGACATTTGAATTTACAGCAGAAATAAGGCAACACTACAGAATTTAAATGAGCGCTTCAATAATTCCTGAGCGAGCTCCAGTGGCGTAATATTATTCTGCATTTCTGACACTTAATTTAAATTCCAGAGCAGCACGATAGGAGCCATCCTCATCACAAGCCTCTTACATTATTGAGGCAATGTTGATGCTCCTCCATCTACTAAATGGCAGCTAACAAGCAACACAAATCAAATGTGTTCTTCACACGGCAAAGTTATGTTAAATGTACCCAAGGGCGAGGGCAGACACATCTCCCCCATCATGATTGAATTCTTCTGAGGGTCTGCATAATAGCGCATCAAAGGAGGCTTGTTTTGAAGTTCATGGTTAGTACTCTGTGACAATATTAATTGTTCTAACATTTGGCCTACTAAAACTGTCTGATTAATAGCCTGGAAATCCAGACCCAAATGCACAGAAGACTTGGGGTCTGGCTATGAGTAATGACAATGGCCCAACTCAAGGGGCGGGACCAATCATGCATTTGAAAAGATCACTGCATGCAAATGCATGATAAAACCAATGTTGACTGATTCAAGACCTCAAAACAATTTGATAACTATGACCAATGCTCACCAACTGATTCCAGTCTTCGATGTTGCACCCATAGATATTTGAAAAGCTAGATGCCGCACTGGGCTCCAGAACGTATATAAATAGCGCCTCCACATTGGTAGGGGCAATGACCAATAGACCTCTGAAGTTTGCCTACAAAAAGGATCCAAAGCTGCCATCTTTGCCCTTATAAGGAGATCCGGGTGTTAAATTGAAGCTAACTGCCTATGGCAAGTTGCATTGTAATTTAGCTCTGGGGTAGCAAAGATCAGTGTGCCATCTTCACCCATCGAAGATCACAATATCCACTAGACGGCAGTGGGCAAAACTTTGTAGTGGAAAACGTCTGCATTTACAATTACTTCGTCCCCGCAAGAGTTTAACAGGTGCGATTATTCAAAATCCATGTTATTTTCCCATAGAGAAAAATCTCAAGTTACCGGATCTCCTTATTTGGGCAAAGATGGTAGCTTTTTTGTAGGTGAACTTCAGAGGTCTATAGAGGCCAATGGCGAAACCGGTGTCTGATTACGAGCAAGCGTTACCCATAGACAGTAAGGCGTTTGCCCGCAGCAATATGGCAGCCACGGTGACGTATGCTACCTAATAGAACTCAACGGACACGTGACATTTAGCTTTCCGAATAACTACGTCATCTGTTTAGCTCACCTCTGACGCGCCTATATCAGATACGGCGATGTGATTGGTCCAGCTCAGCTCAAAGGATATGGGTAATAATGAGCATTACTGATTGCAAGAGTGACTCACTGGGCAACATTCTAAATTGTGCTCTTGTGAGAACTCCAGGTATTAATCAGCTACCCTGAAAATCCAAAAGAGATGCATTTGGGGGAGGAGGGGAGGAGTTGGTTGATTAATTAGACAGCGAACG
This sequence comes from Sardina pilchardus, assembly GCF_963854185.1. Taxonomy (NCBI): domain Eukaryota; kingdom Metazoa; phylum Chordata; class Actinopteri; order Clupeiformes; family Clupeidae; genus Sardina; species Sardina pilchardus. The sequence goes on from NC_084996.1 coordinate 30,978,752, forward strand.
CCCAAATGTAGCACACTAAGAGAATGCAAACAAACTCAACACATCTCAGTATTAAGAGCGGAAAGCCATTGTTTGCATGCTAAAAGATGCTCCCATTAAGAGATATTTCACTCTGCTATTAGTCTAGACACAATTGTTAGAGCCAAAAAGTTGAAACTATTCAAAAGTTTTGTGTCTGAATTTAACAAGTCTAGCTCTGGCAGCCATAAAAAAGGACTCATTATGGGCCCCCTAAAACTGCAGGGAAACTCTGATGGATGAGGGACATCGGAGAACAATGGAAAAGGAGAGGCAGCCGGGATGGTGTGGCGGTCTGCGTCCCTCACAGACAAGGATGTATGAAGGACCGTAAATAAATCAATCAAATCAATCAATCATGACAAGACCACCAGATGTGCCAACTTAAATAACATTTACTTGCTCAAAAACTTTCACAAAAAGAGCTGTACAGTTGACAAACATACCAGTTTTGAGGGGGTTTCAGCCAACTGAAATGAGCCAGTTGGTCCATACAGAATACAGGCAAACACTCACGCACGCACACACACACACACACACACACACACAAACCAGCATATCACAAGAGAGACTGAAGAGCAACAGCATTTGGTTGAAAAGAAAAAGTTCAGCTCTTGATATATTTCATCATGTGATCATTCAGAAAATATAGATTTAAACTTACATTTTTCTGCTTGGAAGGTTTAAAAATAAAAGACAAGGAAGCTTGAGGGAGAAAAAAAATGAAATAAAATAACCACGCTTAAGTATATACACAGCAAAAGAACAGGAAAAAAAGATGGTTAAATGTAGGTTAAAGCTTTTGGTAGGTAGAGATGAGATCACAGAAGGGGAGAGGGAAAAAAAAAGAAAAAAAAAAAGAGGAAAGGCTGGCAAGTTCAGGCACACGTGTGGAGTTGATTTTAAGATCTGTGGCCAGGCAGAGCACAAGGCAGAGGTAATGGGGTTATCACAATCAAAATGTCAACCAGATTAATAAGAACAGCTTTTAAAACGGAGTCACATGGTCCTGCTACTCGGCACAGGCCAGACCTAGCACCCCCCCGGTCCCTTGGACCCAACAGGCCAGGAGAAGAGGGGGGGGGGGGGGGGTTGTGGTGCGTGAGGCGGATGGATGAGGGAGATGGGAGCTGGAGATGAAATGGGCCTTTCCCCGAGAGGATCAGGAAGGGCCTTGTCAACGGAATGCTTCAGACACAACAGAGGGGTGAGCACAGGTCCGGCCTGCACCAGAGGATCGTCCACTCTGGCAGGAAAAGCGTTTAAAAAAAAAAAAAAAAAAAGAGAGAGAGAGAAAATGACAGCAGCAGCAGTAAGAACATAGCGTGAGCGGAGACTGGCTAAAACTGCTGCTGTTGCTGCTGGTCAAGTCCAGTACCAGTGAGTGCCTCAAGAATGGCAGGCTCCCTCTGCTGGTCAGCAGGGGAGAAGCAGCCCTGAGGGAGGAAGGAGACAGAGGGAGAGAGAGGGAGGGAGAGAGAAAGAGAAAAGAAAGAGAAAATGAGCGGAACTGGATGGTTAGAGGGAGGTGAGTGAGGGGGTGAGGTGAACAGAAGGTGCACCGTGGGGACACTTGGCCCTGCTAGTGCCCTACCCTGTGAACGGAGGGGGAAAAAAAACAAAAAAAAAAGGATATGAAAAAAATAAATAAAAATAAATAAAATGAGAAGCGCCACAACACAGCCCCACCAATCCATTACACAGCTGTGTTTGGGTGGACAAGACGGCCAGGCGCCAACACTGCAGAACAGCAAACCACAAGTCTCAACAAAAAGAACTGGGGGGGGGGGGGGGGGGGGGGGGATCTGCATACAGAACTTGTGAGTACAGAAAGCATGGAGGACTGGTGTGAGGGGATGGGATCTGTGTATGTGTGTGTGTGAACACCCACCATTCCGTGCAGAAAAACCTGGATCAATAACAGGATGGAGGGATTACAGAGAAGAGGAAAGAAAGAAAAAGAGATCAGAAAATGGAGGGGGAAAAAAATGAAGACGGACAGGCAAGATCTTATTTTTAGCAGACAGACATATTGAGACAAAGACAGAAACGGAGGCAGAGACACACAATACGATAGTAGAAGAGCAAGGAGACACTGAGACAGCTAGCATCAGCACTGCACCGACAGGCCAGTCCAGGTTACATTCTCTACGCCACCCCTGAGGGTCAAAGAAAATATATGGAAAAGGAGAAGCACCATCCTATTCAGCAATATATATAAATATATAAAACAACTGGACAGGAAGTCGGAAAAAAAAAAAAGAAAAAAATGAAAGAAACCCACCAACACACACACCAAACTAACCAAATAAAGAGGATTAAAAAGAATGGTAACAGCCAAGCAAAGGACTCCCCAGACTCTAAGGAACTGAACAGTCAACTCTGTGCTGTATAAAACCAGCTGTACTCAACATGGGTTTCCAGAAGAAAAAAAAAAGAAACTTTTAAAAATTATAAACAAATTAATAAAACAAATTAAAAACTTAATTTACATACACACTGAAAATAAAAATCATATTTACACAAAAATTTGGTAAACAATTTTCAGAATATAATAATAATAAAGAGAACACAACAAAAACTAAAGCCCAGTGACTGGCTCGCAGTGGCCCACAATAGCAACGCGCTGCACCCTACGGGCCTCTCCGGAGGTCTGCTATAGGCATGCACACAGCGGAATGAGGAGGATGAGGAGGAGGATGGGGAGGAGATGAAGAGGCCAGAGTGGAGGAGCGTCTAGGAGGAGAGCCTCCCCACCCACCCACACACACACACCTCCCACCTCCGCCGCAGTCACTCGAAGGGAGAGCTTAGAAGATGCGCTTACGCTTCAGGTAGGAGTCGGCGTAGTGGCCCCCCAGGCCCTGGGAGTGCTGGCCCACGTAGCCGCCCTCGGGACTGGGCTCGGGCGAGGGGATGAGGCGGGAGAACAGGCGCTTCTGCCCTCCGACTGGAGTCTGGGAAGGGGAAGAAAGATAGAGAAGCCAGCTTAGACATCAGTAGGGATGTAACGATACACTCAACTCACGACTCGATATGGATCACGATTTTTTGTTCACGATACGATTTCATCACGATTTTTTTTTTGATATTGATGCTGTTTGAAGAGGTTGCTCCAAAGAAAATCAAATTGCACCACTCCCTCTCCTTCCAAAGTATTACGTCATACACCTCTCCTCTTAAAATAAATGGCAGGCCCTACTGCCCTGCAAAGCAAAAAGGCAGTAACTATGCAGAGTGCAAACTGAAAAAAAAAAAACATTTTAAAGTTATGCTGTTGCTTAGCCTTATGGTTGTAGTTAATGTAGCAGTTATTGGAGGTTTTTTTTTTTTTTTTTTACTTTACATTAGCTTATTTTTGGTACTTATCAATCTTCATAACAACTTTAATGTCATGAAAATTATAATAACTAATTTTCGACCAAAAATGCAGTTACTGCCTTTCTGCTTTGTAGGGCACTGTTACATGCTACATCATTATAGTTGTTCAAGTGCACACACTAAATGGAGAGCTAGGATTAAAATTCAGACTGTGCCTTTAAATAGGCAACTTTTTCCATCTATCAGCACAATGCTACAGTAAGCCATTTCCACTAAAAAATCAGCTCCATATTATGTGCAAGACTGATGTTTACCAAGCATGCAAACGTGTTAATCTCTTAGCACTATCGTCATACGTTTTCTCATAGTGAGATGGCTATCCCGACATATGTTCTGATGTACATGGGGCGCACAGAGGTGAACGGCGGCGGGTCAAACGCGAAATGACAAGGTGTTAACTAAACAATTGAGTAGACCTAAGGTCGACAGGCTTTGTGGTTAAAACGATGAAAACCAGTAGGTTAGTCTGTCACAGCTAACTTCGTTCAAGCACAGTAGCTTAGACTAGTTTACACGCGCAGAAATTAAAAGTCAATATCAGCATCACAAGATTGCGGTCATTATCGGAAAATCCAGACATGTCAAACTGGACGCGAACGCGTGGCAAAAACAAAACAACTTCATAAATGATGTCTTTTTCAAACCTTGAAAACACCACATTAAAATCCAAGCATTTTCAAGGATTTCAAGCACCCATACGAACCCCGACACACACACTCTAGTTCAAAGTTGTTGCCTACCGTCGTCTTCCCTCGTTCTGTGCCCCGTACCTAGTGACATAAGTCACGTGACTCATCGCGATTCATTTTTTCTATCAACCGGTGCGAATCGTCACGCATTTGTATCGATTTTTATTCGTGTCACGATGCATCGTTACATCCCTAGACATCAGTAAGGGAACCACCACTTAAGCAGCATTCACACCAAGAACGATAACGGCAACTATAACCATAAAGATAAAAGAGTCCACACTGGCCAACGATAAGAAAAGTCTCTCCTCGTGTTAATGAATGGAATGCCTAAAATATTATGGGTTGCGTTTGGCTGTTCGGTTTTTAATCACTCTCAAAATCGCTCGGAAAGTGATCTCCAACGATATAGTTCTTCATGTCGTTATCGTTCTTGGTGTGAACAACCCTTTACTGAACTCAGACCTATGGGAGTATAAAGAGTAGAAGATACACCATCTGATTGTAGTCATTAACGGACCCATTAATAGCAGAGTGTGGCGTGTTCGATAACATCAAACAACAAGTGGTTTATCAGAGAACATCAAAACCGAGATAAGGAAATATCCACGTAGCAGCAGATTAGGACAGGACTGTTCTTACTCGAGGCACAATGCCATCTTATCTAGAACACAACCTGGAGCAGGTGAGGAGTCCTACAGTCCTACAACAAAACGTAAAAAGCACTATTTATATAGGCGGTTCTAAATCCTATTTACCTTTAGTCAACGTTGGCTAACAAATACCATGCAAAAGCGCTCATAACCGGCTGGAGAAAATCTGGTTGATCACTACCTACGGGTTGACTTGAGTTCATAAGCCTGGTCACAAATGTTATGCGACTGTGTGACTGCAACTGATGGGGGATTTGTCCGACCAGCTAACGAAAAGAACCTCAGAATGTTGATCTTACCATGTAGTCAGGCCACTGGAGACTGGCCCCAATCCATCGCAAAACAAGGTCACTAAAGACACTAACCGAGGGATGGTGCGTGGCTACATTTATCCCCAACTACATTTGGATATATACCCAAAAGGCAACCATCACATCAAGAAAGTGTTAATTTGCTACAGAGACCAGAAAATGTTAAAAATACACTTAAAAAAAAAAAAGAATCTAATTGCAGTCATTAACAGAAAGCAATCAGCAGCAGGCCTGCCGATTAGCATATAAAAGAGACCGCATTTAAACCAACGCTGTGCATTCTGAGCACGTGCACTCATCCAGACTGACAGCACTGAGCAGGGACAGCCGACAACACCGCTTACCTTCATTTCGCTCCCCGGGGCGGCGGAGTAGAGACTGCTGTGGCTTACAGGGGGCATCCCGACAGCCTGAGGGCACAGCACAAGAATCAGTTACAATACAGGCGGCACGCCAACCTCCACTACCAGACACATGAGGTGCAGACGGTGTGACAGTTCACACGCATACTCCCACACACGTTGTTGGGGCTCCCCCACCCTCATAGCCAGGGGGCGAGTGTGTGTGTGTGTGTGTGTGTGTGTGTGTTTGTGTGTGTCAAAGGCTACGGATTCATCTCTAAGCCCTGCTGCAGTATCTTTACTTTTTTTTTAATATATAAATTCTGGCCCTAACGCACTGGTGCTCTTCAAAGACATCCTGAGCTGAATCAGGTGCATTTTTAACGAGGCCGTAAATAAGCCGTCACAGTTTTAGAAGCGCTTCAGAGGGGAGCCGGCAGCCAGTCCTTCCCTCGGAGCAGTGAGCGGAGGAAAATGCTAAGGGTGCAGATTTTGATGAATTTAGGGACCACTTTTTTTTTTTTTTTTTAAATGCAGATGCCATGTCGCAGATCAAACAAACGGTGGCGGTGACGGCACCTTCTTCCTGCCATTTTAAACAAGCCAAAGCTGTTCAGCAGCAGAGGCAGCAGAACATTGCCAGCACGTCTCCCTGTCTACTCGCACCTTCACACACACACACACACGCACAGGCACTGCTTATTCCAGCCACGCTATAAATAGTGAAAGGCCAAAAGCTGCATTCTTGGATGAGTGGGCCTTTGGGCGGCCTGCGGGCTCCTCTGAGCCCGTAACCTCGCTCCTCTCTCCAAGCTCTGGCAGCACGTGCAAATCAATGAGGAGCGTCAAATATCCATCAGAACGCCGGCCAAGCAGCCACTCGATGGCCGTGCGTGCCCCCTTAGACTCATGCATGCCAATAGCAATGTGAGAAAGGCAAGGATGAGGGAGCCCTGGGTTTTTGAGCTTCGGTTTGATATCGTTTTTTCGTGTAGCGTTAAAGGGCGATATTAGCATAGCGCTGCCACCTGTATTGTAGCAGGTGTTTGTGTATGGTATTTGGCGATGTATAGTAATGTATGGTGTGTGCAGTATGGTGGGTTGGAGTCTAGTAGGTGTTGTTGGCACCATATGGTACGCTGTGGTGCACTGATGCGTCGTGCTATACGGGGTGTGCGGGGGGGGGGCTAGTAGGCGTTATAAAGCACCGCAGAATGATGCAGTGTGGTGCGTAGTGTGGTGTGGTGTGGCTCCTACCTTATTGAGCTGGGTGGAGGGGGTGCTTCCCGGAGCCCCAAAGCTGAAGAAGGAGTTGCGGGGAGGGCTGGGGGGGTAGTGATAGGAGGGGAGTCGCTCACTGAAGCTGGAAGGGCGGGAAGGCTGCGACACACACAATGGAGATGGGCTCAGTCACAGGAGGTTACAGTCGCAGACAGAGCAATTAAATATAAATGGCGTTCATATCTGAAGGAGACAACGACTGCAGAGGTAGAAGGCGGCGGCGGGGGGGGGGGGGGGGGGTGGGGGGGGGGATTACCTGAACGCCGAACCCTGGTAGTGAAGCGCCATCCAGAGTCTCTGGCTCATACAAGTGAGACAGAGGGTCCTGCAGCCGAGGGAGAGAAAAAGATTAAGCTGGCAGAAATGAATGGATACACTTGCAACTCTTGGAAACCAGCTCTAAATTGTGTTATATGGAGGCCTCGCCACTGGAAGAGGAAATAAAACAGGACGAAATAAATAAATGGTGAACAAGCACAGAAAAATAAGAATTATGGAAGTGATTCGAGCCACAAGCTTATATACCCCTTTATCTTCCAACAGCACAACATTAAGCTGTTGGAAGTGATTGAGGCTCAAACGTAGGGGCCTACACACTGAGCACTGAAACAAGGGGACCAAGGAGCCAAACACATAATAAACCGTTCGTGCCTGAATGCAAACTGGGCCAAATAAAACCAGTCATAATCAGTATGAAGACAGTCTACAGCAGGAGAAATAAATCGATCAGTTGTTAATTATTATTTGGGAAAAACAAAGCGTGTCCGAAAATCGTGAAATACCAAACAACTATTTGGTTCATCGACAAAAGACACAGATTACTCAACGATGAGAATAACCGTTAACCACCGCCGTCTAGCTCTGTATTGGATGCCAGCAGGGTTTAAAATGACTTCTTACCTCCTGGCAATCACGCTCGAAAAATACATAAACAAACACCGAAGCCTGGGAACTCTAATCTGCAACCTGCCAAGAAATCTCCCCAGTCCGCCTTTTCATCTGCACACTGCACAGTACAATAATGATGAAACGAACGCTGCCAATCTGGCCAATCAAAGGCCTGTATCTGGCAGCCATTTTTACAAATTAGGACACACTGAGAAAGCGAGAGCTGGAGACGCCCCAAGGGGGGACTGATTCAATCAACACGGGGTGCATTACAGTCGAGACGCAAATCAAAAATTATTGGAATACCAGCAGCTGTGGCACTCATCTTTAACACTGCAACAATTTGCACACATATTTTCATCATTTTTAAAAATTATCACTTTGGAAACTGCCACTAGTTACACTTGCAGGAATACGCCACTTTCTTTGGTTCAGATTCTATACAGGGATCTTCGTTCACCTGTCTGACCTGTTTGCGCAATGTTTATCCAGTATATCAGAGTCCACTATGAAGTGAATGCAACACAAAATAAAGCATTTACATAAAATATGCCTCAATTACTTTTCTTGTTGGCATGTCTGACATTTTTGTACCAACCAAACGCTAGCAATCCCATTGCATAGGCCACAATTTGAATTTCAAGCACCACAAAGAAAATGATGCATGCTACCTCCTGTACAAGCCGCCATTTAAACAAGCACTAGAATACTCTGAACACAGCTACACAAATGCAGAAAACTGTATTGAAGCCTGTTCCACATTAGAAAAAATACAATTATAAAATTCCATGCCTCTTCCCTGACAAAAAAACCCCTCTGAATTTCCATGACTTACTATGTAATGAATATTACTGTAAAATATACTGACCAATGAATTCTGAGCACCCACACAGCATTCAAGGAACGTTTACTTTTTTAGGACGGGAGATGAATAAATGGGTACTGAATGGAGAAATATATTTGTATTAATGTATTTTGGCAAGTAGATGTTAAACTGCTACAACAAAATTCCCCTGATATTCCATGACTCTGCACCCCCAAAAAGATCAAATTCCCTGACTAATACTCTGGAAGAGACCAAAATCCATGACACAGGAAAGTGGGAACCCTGGATATTTGTGGAGGGGAGTGTGTGCCCTCACCTGGTGCAGGGGCGGGTACTCGGGGGTGTAGGAGTCCTGGTAGCGCAGGTTGAAGCTGGAGTGGAGCGTGTGGCCGGTGCGCTGGCTGGCCGCGCTGCCTAACGTGGGCCTCTTCCTGTAGGCGTGGTTGTAGGGGTGGGGCCTGCTGCTGGAGGCTGGAGAGAGAGGGAGAGGGAGAGAGACAGAAATTAAGAAAGAAAGACAGAAAGAAAGATGCATCTTAGTCATGGCCTGAATCAGTAGATCACACAGACCATCCCTCTTCAAATACCTGCTCAGTTTCCTCAAAAATGAAGTTATCAGCAGTAGCAATCATGGAGCTCACACAGAAACAGCAGCCCAAGCCCAGCAGGAGCGACACTTACCAGCAGAGGGGAAAACGTTGGGGTTGTTCAGGAAGGGATTCTGGGACACCCCCACCTCTTTGGGAGGGTCTCCTAACAGTGACTGGGGATTGGGAAAGACGTAACAAACAGGTTAGCTTACAGCCATTACACCTTTTTTTATTTGTTTACATTTTAAAAGAAGAATCCGCACACTTCCAGTCTTTGTGCAATTTTTTAAAACTTTACTGAGTGCAAGCTTTCGGTCGTATTAAGTATTTCACTGAAATTAATGCACAGTGCCTGTTGATGTATCATCTGCAAACGTGCGCTGAACTTTTCTGCGGCATCAGGATTATTCACACCATTTGGAGTTAATATGCATCTGCTGGCCTCAACATGGCTCTGGGTGTCATTTGAGTTAATGTGCATCTGCTAGCCTCAACGTGGCTCTGGGTGTCATTTAAGGCTGCGGCGCCGCAGTGCCGACACGGCACACTGCTGCGTTGACAAAACACCGAACGAGCGGAAATGTCATAGCTCTTAACCTCCTCCGTGACTAGACAGTTAAAATGGCAACAGAAATGGCAGGAAAGTACACCTGATGACACTTAAAATGCGGAAGATGTAGTTGCGAAGAGGAGCAGAGGCTTTAACACCTGTAGCGCAAAAAGGACGAGAATACATAAACGGCTAAATTAAGATAAATGAATGACTGCTCAGGTTTGAGTCTCCCATGCTGCTTATCCCTTCACCAGAAGAAACTACTAATAGTTGAGACCAGCAGAGTCCCTTCATAGCGCAAAAAAGACAGAAAAGTGCATCAACCGGTGGGTTTACATAGTCAGTTTTTGTGTCGTTACGATTAAGCGTTTTTCCGAACGAAAACTCACAGCATCTGTTTACGTGGGCATGTGCTGTTCCGATCAGGTGCTCTCAAACGTAAGTAGGGTTCAGACCAAAGATGCCCAACGAGAGGAGATGACGTCCGACGTCCAAAAACCTTGCAACTGTGATTAAACATGTTGACTGCTCTGCGACGGCTTGCAACTAGGTGCAACATCTAATTCACACCGCTTCAAATCGGTCTCGTCGCATCGGGAACACTTGGTGTGAATTTTAGATCGGAATAGTGTCTGCTGCTTTGCTTTGGCTTGAGACACTACAGCGGGCAACCTGATTGGCCGTATACATGGCTGTTCAATCAGAATAAGAAAAAACAAATCCGAATAATAATAATAATATATATTTAAAAAAAAAAAAACACAATACTATCAGCAGTTTAATTCCGATGAAGGCGTTAAGAATCAGAATAAACAAAAATGTCCATGTAAAATCTCTCATTTCCTAATTTTGCTCACTGCGGCGCAGGTGTCTTACCCCGGGTATGGCAGGTGCCTCGGCTCCGAGCACGCCTCCCAGGAGTGGCATGGGCAGGCCCTGCAGAGCTGGGGAGGGGGTGGAGGGGAAGCTGCAGGGGGGGGTGGGGGACTCCTGCTCACGGCCCAACGGACGACCCAGAGAGGGGGGCTTGATGGGGCCGGGGGCCTCCGCTGGTAACGTCAGCCCTGGAACCATTCCGCCTGGATACAGAGAACAAACACACACGAGACAGTGTGAATCATCAAGCAGCCAAAACGATCGGCTGAAGTCCCGCGTGGCCCCTGGCAGGTGCTAAAGCTTGTCCGCGCTGCTCCAGCGTGGCGCAGCAGAGGTGGGCGCGGCGTGCAGGAGTCTGACCTTTCAGCCGCCCGCTAATTAAGGCCAGAGAGACCAGGCGACGGCGCCCACAGACAGATCGATGCCGTAAACGAGAGTCAATGCCACGGGAGCACAGCACTGGCCACAGCAGTGCCCACCGCAGAGTACCGAGGAGCCATCCCAGAATGCAACACACACACACACTGTGGGTGGCTCTCAAACGCGATGCTTGGTCCTCACGGCTGGTTCCCACTGATCTATAACCAACACTGGATAGACTATCCCATTGTTGCCGCCCCATCATTCTCCATCTAGATCAATGAGGACGAGGATCGAGGAAGGAAGTGGGGGTGTAGAAAACACCAAATGAGACACACACACACACACACAGGCTCACCTTGAGGTAGATCTCCCAGCATGTTGACGCCCTGCTGGAGGGCATGGGGGCCCAGAGGGTTATCGCCCAAGAGTCCGGCCTGTCGGGGGGAGAAGGACGAGACACGACTACGTTAGTCACGCCACGCCAAGACACATGGTGGTCACTGACACACACACACACACACACACACACACAAACACCAGTACAGTCCGTTCACTTACCTCTCCTGATCAAGTCAACCCATCACATCTGAACTTACCACAGAGTTACCTTGTTACTGAGTACTCAGAGCGGTGTGAAGATTAAAAACCAAAACAAACACAGCATGACAAAGAGCCAACAGGGAGAGGGATGTGAGGATGAGGATGAGGAAGATCAGTGGAGAGAGTTTGGGGGAAGTTTTGACAGGAGCCACATCAGAGTCAAGGGGTTTCAGCAAAGCAACTCTACAACTACAAAAGCCACACACACACAAACACACACACACACACACACACTCACTCGACTCACACACACACAAAATGGGTCACTCACACAGGGAAGAAGGCGGCTGTCTTTACTGTGCAGGACCTGTGCCCAGAGAAGAGGGTTTCCCAAAAAAGCTTGCTGACAGGGGAGAGGAGAGAGGGAGAGATGAGGGAGAGGAGGGACACCAGGCATGGGGAGCGGAGGTGTGAGGAGGGGGGAGGATGCTGGGAGGAGGGAGACGGACAGCGCGCGCTGGACACGAGGGAACGCTACCTGTTGCACTTGGGCCTGGTTCTGGAGCAGCAGCTGCAGGAGGGCAGCGGAGAGGGCGGGGTTACCCAGCAGGGGCATGGCGGGCGCGGCGCCCAGCAGACCTGCAGAGAGACCAGCGTCAGACACGGCGACGAACGGGCTGGAGTGGGTCAGACTTGACTGGACTGTCTTCACCGCTACCCTCAGTCACAACAACTTTTATTATCATCATCATTATCATCATTATTAGTCTCACTGTACTTGTGTAGCACTTTACAATGAAGTGTGTGTGTGTGTGTGTGTGTGTGTAACAGCCATCTGAGGGAGACATGACCGCCAATATGTGCCTAAACACTCACCACACAACAGTGTGAGAGTGTGGGGCAGGGTTTGTAGAAAGATGGATGGATGGATGAATAAAACAAAAGAATGATTGAGAGGTGGTGATCAAGAGGAACAGAAAACGAGGGAATGAATGGAGGAGGAGAGAATGGGGGGAGAAATACAGAAAAGGAAGGAAGAGTAGAGTGAAAAGGGAGACTAATGGAGGAAAAAAGTGGAGAGAGGAACAGAGGGAGATGGGTGAAGAGAGGGAGCAAGAACAAGAATGACCTCAGCTGCTGATGTGTTTTGTTCTGTGTTATCCCTTCTACCCTGCGGTAGGGCATTCTCTCTCTGTGTGTGTGTGTGTGTGTCACAGAGTGACTGCGAGCCAGAGAGGCGGAACCATCTCCTCTGACAGCTTCAGACAAGCATGCTAATTGAGCGTCCACCCCGGGTGGTGATGAGTAAGGACCGTGCTGCAGCGTGGTGTGGGGGAGTGTGTGTGTGTGTGTGTGTGTGTGCATCTGAGGGCTGCCCTACCCTGCACATCAGTGTAACGTTGTGTGAGTCTGTGCACGCCTGCCTGCCTCTCTGTGAAGTAGTGTCGTATGGTGTGTGTGCATGCAGAACTCCTTACACAGTGGCGCAGTCAGTGCGTGTGTGTGTGTGTGTTGCACTACACTACAAATTAATGAAGTGTTAAGTGTGTGTGTGTGTGTGTGTGTCCTCACCCTGCTTGCGGCCCTGGGCCAGAGGCGTCAGCAGCATCTTGAGCGTGGCGGGGTTACTGAGGCCGGTGAGGATCTGCATGGCTGTGGGCTCTGGCAGCAGCCCCTTCCCACGGTTCAGAGCCTGGGAGCACAAACACACACAGCACAGGCTTCAGACCGCTTAGAAACACGCAGCAACAGAGAGAGAGAGAGAGAGGACACACAAACGTACACGAGCGAGCGAGCGAGACACACAAACGTACACAGTCTCACACAGAGACAGAGAGGGACACACACACAGATGGGACACACACAGCATGAGCGTGTCCTTCCTCTCAAGCTGGAAACACAACAAACAAACAAACTAGCGGCTGGACAGGCCTCACGCTGCTTTTTTTAGACAGCATAAAACCAACACAGGAAATCAGATACTACACTGGGGCGCTGGTAGAGCCAATACAAGACAAGTGGGTGGAGGATATGGTCTTTAAAATGGAGCATGTGTGTCATGAGCTGTGTAAACATGTTTGGAGAAGGTAAATCAAAGAAATGCAAATGTCTCAGGAAAAACAAGCAACACATCCCTTCAATCTGATCCTAGAAGTTTTCCCGGTTGAAACCAACGCAGATACTTTGAAACAAAAATGAATCAGGCTTCAGCTTAATGTTCTACAAAATGTCGACTTTAATCCCCATGTTACCATTAGCTCTGTACCACTAGGAAAAACCTTAGCAACACACGTTTGTTTATGCTGTTGAAAGGATCTATAAACAAGCTTTTATATGGCCCACCAAAGTAAGAGAGCAACTGACCACAGTAAGACTTTTGGGGGAGCAGGGGTGTGGAGGGGGGTAGTTGCCGGGGCAGTTAATATTAGTTCAGTGAGGACCACATATACAGACCAAGGCAGCATATACTATTGCATGATATATATGCTATATATGCATATATAGTTGCCAGGGCAATTAATATTAGGGGTGAGCGAGAGGAGTGAGGGGGTGTACCATGGTCTGGGCAGCAATGAGGGCTGCCAGCATGCTCCTGCCCGGCGGTCCTGGGGCGCAGAAGGAGACGCGAATGTGGGCGCCGCCCAGCGCCCGGCCGTCTGCCACCCGCTGCACTTCCTCGGCCATCTCCGGCGTGGAGAACTCGAGCACGGCGAAGCGCCGGAAACTGCCGTCCTGGCCCTGGGCGAGCTGTGTGGAGAAGATGGGAGGATAAAAAGGCAAGACTAATGAGTGAATTAGCATAGGAGCGTGCTAATCACAGATTATGCAGCTCAGCCCTCCCCTATGCCCACCCGCCCGCCAACCAACGCAGCGGTGCGTCACAAAGTCCAGTCGTAGCCTACATTTCAAACCGGCAGAGTCAGCTTTTAAAGCCTCTCTACGGCAACACAATGTCAGTTTGAGGACAGAGACTCAAAGAGCTGCACTTGAGCATTTCAGGGAACCCCCCCCCACACACCCTCCCCCTCTGAAACAAAGCGGCTTCCCTAGCAAAAACCACGGCTGCAGGGCTCACTGCGCCTCTCTGCCTACCATCTCTTCTGCGTGCTGTAGGCTTTCAAAGAAGTCTCCACCACCGCCGCTGGCTAGTTACTCAAGAGGAGCCCTGCGGAGGGGTAGGACGGGGCCCCCTGACAGACAAATCCTGCTCATTTAAGAGGCAATCGGCTGCGAGCGGATCGAACAAACCCCCTTAAAACCAACTCCACTTTTCAACCCGGCTACCCATTGTGTACTCATGACCTTCCAACTGTGTGCATGGTGTGTGTGTGTGTGTGTGTGTGTGGTGTGTGTGTGGTGTGTGTGTGTGTGTCATGACAAAGACAGAGGGGCTACCGTGCAGAACAATGCCGGATACTGCCTCTACTGAAACTACACACTTTCTGCAGCAGGTGTGTGTGCGCGTGTGTGTGTGTGTGTTTAACATATGAAAAAACCCGAGTACGCTGCTCTCTCCCATTCCAGAAAGCCCTGCAGGGCCAGAGGCCAGCTGACGAACGGCACCTGGGAGAGTCAGGTGGTCATCGCCATAGAAACCAGCAGCACACATCGCTATAGAAGCACTGAGTGACCCGCCGGGGGAGAACGAGAGTGATGGAGGGAGAGAGAGAGAGAGAGAGAGAGAGAGAGAGAAGAGAGAAAATGCAAAAAGCAGGGCAAAGGTGAATGCCCGAGGAGAACCAAATCTCCATCTACGCACAACATGGCTGGAACGAGTTCAGAACGGCAATCAAAAATTTGCAGCAAGAGAGGGCTCATTACTTACATTTCGCCACAATCCACTTTTTCCACTTTAATCACAGAGGCAGAAAGGCATCCGAGCCTAATTACAAAAGAGCAATCTGACTGAGGCGGTCAAAATCATTCCCTTCACTAGGCTGAGCATGATTATCCTTGCATGCTATAATTGTATATTTCATTTTTTTAATTCACCATTGTTTTAAGCCACAGGCGACTGAATACTGCATGGGCTCATATGGTATTTTCATGTTCAAGCTTCAATGTTTTTAAACTTCATCTTAATAGCATGGCCCATCGTCATAATTGAATGCAAAACATTAGAAATATGAATAAACAGTCTTCAAACCGTTCATGCTCAAGACTGGGACTATATAAATTGAATGCATCAATTGAAATGAGTCGACAGAGGAGTAAATCCATTGAAATTAACAAAGGCTATTTTTACGAAGGGTGTTTCACTTGGACAAATCCAAATTGGACACTCACACATTGATCAGGCATCAGAAGCATTTAAATGTCAAGTAATCTGGAATTAAATGACATGAAAAATTATACGTCAAGACTTGTTTAACAGTACAAAGTTGATGTTCCAAGAGGGAACAGTGGGAATTCTGATGTCTTAAGTTGGGTTCAGACCAAAGATTTGCGACGAGATGAGCTGGACCAGACATGCCGAATGCTTTGCCACAGCAACGACGTGCAACATTTAATTCACACCGCTGCAACTCCTTCTGCAACAGTTTCGTTTCGTCAGGGATCTTGGGTGTGAATTGGGCCTTATGAATAGGAGCACTCCTCATGAAACAATTTAGGGGAATACATTTTGTGAAACGATCAAATTACTGTTTACGTTTGGTGACCTCTCCTGCTCATGCTCACACATTTGTCAAGAGGGGCTTATCAAGTGATCAAGGCTTAGTCTATTCACACCACAGATTTGCTAATTACGACGAGACAAAATCAATGCAGCGGAGTTGCAGTGGTGTGAACCTTGCCAGTTGTTGCAAGGCGTTTCAAAAGATTACACACGTCAACCACCACTATCGTGTGGTTCTAGAACACTTTTACCTCAATATTTATGCCACTCAAAACAAACACAAAACAAACGTTATTCCAGTGACTGTTGGCCATCAGCTTTGTTGGTTAACTTTGCAGATTGTTGCACCGGTGCGAACTTCTAAAATGCATGATGGTGCATCAATCTAATTTGCTGCAACTCTGTTGACTTGAAAATCAAATCAAGTATGTCAACATCAGAATAAATAATCTATAATACAGAAAAGTTGACCTAGGAGCGCTCAGAGTGCTGCAGTGTACCGATGGAGCCCAGTGGGATACAACACAGGCCACATGAGTCACTCAAGCTACGTGAGGGTGCATGCTAAAACACCTACAGATTTCCTCTCCCCAAACCAAGACTACCCAAAAACCACCTCCTTCAAACAGCCACATGGTTTCATAAACCCCCAATTACCTCTGCAACTTAACCCAGGATTTCCCCAACTAACGATTATTCAAGGCAACTCCCACTGCTCAAAGCTCCCATGTCTCTAGAGCAGGGATTCCCAAACTGTGGTACGCACCGGTGGTATGCGAGCTGCTTCTAGGGGGTACATGAAATGAAAAGGGCTATGGCAGAGAGGTGTTAAGAATTAACTTTTTAAATCATGAATAAATCAATTAATTCATGAATAAATAAATCATTTTTAATCAGGCCAAAATTATATGGAAACACGACGTTTAAGGATATCATTTGTCAACTCTATAGTAGGCTATGTTTTCATTTTTAAAAAAGGGCGGCTTATTGAACACGAAGCCTGAAATAAGTCAATAGAATGTGTTACTTTTTAATGTGTCGGATAGTGGAGGTACTCGAGTCAACTCAGAATGTAGAAGGTGGTACGAGGGGGGGGGGGGGGGGGTTTGGGAACCGCTGCTCTACAGGATTACAGGACCCTCCCCAAATAAATGACGCATCATGACCCTATAATACGCACCTGGCAGAAGATGGGCGCGTGCGTGTCGGCCAACGCCGCCAGCAGGTCCTGAGCGCTGACCAGGCTGGGGGGCAGCCGGTCGACGCAGAGGCAGCGCGAGTGCAGCATGGGGAAGGTGAGCGAGCCCACCTCGGTCCAGTGCACGTAGAGCATGCGCGAGCCCAGCTGCTTGCCCAGCAGCTCCGACTTGGCGCGCGCCGCCGAGTCCTTCTTCATGTACTCCACGAAGCCGTAGCCCTTGGAGTGGCCCGTGACGGCGCTGTGCACCAGGAAGCAGCGCTCCAGGTTGCCGAAGGGGCGCACCAGCTCCTCGAACTGCTGCTGGCTGAAGGCGCGCGGCAGGTTGGCGATGCACAGAAGCGCGTCCGTCGGCTGCAGCTGCACCGAGATCTCGCGCTCGCGCAGCACGTGCTGGTGGAACTCGCCGATGGCATGCTGGGCCTGCTCGCCGTTCAGCAGCGTGACGAAAGCTGTGGAGGGGGGGACGGGGGGGAACATCGAGAGCAGACAGACACAAACAAAGACATGTTGACTTCACTGCACCCCTTACTGGCACATGCCACAAGTTCATGAATCAATGAAAACAAATGGATACTAGAGGGAGGCAAGGAAGAAATCTGTAATAAAAAATAAAGCACACGCACAACAAAGTTCTAAAGTTGGGGGCGGGACAAAATGGGCATAACAAAATAAGTGATGGAAGTCTGCCACACCTGCAGCTCCCAATAGTATTTTTACTTTTAAAATCTTGAGTGTGAGCCCTTCATCAGACAGCTGTATGATGAAGGGCTCATGCCCAAAACATGACAAATAAAAATACTCTTGGTAGCTACAGGTGTGGCAGACTTCCTTCAGGCAACGAACCAATAACATAAGATGCTGACTTAAAAGCATCTTCACTGGTATGTTTTGGCTACTGATATTTGATGCCAAAGGACATTAAAGCCCACCACACACAGCCGGTGATGCGACAGTCAGACGCGACGGTGGAATTCAGTTAATCACTTTACCACACGCACACACACAACTGGCGACGCGATCACCCATTGATTCAGTGGAGATACACTGACCATACAGCCGTTTTCTATTATGCCTTACCGTAGTGACTTAACAATTCCTTGCCCCATTTACTTCAAAGAGACACTATTCAATTTTGCCGGTAGTCAGCCATAAATTGTCATCACATCACCGGCCGTGTGTATAAGCCTTAAAACGTATAATGACTATATAAATAGATAAAAGAGGGAAGGAGGAAGGGAGGGAGAGAGCAAACAAGTGAGGACAAAATGCTTGAGGAAGATGTCAGTGGGACAAGACGGACAAGGTTACTGGCCACAGCCAACAGATAATAATTCCCCATTTTCAT
The DNA here is from genome assembly GCF_963854185.1 of Sardina pilchardus. Lineage (NCBI taxonomy): Eukaryota > Metazoa > Chordata > Actinopteri > Clupeiformes > Clupeidae > Sardina > Sardina pilchardus. The sequence goes on from NC_084996.1 coordinate 30,997,226, forward strand.
GGTCTATGGGCTTTTAGATAATGCGCTAATGCCAGGCACTTAATGGATTGTTTTTGAATGACGTCCTTGACAGGGTTGGAAAAACAATTTGCTGCGACTAACTCATGCACACTCAACCATGCCAAGCTGGATTTGTCCATCATAAATAGGAAACATAATTAATTGAACGTATGCAGTGAATGTGGAAATTCACACGCAACACTAAAATCGACTTTTGGCAAGAAGGTCAAATAAAGAAGTTGACATGATTGAAAGAGGCTGGGTAAGTTTTTCCTTTACAGATTACAGACTAATTCTTAAAGTGTCTACAGCCAGCGAGTCAGGTGCTAATGGGTAATATTTTGGAGACAGAGCAAATAAATTGAATCAAACTTAAATCTACTTTTAGATTTAATGCAGAAAAACAGGGACATTGCAAATAAGATAAAAACATACCTGTGCCCTTATACTTATCGACAAAGCAGTACTTCAGGTCATAATTACTCAGCAGTTCATGCACCTCCTGCAAAATAATTGAAACACAATATGTCTAGTCGTTCCTTCAAAAGAGGCAATATGTAAAGGCACAAACACAAAGGAACTACATTCTTGGTGAATAATGGTGCACAGCTAAAAGGATTGGAATAGATATGCAATCCATGCAAGAAGGGGGGTTAATTCACCGAGTCATTTCAGAGAGTTCACAAAAAGACATCTTGGCCAGATAGGCTCCATCACTGTGCAACATATTTCCAGAACGTTCATTTGCACCAGGTGAATGGCTATGGTTTTGTTCCTGCGCCTTCAACCCTTTGTCACTCACAGCTCCGTCCCCATCTGGAACTCCCAATGTGCGTCCATACAAACAATACCATGTGCACGCCACCACAGTTCGCCACAGGTCAGGCATATTCCTAAAATAACTTGTCATTCAGTGCCTATCTTTAGAGGGGTACACAAAACGATATCGACTACAACGAAAGCGGAGTGTTCAATATCGTTAGTTACTCGTGTTAACTGTTATCTTTTACTTTCAAACAACCCCTGTTACAGAGGAAAGGTACATGTCATACTAGCCTAATCAATGGTGCCCCTCTTGTGGGCATCTCACAGTAACGTGGTGCAAACCTTCATCCAGAAAATGACAAGCATACAGCATACTATAACACCTTTATTTCGAGATTATATTCGTTTGACTAAGGTGACTGTTTAACTTGAAAGGTTTTTTTTTTAACTGGACGGTCATTCAATACCGGCAAGGTCGCCATTTGACAATCACAATTTGTTCAAGAGGTCACACGGGTCATTTAGATCAACCATGCCAGATTCAACCACAATGTTAGTCAATTCGTTCGAACAGCCAATGTTGACAGTGCATGATTTGCCTCTAAAAGTAAAGTTTGTAATTAATCTAAAAGTAGATAATGCCCATGGACGCGCATTAGACTACAGACTAATCTTGTTAATTACACGCTTCTTTGGTTAATTAAGTCGTCTGGCAAACTAACGGAAAGCCTGTTCAAAATCGGATTGTCAGGAAGGCTGTGAACCTGCGATTGCAAGCCAACCCCAACTACTTTCACGTTGGGGGTAGTTTAGCAACTGACAAGTAGCAATTATTTGGACGGCCCACCAGCATTTCACGACAGCTCAAATGCGAAGTAGAAAGATGTCGGTTATAAACAAAAAGTAGGCTAACAAAGTTTACAGATATTATTCACTGAAGTTAACCACCTCCCTCAGTTGGTTACCGCTGCCTAATTCAGCCATAACCAATCTGAAAGTTAGATGTAAACCTACACGTTCAAATCATGATGCGGACTTGATAATGTTACATTGCTAGCCAGGCAATTAGCACGCTACCCATATACAATGAATGGGATTGCAAGGCTGATGACTTGAGCATAAATTCTACATGGCGCACTAAGGTTAGTGGCAAGTCCTGATTAATTTTACAGCGGGATACGAACTAACGTGGTGTAAAAGTAGGTTTCGGCACTTCTGAGTCACAGACGTACGTTTTACATCACATCAAGTTGACTTACATACTATCTGTTAACGTAGGACGTAACGTAAACTTTAAATTAAGGTTAACACTAATGTTATTCAACAAAACGTCCTAGCTATACAGCACCACGCCGCCCAGTCAAACTTAACAAGCGGAACAGAACACCCAAGTTAACGTTACCCACAGACGTAACTGTTACATTGGCTACAACAGTGGCACATATGGGCACCGAAAGCCCACGAGTCGGCCAACAAATCTGCATAGCAAGCAAACTTGTAGCAGTGACTTAACGTTAACAGCTAAATAGCTATAGCTAACGTGGTCGTACTTGGTGGCTGGGTAGCCAGAACGTTCGACAACTAACGTTAGCGAATGGCTAACATTATCCTAGCTAGCCAAGTTATCACTGACGCTATTTGATGAATCGAGAGGGAGAAGATTAAGACAATTACCTGGTTGGTTATATCGGAAGGGAGATTTTTAATGATGATCTTCCGACGATTGTAAAACTCTTTTCGAGTCCTCTCGAGTCTGCTTTCAATCTCTTCAGGATTCAAAACAGGCAACTCATCGTCAACTCTCCTTTGGCATTCACTACCCGTAACGTTAGGTGCAGATTCATCAGTACTCTCGGCATCTGGATCCCTTCTCTCTCCCAAAACCCATTCCTCCTGTTCTACAGCAGTACCGTAGTTTTCATACAAAGTTAGTGGACGGGAACCACAATTTTGCCCTGCATAGGATTTTTCGTCTCTAGCAGCTGCGCTAACGGACACCGCGGCCGCCATCGCTTGTGCTGGGAAGTTTTTGCTCGAACAAGCAGTAGCAGTTCAGAGCAGTTTAAACAATACACACATGGGCGCAACTCGGTCGCTCATTGGACGAGAGGATGATGCCTTTTTTTTTGCATTGTTAGGGGCGGGCACTTCTAGTCACATGTTACATTTAAACATCTCATCTGATTGTTACTAAGAAGCTGGGCTGATTTTTGTTTGCTTACTAGTTGCCTAGTAAAATTGTTTATTTCATAGGCTACGGCCTAATCTATTAATGCTATATTTATACAGAAACTAGAAACATTTCAATTCATTTAATAACATGGTTTATTACAGAGAAATACAGAGCAAAACATACGAAATTTGGTAAAATCAACACATGCATACATTTTTTTTAAGAAACCAAAGGGTGATCACCACATATATCCTTAATTACAAATACAAAACAAAAAGGCCAAAACATTTAAAGTAAAGTAATCCCATCATAAAACACCTGAGCCCCCCCCCCCCCCCCCCCCCCCAAATGGCTTTTGATCAACTGTACAAAAAACAAACAAAAAAACAGCAGCACATGTTTTGCCTATGCATTTGAAAGTAAGTGCCGCCATGTATAAGTTGGATTTTTTTATTGGTTAAAGAAAATGCATGGCAGGTGACAGAGGACCAAAAATAAGGTAACACATGCCCTATGTTTGCAGTGAACATCAGATACAAGCCCTTAAGTGGCACAAGGCATTTTACCATATACACATTCAGAATCATGGTGATTTATTTTGTGAAACAGCGCAAACATCTGCAGACAGACTGCAGACATAAATTGAACTAGGACCGACGACATGCAGTGCAGTAGGGTCTAAAGTGCCAGAGGAAAGTTCATGAAAGTGGGCTCGTGAGACCAGACAATGACAGTTAGGCATAGTGCATCAGCAGCTCCTCCAGGGAGGTGAACACCAGGGATGGCTTTGTGCTCCAGAGAGTGGTTGTAAAAGGAAAGTGGTCTTCAGTGGGGGTTGATCTGGGCCAGTCGCACAGTGGGCTGGAGTTCGTACCCCTGTCTGATGTTCTCTATGGATCCGATGAGGTCTTTAAACGACGGCCGCTCTGATGCTTCGACTTCCCAACACTGTCTCATCAATGTGTAAACCTGCAACATGGATGAAAAAAACAGGTTATTGTTGATGTATGGAGTTGTAGTGTGTGTGTGTGTGTGTGTGTGTGTGTGTGTGTGTGTGTGTGACTACATGTGCGAAGGTAAGGAGATCTGATTTACTTCTTGAGTGCAGTCTTTTGGGCAGGGCAGTCGTCTATGTCTCTCCAGCAGAGAGATCAGCTTCATCACAGTCATCTGGCCTTGGACGCTTCCCATCATCTCAAAAAATTTCTGCAGGACATGGTCATGGAAACAGCACACATAAAGATGCAGTAATGCTCATAATGGCATTATGCAGGGGAGTAGTGGTAAAAACAAGAGGTGGTTAAACTAGGCTATAAATTCTGTGATCAAGTGGACCAAGGTACAGTCAAGGTACAGTTAGTACAAGGTGGACCATGGCATACTGATGTACTGTATATGTATTAGAGCCCACAAGATAAATTGGTGTGTCGATGTAATCAGCCAATATTAGCTATTTGCCGATCTATAGGAATTGTTTATAACGGCCGATAGTTATTTTTAAATTAGGTAAAAGCCAAAGCCAAATCCTTCATCTAAATTCCCAGTATTGTCTTTCCAGCTTAACATTACGTCCAACAGTAAAATTCCAGCATTGGGTTGACATAAATATAAACACATACCGAGTAACTTAACACCAGCACTATAATTTTCTCTTTTGACTGTCATTCCATCTTGAATTTCCCCTTGGGGATCAATAAAGTATCTATCTATCTATCATACATATACCTTTTCTGACCATATACAGTGCTGTGAAAAAGTATTTGCCCCCATGCTAAAGGTGACTAAAAAGAGGAATATAACGTCATCTTTTGGAAATTGATACATAGTATCATTTAAGATCAGTTTCCAAAAGATGATTTTATATTCCTCTTTTTAGTCAACTTTAGCGAGGGGGCAAAGCACTGTAGCTAAGGTAGTTAGACACAACAATAGTCAAGGGCAGGGGTTCCCAACTATTTTTTGCCGGTGACCCTATTTTGATGTCACAAAATTTTAGCGACCCCAATCTTTCACATATTGTTAGAGAGAGCGCATCCCATCTCTGCTGTAACATCCAGTTGAGAGCGGTGTTTTCCCCAAATGTCCTAGCAAGCTACCGGTAATTTGTTTGCTTGACTATCTCACCTGGTTGCTTTGCTCCTTTGTTTGGAACATTGATCAAACATTATTACCCATGATGATCTTATGCACATCGAAAACTGCCTATCTAATAAAATCTAACCAAGTCTTATTAATCTTATATCAAGATCAAAAGTATAAAGACACTTGCCTAGCTCTTTCTCGTAAAATCATTTGACTTAATTTAAGAAGAGTTTACTTTCTTTTAGACATCTCATCCTGAAAACAAGCAAATTTGTCAGCCAGTGCGTTAAGCAAATTTGCCCTAAAAACAAGCAAATTTGTCTGCCAGAACGTTGAGTAAACTTGTCCAAATTAATTTAAAATAAGTCAAAGTGTTTTTAAATCAAATCAAAATGATCTTTCGAGAGAGAGCTAGGTAAGTCTCTTCACATTTAAAATAAAACAATACCAAATAGATTTGTTGATCTTAATATTAGATTAATAACACTTGGTTAGATTTTAGTGTGTGGGCAGTGTTGCCAGATTGGGCGGGGTGCCTGCCCAATTGGGCTTCTTTTGACTTCGTGGGGCGGGGGAAAATAAGCTTTGGGCGGGCAAATAAAATGTTTAGTTAAATGGTTCTCAATGACAAAATCGTTGTTGGGGCGTTTTTTTTGCTGAAGAGGGCGAGTTTTGGAACGTGATTGGGCGGAAATCACTCAACCCGATCTGGCAACACTGTGTGTGGGATGTCTACGTTTATTTTTTTTAGTGATTGTAATCGATCTTTGATGCTGCCTGCTGCTTTCTCCTGGCTGCTGCAAGATGATTGTCCACTGGCATTCTGTAATGCAGTGCAATATGGATAAACTACATCTTGAGCAGGTTCAACCATATGAAGCTAACAATATGAAACCATAAGCAATTGTAAAACGGCACAAGCTTAGAATGGCTTAAGAATGGTAGGCTGTTTAGAAGTGGAATGCTACTTAGAGGTGCATAATTGTAATTTAGAGGTGCGTAAATGCTATTTTCGAAATTCAGGAGGTGCATAAACAGCATTTAATTGATTTAAAAGTATGTTTAGCTTCTTCTACAGCCATGGTTTTATATGATATGTAACGAATAGAGCTGGACTTATAAATATCTTGAGAAGTCTACGGAGGAGTTTAGTCAACATGTGAGTAAGAATACTATGTGTGTGGGCTTCTCAATAAATTCTTCTGATTGATTTTCGCATTAGTGACTAAGGCATGTCTGGACAAATAAGACTACTGTCCATCTAGTCGAGACAACACTACGACTACTATCGTGTGACAGTGGTGGGAATCACATACCGATGGAGGGCTTTGTCGAGGGTCACAGTGGGTAAAAATCTCATACAGTGTCACTCCAAAGGACCACACATCAGAGGAGAAAGAGAACTTGCTCTCTTTCAGGCACTCAATAGCATACCTGGCAAATAAGAAAACAAGACACTTCATTCATAATCTATATTCAAAAGAGAGGAACAAAAATCCCACAAATCTAACGGAACATGGATGTCATTGGGAAAAGCTGACGTGTGTAACCCCGGAACGTACCAAAACACAGGGCTGTCCCCGTCCTCACGGACGCGGTAGTAGGCGTCCCCTTCTTTAATTTCTTTTGTCAATCCAAAGTCGCCGATCTTCACAAGGCCCTCATTCTCCACCAGCACATTCCTGGCAGCCAAATCCCTGTGGATATAGCGCATTGAGTGGAGGTAATCCATCCCCTGCAGGAGACCAGAGACAACAGAGAGAGGGACATGAGCATGGATCAGAACAGGCTGCCGCGTCAGACAGCGTCAAAGTCAAAAGCATGACGTCACTCTTGCGAATGTTATACTCAAAAATCAATGCAACCATTCCGTTGAAACTCATAACTGCAGAGGCTGGCGCTCACCTGGCATATCTGCTGCGCAAAGAGCAGACTCTGTGCCACCCCCAGGCGGTGCTTGGGTAGATACTCCCGCAGGCTGCCCAGTGGGAGGAACTCCATGATCAGCTGCACCACCTGCCCTCCCTGCCCTCCTGTTGGACCAAACAGCTCAGGCTTAGCTTTTATGACTTATACAAACCTCGTCCTGATGGATTCTCTTTGTAGTCTTTTTTCTAATGCACACCAACTCACAAGTCGTATTTGTGATTGCCGTTTAACTGCTGTTACATTGTAACTGGTGCCCTCTAAGGAGGGACCGAGGCACAGTTATGCAAGTTCCACATAGTCACCAGCAGGGGGCGAATTTGATTGGAGAAAAGTGCACAAGTCACTGATCCTTTTTTGTCTGACATTTCTCATGAACCAGAATGTGTTATGATAACAGTTTCAAGTTTATAAACAAAGACTTCAGACTCAAATGTTTACTAACAAAGACATAAAAGTTCAGACTTGAACGTGAATTCAGATTGTCACCGCAATACACACACTTCCCTTTTCCTAAAAAGATCAGCATTCCATTAATGACTACGTTTCTGCTGAAGCATACAGTGTGAGAATTCTAACCATGGACGTGCATTCCGTGTGGCCTGAGGAGAACATTTCTCACCTAGTTCCGAGCAGCGGCCCTTGTACTTGACGATGTTGTCGTGGTATAGTTTTTTGAGAATTTCAATTTCTTTTATCCAGCCTTCATGGAGATGGCCACCACCTTCCTGTTTCAAGGCCTTCACTGCCACATACTCCCCAGTACCATCGTTGGACGGGTCGTAAATATACAGCATGACTTTTCCAAAGTGGCCCTTGAGGTAATGCACAAAAACAGACCTTGAAAAAAAAACCCATTTAGATCACAAGCAGAGATCTTTCATTGTATTGCACCCCTGAAAGTTGGGGAAGGCTTTTATGAAGGCTTTGAATGAAAGGCAGATCAATGTCTTTGATTTGAGGATAATATGACAAAGTGAAAAGATAGACATGTACACCAACGCCACTAACAAACTAGCCAACCCCAAAAAAGTAAGATGAAAAGAGCACACTGCCTGGATCTAATGGGCTAAATTGATGTTTGACCTGATTGTGTGAGGCTAAAACACAATCTCGAAACCAGCATGAAAGTAGCCAAACCTAATTCTAAAGGATTGTCTCTAGTCAATTTTCTCATCAAATCTCTGTCAGGTTATAGAAATGGCAGATGAAAGGTTTATTGCAAAAGGTCCTTCTGACTCCTGAATCAATAAGTGAGCCAGAAAACTGGTCATTGGCTTTAAGGAAAACCCCGGTATGACAACAATTTAATATAAGTCAATACCGGACTCTCATCCTTTTGCGTCCATTGACAGTAGTTTGTGTCATATTTGGTAATCGATTTATACAGACTCGCTCCAAGATGGCAGAAAGTAAAATACGCTTTCTTAACTATTAGAAAGGTCAAAATACCTCAGTTTGCCTGCAGAAACCCTCTCCATAGCATAGATTTTTTTTTTAAATTGCCTAGTTATTGACTCAAAAAAGCGATTTATTTTGACGTGGTGAAGTTGGTACCAAAGGCTATATGTGCACTTGGATGCATTTGTAAATCCATACTCCGGTCTTACTCAAAGCTGCACTGTTTGATGTCGCCTTGGTCCCAAATGGAAATTCACACTCGTCATCAACCAAAAATAGACCCTTGGGTGTTGTAAGACTGAAATTTCCTTTAAAGATAAAAGAACATAATGTACTGACCTCTCCCAGGTCCCTGATCTTCTTAAGGTAACGCTTGAGGAAGACACTTGGGTCAGTGTTTTGATTGGAGTCACACTTTGAGGAAATGTCAGGATCTGGTGATGAAAGAAAAAATGAATACCATCACCAACTACCTTTCCAAAATGCTTTAAGTATATAGCGCAATAACTATGGCAATTCATAACTTAAATAGAAACATTAGTGCTGTGTTGGTGTTCATTACATGAGAGAAGTTGTAAAACATGTGAAAAAAAGAGAAAAAAGGTAGAAAACAAACGTAGGAAATGAAAGGAGGAAGTGGTGGACATGAACCTACTCTTGATCTGCAGTTCTGTCAGCTCCCTCAGAATGGCACGGAAGGAAGGCCTCTCCGCCGGATTGTAGGTCAGGCACTTGCTGATGAAGCTGGCCAACTCCTGAGACGAGGGCTCGGCCAATCGGCCCTGCGTCTCGTAGAAACGCTCTTTCTGCTCAGGAGAAATGGAATAGAAAAGAGAGATAGAGAAAGAGGAAAGTGGAGACAGAAAGAAAGAGAGAGGGCGAAAGAGAGAGAAAGAGAGAGGCCTGATGTGAGTACTGGTTTGAGTGGCTGAACGTGAGACTGTGAGATTGTGTGTGTGTGTGTGTGGGGGGGGGGGTTGCCATGGCATACCTCGTGGGGGGAGCTGGTGCTCATGGGCAGGTCTCCGTTGTTGCAGATCTCCAGCAGCGTGGTGCCAAAGCTCCACTGGTCAGCGGCGTGGCCGAGGGCGGCTCCGGGCGGCACACACTCAGGGGCGATCCAGGGGATTCGCTCGACACGCTCTGTGCGAGAGAACAAAAAAATTGACACCAAACCTCAAACTTAAATGTCACTGCGAGTGTGAAACTTCAAAGGAAGTGGCTGCTATCTGGTTTCCTGTTCCGTTATCAAATGTGAAAAAGAAATCTGACAGGCCTGAGACCAGTTTTTGAAACGGCCTTGTTATGCAGCGGCTCCTTTTCAACATCACAACTCACTGGTCAGCACAAATGCTTTAGGTCATCTTCCCAATTACCTTGACGTGTCAGGGCCGTGAGCGAGATGCCCGGGTCACTCAGCTTAATGAAAGGAGAAGTGCCCTCCTCTAGCCCTCGTCTCACCACCAGAATGTTTTTCGCGCAGACGTTTCCGTGGACTAAGCGCTTTGTCTCCTGCAATGTAAGAATCAGAATCAGAGCACAAAGACTGATTTCAAAATGACACAAACAACAGCGGACAAAATGTGAAAATAGACAAGTGGCATCTATACATTACATGAGCGTCTGTCTGTCTGATATCTCTCAAACCGTTTGATTGATTTCAAATTTGACAGGTGTCTTGCTACAGGCAAGAGTATGTGCAGTGCCATTTGACATTCGGTTTATTCATGCAAAATATATTGTTAAATATATTGGTAAAAAAGCACACACTGGCTTTCTCCGCTCTACTGTATCCCCTACCCCTCCTACCCCTAGATATGCCTTTAGACCCCTCTCTCATATATGCCAAAGAGTCTTACCAGGTAACTGAGAGCACTGGCTAACTGTTTAGCCACTGTAAATTTCCACTGTGGTGAGAGTCGCCCTCTCTCTTTCCGGAGGAAATTATCCAGGGGCCCAAATTCCACAAACTCCTCAACCATGACATCTACAGGAAGATTGTAGTCATTAATGCTCATTTATATTTATTCTAGATCTTACATGTCAAAGTTCAAAGTTTATTGTCATGTACTCATAAATAAGCATTTATAAGTATTGAAATTCCTCAAGTTCTCAAGTGTCCATTCAACTAGAGAAATAAATTAAAAAGAAAAACAAATAAATAGATACTATAAAAAAGGATGAGATTTATATTATATATTTCATATATACATATAATATATTCTATATTATCACATTTGTATTTGTTCCTGTCATGTGGTATCTGTAAAAGAAATGGCCATCTTTACAATAAATTAGCATCATAAGTTGATAGCCACTGTTGGAACAACTCCAATAGAAAACTCTGTGTTTTAAACAAAGACAGGGCTGTGGTAGAGACAGGTGCAAACCTGACCAAAAGCAAGAGATGGACGTGCATGAAAGAGGAATCAACAATAGCTAAAACTCACTCTCAGATCCCCTCACTGATACTCCATGGACAAACACCAGGTGAGCGTGCGACACCTGGCTCATGAGGCTGGCCGTCTCAAAGAATGCCTGTGGAGTGGAACAGACACAGCACACAGGGTTACACAGAGGGTGGCCAGAGAGAGAGAGAGAGAGAGAGAAACAGGGACAGGGAAGATAGAGAGAGAGGGAGAAACAGGGAGAGGGAAGAGAGAGAGAGAAACAGGGGGAGAGAGAGAGAAATAGGGAGAGAGAAGAGAGAGAGAGAAACAGGGAGAAGGAAGGGAAAGGGAGAAACAGGGAGAGGGAAGAGAGAGGGAGAGCGAGAAACAGGGAGAGGGAGAGGGAGGAGAGAGAAACAGGGAGAAGGAAGAGAGAGAAAAAGAGAGAGAGAAACAGGGAGAAGGAAGAAGGAAAGGAGGACAGAGGAAAAGACAGGCGTTCAGTATACTAGGGCTTTTCTCATTTTTCATGTTCTATGAGAAGCGTTTATCTTAATTTAGCGTTTTTCTCTAAACAGTATTATATTTTTTTTATTATTATCATACATTTTTCGTAGTTGCTTTGGTGCATTTCTCATATAAGAATTGAAATACCCTTCTGCAAAAGCATGTCACCTCTGTTCTCTGTTGAATATTCTTTCCCTCAAAACCATTTACGGTAATCATTAGTTCCTTGCTTGGATCATTACATGCAAAAGTGGTGAACCAGTTGCCTTCAGTAATCTGTATTCTGTATATTAGTTTCCTATATGACAATGTAGTACATGGTCTGGCAACAAACTGCAGCACAAACAGTACAGTACAAATCTCCTGCCAAAGGTAATGAGTATCTTTCTACTGTTGAAATTGATGCCTATGGCAAATCTGCCAAGTAAACATAGAATAAACAGATAAACTGGCTAAGCACAGTGACAGAGGAACTTTTCATTCCGATGGCACTATATTGGCATAAATAATCCGCTTTTGGGACATGAACTAAGCATTTTGAGCGGGTTACATGCTTTTGCAGGTAATCAATTGTAGAGCCGTTTGCACAAATCATTTTGAGAAACGTTCTTACTGTTTTGAGCACATCAAATGCACCGACAGTACTCGGTGATCTCAAGAAACGAAGATCTATGTGAAAACTCGCCGGATTTCTCTTTGAAGTTGTTCTCACCAGAGCTATGTCTTTATGGCCTTGGTCCAGCATCTTGAGAACTACTCGGATGCCTTTGGTGCTGGTGTGGTTGTTATTCGATTCGTCCTCATCGTCCTCAGTCCCACCATGCACTTGCAGGAGTCCAGAGTATATATTCGTCCTGGTGCCCCTACCCAGATGCTGATCCTGAGAGGGTAAAAGAAAAGCATTTACCAGATAGATAGATACAGTAGATAGATAGATAGATAGATAGATAGATAGATAGACAGATAGACAAATAGACAGATAGATAGATAGATAGATCAATAGATCGATAGAACGGAATTTACAGAAACATAAATTAAACATATCAGACAAATTAATTTAATATCTGTAAAGGTACACAGGAGAAAAGAGTCAATGGGACAGGGGGAAACTCACACGTGTGATTTCCTTGTCTTTGATCTGGTGAAATCTGAGCTGGCTCAGGTTGAGGGTTTCTGAGACCGGCTTGCTGCTGCTGCTGGCACCATGTCTGATCACTAGCAGGTTGGAAAGCTCTGCCAATGGGAGAGAAATAAAACATGAAATCATTTCAAAACAATATACAAAATATGCAAGTGAACGGGTTTCATCAGGTCTCTTTCCACAGGTGTATTAATCAAGCACCATGCAGTCTGCATTCATAATCTACATGCTTGATTTTATGCACCTGTGGAAAGGGACCTGATGCAACCCATGAATACCATCTACATTTACTCACTTAGCAGACGCTTTTATCCAAAGCGACTTATGTCAATTATATTACAAGCGCCACTGTCCCTGGAGCAACTCAGGGTGAACCCACAACCTTTGAGGCTAGCTGCTAGCCCAGCTCTTTAAGCACTATACTACTACCGCCAATACCATGACATGATGACCTAAATTGTCTTCCTGTGGCTCAAGACATAGAACAACTGGTAGCGCAAGATGCTACCGACACTAAGATTATGGGTTCAGCAGAAAATGCACATACTGATGAGATTTGGGGAATATATGTTATCATATTGTACATTTCCTGTATTACATATAAACTGTACTATATACTTAAAGAATTTACCAAATAAACAAATGAACATTCTACTTATGTCCACTATGAAATGCATGCAGTGATGGCATGGCAAGATTTGAATACCTGCTGTGGGATAATTCAAGTGACTGAGCACAGACATACCTGCAGAGCGCGGAAGGCAGCATCTCTTCACCGTGAACGAGTCGTTGCCAGACCGGAGCACGAAGGTCTTGAGGCCGTCGGTGAGCTCTTTCACACTACAGAACTCCTTGTTCCAGCCCTCGAGTACAAACTTGTCTTCCTTCTGAAGGATCCTGAACTGTTTGTATGTTTCACCCTTCTACAGAAAACAGAGGGAGAATGGACCACAGATATGATTAATATGAATATAGCAATAATTAGTGAACTAATAATCACTCAATGAGGGCCTAGTAGCCAAAAGAAAATTGTTTAATTTCTCTGGAAGAAAATCGGCAAAAGTTAAACAGCACAGTCATTTGACTTGCTGAGTCACCCCAATGCCTTAGGCCAAGGATAAACATTACTTTCCGGGAAGAAGACAGAGGTGTTTACTATAAGGGTATTAACGGTGCACTCCTTGATGCTGGCAAGAGGCTGATCATACTGGAGTTCAATTATAGCCAATCAAATGTGCCCCTGAAGCGACGTAGCAGATTGGGTGGAATAGTGTACAGTTCATCCATGCCATTGACAGAGCCCAAGGGTGTGCAGCATAAGCTTCACTGAATTTGATGAAAATTGCACTAGATTATGATACAAAGTGGCTGGACCTTAACAAGATGATTCCCTCCAGAGGTTTTCGTGTTGCTACTCATACAAGCAAATGGGGTGCAATGTAGCAAAGACACGGATACTCAATACCAAATATAAGCAAGCCAATGGCTACCAGGCGAGGAAGTGCTCAGTATCTGGAACATTGTGTGACTACCTCATTCTTGCTCAGCACAGCTAAAATTATGCAGCGATAATCCAGGACGCTCCAACGCAGGATATATACCCCCTCCGGGCCTGTCTCTTTCTTCAGCTTCTGTTGAACAAACTCTTCCCTGAGAAAGACAAAGAGAGAGGGAGAGGGCGAGAGAGAGAGAGAGAGAGAGAGAGACAGTTGCAGTTTGTTTGACTCAGACAGAGACGTATGGTGTTGGGTGATATGGTGGTGATGCATGATGGCATCAGGTTCTTTCCTTCCTGGTGTTGCAACGTCTGACATCAATTACATAACGTTAGTCGGGGGAAAACCACTATTGAAAAATGAGCCTTTGACTCAGAGACTCAGTCTGAGTATTCAGTGTGCTACAAATAACCTAACATATCGGATGAAGGCGGAACAGCGAGCCAACATTCAAACAAAGTACAGAAATGAGATGAGCAGAGCATTTGTCAAGTTCTTTTTTATCAACTCTTACCAGAATTCAAAGCCAAAATGTATGGCAGCTCTCTCCAGCCACTGAATTCTTGTAATTGAAGAATTACCTGGGCTTGTTAGGCCCGGTACTCACCTGAGGGGGCCGTGGATTCCATTGGCGCCGCTGAAGACCACTCTGGGCGGTGCCACCTCGTGGCACAGGTAGTGGTGGGCATCGGCGATGAGGCGGAAGTACCCGTCCAGCAGGGAGACCAGGGAGCGGGCCTCCTGACTGGACCTCAGCTGCAGATCCTACAGACACAAGATTTGAGTTGAGAATCATCGGGGAAAGGGATGGCAAAACAAGGAAAGGAACAATAGGGCTCGGGATCGTGATGCGAAAAGTTCGCGGGCAGCCATATTGGCAGCCTCACTTAGTCTGCTCTGGATTCCTATGGATTTACTCCCGCTTGTTAGTGTATTCCTGTTACTTAGTTTTTGCCTTCTTGGTCGTATGTTGCTGTTTAGTGGGGTGTAACAGCGCAACCCACGATCGCAAGAGAAAAAGAATCGCTAATACTATAAATGCTCTGCTTCTTGTCTTCAGCATCCGAATGAATGGATTATTACGTTCGGTGGGCTACCAACATGGTGGCAATATTCCTAGAATGCAACGCGTGTGCCCAAGCCCTATTGATGGAGATTCCAGTTATTCTGATGCAGATAATACACATTTTGTCTGCTATAATAACCTGGGATGCTGCACACCATCAAAGAAGATTGGCTTCCTAACAGCTAATGATGATGCACTGGTATTAAGCCTATTCTGGCACCTCTAAATGATCTGATATAGCCTAACACGCTACAGTTAACATTTCAAAGTGAAAATAACCCAAATAAGGTATAATTTAGTTCAAGTTTTGCATTTATCTAATACTATACATTATTTGAACCTGAATCTGAGTTATACAATGTATAGCACTCATAACTGAGACCAAAAGGTACTCCCAATTGCAGCCACATGAACATGACCAATGAGCGCACGACGGTCTTCTCTCACCATTGCGTGATTGTCCTGATGACAGATGCAGACATTGGCTCCGACTATGGCGATGTGGGAGATCTCAGGGAAGTCACAGAAGTCGTTCCATTTGTCTGGGGTGCTCGGCTCCTGTGAGGTGGACGGTTGTCTGCTTTTCTTTTTGCTGCTGGTGTTCCCCAGGTAGTCGTTGTCTGGAGCCTAATATAAGGAGCCAGCGGGAGCAAAGTGTCATCAAAGCAGACTGAAGTATAGGACACTGGCCCACACATTCCCCAAGTAGCAGAGCCATCAAAGCAGACTGAAAACATAAATGCCTCCTGGATCCAGACGGTGATACGGATCACTCCCAAAATGTAACAGTTTCTTCCTTAGGTCATTTCAGACCTTTCCTGAAAATTTCATAGAAATCCATCCATAACTTTGAGTTATCTTGCAAACAAACAAACAAACAAACAAACAAACAAACAAACAGACAAACAAACAGACCCCGATGAAAACATAACCTCCCTGGCGGAGGTAATAAAGCTCATGTCGCGGCACGCTCAGAGAAACGTGAGGTCTCATTCCTCGGACGGACACAAACCTTTAGCGCCGAGATCTTCCTCCACTGGATGCCCGTGGTGCCAGAGATCATCACCTCGTGCGTGGGCTCCTGCTCTACGCCATCCTCCGCGTCCCCCTGCACCCGGGAGTCGTTCAGGTAAGAGCTGCTGCTGTCGCCGTCCTTCTTCAGCGCCAGGCGAACCGTGACGAACGTCTCCGTGCCGAAGCGGGGCGCCAGGTTCTCCAGGGTTGCCAGGTATTTGTACATGACTTCCTGGGGGCCCAGCTTGCCCTGGGCCACGGTGTGCTGCTGGAAGCTCCGCACAAACTCATCGAAGACGCGGCTGATTCGCAGCTTGGTGAGGAAGTTGTCACGCGAGATGTTCCGGGAAAAGGAACGGGGGATGCAGGAATGGTAGCTGGGAAGAATGGGCGACACCAAGCAGACACCAGTTGGCGCTTTTTTCAAACAGAGCTCCGTAAAATAAATCCAGAATTGCAATTAATTTCAATTCGAATTGGTCCTGTTTGGTCTAGTTCCAATGGATTCATTTGATGATTTCAACTGACTGAAAACATTATGAATGCTTTGTTGGAAACATCAAATAATTCCGGCGATTTTTCACACAGATCTCTGTTCCTCGAGGGCACAGAGTACTGTTGGTACCAAAAACCCCAAAAACAATCAGTTGCTGCAGCCAACAGCTAGAGCTGCTAGGCTGCTACCTGTACAGCGCTACACAGGGCATGAACATGGGAGGCTCACGATGCCCCCAAAGAGCAGCATCTGAAAAAAATGGCCGGAATTTTCCTTTTACAACCAACACAATAATAGTCTTCGTGCTTGGTGAATCGAGGAACTTCCCTGAGCAGTTCTATCCCATTCAAAAGCGTACTTGACTCATTTGATTTTTTGTGCACATAGAGATAAGAACAATGCACCTATAGCCTCAGGGTACTTTCAACATTCCCTTTTTACAGGAAGAACCACTGAGCAGGAAGCAGGAAGAATCAAAGGTGAACAAGTAAACAATCTGGTTAACATGAATTTCTTATTATATCATAAACATCTTACTGTTGATTATTTTCCCCCACCGACACCTTCCTCTTTGGAGCCATTCCAAAGTGTGTTCTTGAAAAGCATTTACCTGATGCGTTTGGCCACATCTTGCAGGTTGGAGTCCGACTGCAGGGCCTTGTGAGACATGTGAAGAACAGCCATCCCCAAGCTCTCATCTTTATACCGAGTCAGCTCCTCAGCGCCTCGCACGTCTTCCATGGGCGCAACGTCATTCACAAAGTCATACTTTGCCTGCAGGACAACAGATGATGTATCTTTAGCGGAAACAAACACTCTCCTTTACAGATTCAGCTGTCAGAATTTTTGATTAGATTAGATTAGATTAAATTCTTTGTTGTCATTGTGCCGAGGGCAAGTACAAAGACATTTGTACGGCGTTCTGCGTTCAGAAATGTATACTGCTTCACTATTACTAAACTCTTGTTTACTTTGATAACACTATAATGCACTAAGTTGTTTTATAGTTCACAATGCGTGTTTGGTTGAGCAGAGAAGTAAAAGTCCTACCGCGTATTTGTTCCAACCGTTCACTAAACCAGCAGATTCTAATTAGTACAACTCCTCAGCCAGGTATATTATCTAATTAGTGGAATCGTCTGTTTTATGTGCACAGGATAGAACCAGGACAGGATAGAACCAATACATGGTGGGGCTTTTACTTTCTGAACCCAGAATCTTACAACGTTGTGGTGAAGTCTTGGCTCACCTGGGCAAACAGGTAATCCAGAGAGGGCATCTCCAACAGAGGGGAGCCCAGCTTCTCTGACCCCGCTGTCCGCAGGGCGTGACGGTACACTGCAGGTTCTTTGTCACTCAACCCATGCCAGTTACGGAAGTAAAACCTGCGTCAACAGACCATAAAATTATGAACACCTGAGAGGAAGTGCTTGCCAGCTGAAACCATGAACATATAACCGTGTTGCGATGCCTACATCCTCATTCCGTCTAATTACCCTGGGGGATGGATGATCAATGAACAAGTGGAAGTACACCCACAGTCCAGTCATATTTGCTTACACAAAGACATTCACACAGGTATTATACTCACCTCATGCGGAAGTGAACTGCAGATGCATTTTGTGGGTCAAAGCTGTGGTTTGGACTGTACCAGCAGTGAGACAGGGGGTTGTATAGAGCAAAAAGATTGTGGCACATCGGACTAATTCCTAAAAAGTATAATACAAATGATTACAAGGATTATCGCCCTTTTTTTCCCTTGTAGGCAACTGTAAATGTCTTTTGCCATGTGATGTGAAATGCAGTTATATTCCATACCAGCAACCTGTGCTGCCCTGATTGACAGCTCCTCAGCAGTGACTACCTCCTTATGGGTCATATAACGCTCGCCGTCTTTGGTCCAGAAGAGATAGACATGAATGCCAGGTCCCTGAGGGGTCTCACACCCGGGGGTGGATGGCCCTGTCCTGGTGAGCCTGTAGCGTCCGCGTCTAGACATCGCCCATCAAGTCTAACATACACCACTGATGAAAGAGAAACAAGATTTTTTTTACTCTCTCGGTTATAGGGCCCCACTAATGCAGATCATGAGATTATCCACATCCCCATTTGAGGAGCCATACATATTTAATGATTGTTGTGCACTAATGTGTCGCAAAGTGATGAATCAACAAGGCTAAATGAAAGTAATGCTTGAGAAACACTCACAGCGAAACAGGCAGAGCAAAGGCTGACTACCCTATTCCAACACAACACACATCCTATGCACTCGACAATCAACTGGCAAGGCCTTCCGGGGGAGACCAGCCAAGATCTTAATAGTGAAAGTAAACATCTAGAAAATGTACAGTGATGTTGTTCAATGTGTACATAATGCAATCGTAATCTTCAACAAAGACAACGCGATCCGACTGTTGGGTTGTCTTAAACAATCAATTACTAGGCTACAGAACAATAAACTTTTTGTTAGCAAATATTAACAAAATATTATATGACCGTATAGCCTCTTCCGCTTACAGAATAGCAAATAATGTGTAGACGTGTGGTAATGTGTATTACCATTCAATTGAAAGGTCCAAAATCCTCAATGTTATTGATCCCAGACTTCTTGGAAGGTTATCCTTTGTGACTTATAACTATCTTTTTCGTAGTTTCATCGCCTGAGAATGATCACGCATTCGCTGATCTGGTCGCACGCAGTCTTTGCTACGTGACGGCTAACAAGCGCGTCCGCGATTGCTTGAGCGGAGCCACTCCCCTAAAGTTGTTTGGAAATACCCGTACACAGAACAGCGCCATGCAAAATGATTTAGGCTTATGTTTATATATCTGCCTATAGTTAAATGCCGCGAATATATCACACCTGTACCTGTGATATTTAATACGTAGTCTTCCACGCGTGTTTGATTATGAAAAGTGTGGAAGGCAACAGAATCTATCATTTTCTGCATCAAGCCGTCAACAAAATGTTCTATGGAACATGGGTATGGGGACATCTAGTGGTGTTACTCTGTATTACAAAAAAGACGTAGCCAACTTGAATGAATGGTGCCAGTTGCAACTGTTAATTGGACTGCAGTTTTACATTATTAAATCACATTATGCGACTATGAATACATTATGGTTGGTTCATTGACAGTGTAATTTAGTTCACATTAGGCATATCTGCTGAGTCTAATTGCTTAGATGTTTATTAGTTTTATGTAGCCCTCTACTCTTACTACTATTCTATTCTATTCTATATATCACACACACACACACACACACACACACACACATAACTTATTCATTTTCCAGATATAACACATGAACGTCTTGTTCACGGAAACAGGAAAGACCAGTGAGTTGTTTTTGACTCTGGTTACTGGTGAATCAGGACACTTCAATAGAATACAGAAGTTAGTGTAACTATAACAGAAAAATGCTTTGTGAGTGTAAACAAAACAAGCTGACCGTTCTCCAATCGATATTCTAGTTTTCCAGGGAAACTGCATTAGTAAGGAACAACAAACAAGTCAATGTTTCCATGTCTTGCTGACCCAGATGTGTTGGGGAAATATAGAGCTCTGCAACAACACATTCTCATTTGTTTTAAAGATGTCTCTCTGCATATTTAACCAGGGTTTGCTTGTCTGCCTTGCATTTCAATTGATCTCTCACATTGTCGTCTTTCATTTAGAGGAAGACGAGAAGAGATAAAGTATGACGTAAGCCTTGAATAGAAACTGAGTGCATCGAGACCCTTGTTCAAAAGACAAACAAAAGGGAGTGAAGAAATGGAAAAAACAATGGCATTGCATGTAGGCCACTCTTAATTGTAACAAGAGCAGCTTCAGACCAAGCAACAAACACTCATTCATGGAAGCTATTTAGTTCCTCGTCAGTTTTGTTCGTTTTTTTCTCTCTCTGTCCCTGTCCCAGAAGGTCACTGGTTGGCAAAAACAAGGCAAAAGAGATCTGCAATCATATTGTCTTAGGCTACATTGTATCATTTTCAGCACATTCCTTCCAGAATGCCTCAGAGTGCCCATAGTGTTCTAACTTGTGTAGGCTAATGCGTTTCTTCTGAAATACACACTGGAAATGCAGTCTAACATTTACTAGTGCCTGTCTATGAATTCCCAATTCAGGGCACAGCAGAGAACAGCTCAGTTTGTTGTTTGTTCAATTTCTATAACAGTCAGGTCAGATGCCATATATGCAATAATCTTTTTGACACTTTATTTCAACATATTGTTTACAGGAATATATGAAGAATGTGCAGTGCAGAAGATATTCTTGACATAAGAGATGTGATGGGAGTGAAGGGCATGATAAATATGTTAAAAATTTTCAGAGCAGCTCAAAAATCAATAGAACAACAAAGTGTTTTACACTTGCAATTGTATTAGTATTAGGTAAGACATAAAACAAATAGCAAGTTGTACTATGTTGAATCAAATAAGAAAGCTCTAAGTAACATATAAATATTAGTCAGAATATACAATAATTTGTTTAGAAAAAAAAACAAAATACCACTCAGAAAAATCTGAAACAATACTAGCTTAAACATTCTCTGAGAGAGACATCCGATGTGTCAACTCATTATCAGACTGACACACAGCTATGAGGTCATCACATCTAAAATAACAAAACATTTCATCTATAAAAAATGTAAAGAGCTATTTAAAACAATATGCTACAAAATGATCCAGACCTAAATTCCACACCACAGGCAGTAGTAATCGCCTGGCACAACTTGTAGCTGTGTGAAACTGACAAAAAAAAGTCAGCCAACAAAGAATCCAGTATATTCAGTGATCAGCTTTCAGTTCTAATGACTCTTTATGGGCACTGGCTTCCCTTGGACATTCACAATGACCTCTCACATTGCTCACCTGAGTAGAGGTAACACAACAAATCAGGCTAGTTGAAACCATGGAGCTGGCATGAGCATATAACGGCGTCGCGTATATATAATATCCTGTACATCCTCCCTCAGCGTCAGGCCTAGGGTCTGGGCTTGATGATGAACTGCTTGCTCCTCTTGCCCAGTATGTTGGAGGCGGTGCACGTGTAGGTCCCGGGCCGCAGGGCGGTGGAGATCAGCACGGGCTGGTCCTCCATCTTCTCCAGGGAGAGCGCGGCGGTGGTCCAGGTGTAGGAGGGCGCGGGGCTCCCCACGGCCGTGCAGTTCAGCGAGGCCTCCTCCCCTTTGCTCAGCTCCAGGGTCTCGTCCTCAGGCTGGGAGAAGGAAGGAGAGACTGGAGCATGGCGTCCACAAGGGCACACGCACACACACACACACACACACACACACACACACACACACACACACACACACACACACATAAACATACATATATACATACATACAAACACACACACACACACACACACACACACACACACACACAAATACACACAGACATACACATACATCCAGATACACATAGACACACAGGTCACGCAAACATATTCATACACCCACATACACCCCAAATGCAAACAGAAAGACAGAGAAAGCGAGAGAGAGAGAGAGAGAGAGAGAGAGAGAGAGAGAGAGTGAGAGAGAAATAATGGCATACATAAAATGAGATTAATCACTCAAAACGAAAGCAAATACACAGTTTATAGATCCAGTCCTGAATTCACCCGTTCACAGTAATACTCACAATGCACAGTGATATCAAGAGGCTTTGAAGCAACTCGGGGTGGAGGTCGGGGACCGTCGATGCCCAGGTCCAGCTCGGCTGCACACTTGTACTGGACCCCGTGGTCTGCCACGGTCGGAGTGATGAGCAGCGAGGAGGACACTTGGACCGGCGTGGTCGGCGTCAGGTCGGAGAATGAGTGGTTGTACACCTCGGTCTGACCTCTGTACCACCTCAATGTGAGGTACTGCACAGGTGCTATGTTCTGCACCTCACACAGCAGCTGGTATTCCTTCCCCTCCACCATGGTGCCTGTGTGATTAAGGCTGATGGACACGCTGTCTGGGGTTTCTGAAAACAAACAGAGTTAATGCAGGCAGCACACTGCTGTCAACATGATCACCTTTTTCAGACAGTTGAACTGTTTTGCAATAGTAGCCAATGTAAGACTTAGATCAAAAGACTTAGATCAATTGGCTCCTTCCAATGCATAAACTGAGTTGACTGTTTTATTTACAAACTCACTGTAAAGGACGAGATTTAGTTTCTCCTCACACTGCCTGGGCGCTGTGAAAAATACTCCGTAGCAGATTGGCTCTTCAATCCAGTCGATCAGACTGTCCACTTTCCACTGGGCAGTCAGGTCATTCTGCGTGTGCGTGGCGCCCACAGCTGACTCCCAGCCTAGCACACGGACCGGCCGGGAGGCCACGCAGTTGACCGTCACGGGTTCCCCAAAGGCCACCACAACCCTAGCAGGCCTCAGCTCGAGCGAGCAACTGTCACCTGCGAGAGCTGAACAGATAATAACATACTGGCTACATTGATAACATAATCTATAAGCACCACTCAGCGATAGCAGTTGAGACAATCAACCCAACCATAACATTCACTGCACTGATGCACAAGTTATGTTAAACAGGTTGTTCTACAATTCAGGTTTTAAAACTGCCTGGCCTTCATGCCACATAACCACATCAATGCAATCAATCGGTTTGAAGTTACATAACCGCATTCAAAATTCCTAAAGTAGCCTAGGTTGTCTTGGATGACACATTTGGGCTACGTTTCAGGTCTGTCATATGCTTTAAAAGGACATTCACAACGGAAATCCAAAAAGCCTCTTGATTAAACCATTAAAGTCTGTTTGGATCAGTTGAATAACTATGACTAGCAACCCGGTGATTTTCTCTATCCGTGTCAGTATTTCTATTCACGACAGACAAAATGCATTTTTCCTCCGGTTTTTTTTTTTAGCCTTTGTTGCGCACATACAAATTGTAGTCAGCTCACCTGTGCAGAACATGCAGACTATATAAAAGCATCTCAACGTGGTCCTCTCCATTTTGATTGAGACTTCGCTTCGCTCTGCTGTGATTCGGCTTGAAAGCGAGCGGAATTCCGACTTTGTCCTGCTTGGCAACGTCATGGACTCTGGCTAACAAAAGCCCCCCTTCCCGGGGACCTTCGCTCGCCTCTCATCTCAGTGTTCGGCTGAAGGCCCATGAGGGGGACTCTCAGGCCTGGGCCATATAGAAAGCTCTCCCTGCAGCATAGTAATGTTTCCCCATTCCGCGCTTTCCCAACCCCCACACAGTGCATTGTTAAAAAAAATAACAGTCTGCTCCTTTCCATAGCTCATCAAAAACATGGAAAATTTGAGGTAGACATGTATTCAAGGACTCTTGGGAGTAAAGGGATAGAAAGGAAGGAAGGAAGGAAGGAAGGGATTACTGATAGCACATCAAGGCCTCAGTTGCCCTTGAAACACCAGCCTCCATCACAGCATCCATGAATTTACAGGGGCAGCTGACAGTTCAGAAAAATGCTTCTCTGAAAAGGCCAAAGTCACAGGTTAGGTTATTCTGTGAAGAGCAGCATAAGTGTGCTTGCTCAAATTCAGTTCACCAATAGGACCAATAGACATGGGAATGAAAACTCTATGATTGTAAAAAGCATTAAAAAAGAGTTAAGTCTGCTACAGTAGGCCGTTTCTGAACAGCAGTGGACAGCTGTTTCTGGGTGTGTCTGTCTTGATCATGAAATATGAACAGAGCCTCTAGCCCCAAATGAATACAGCGCTGTATTCTCATTTGCACCAACTGGTAAAAAGAGCTGACCTAAATTTTGTTGCACAGCCATTCAATTACTATATCATACCAGTCAACATTGAACAGGTTCTGTTCACATATAAATGTAATGATATCATATATCATGAAGAGACACGCCATTTGACACCATTTCAAAGTCTAATTTTAACCCCTTGCTTGTGTTCGAGGGTTAGGCTAATTCCAGGGCCATGTAGGCTACTCTGGCATGCTGTCCGAGCCCTGACTGCAGTGCGGAGGTTGTTATGGCAACCCTTATCCGGTCTACACAAACAGTTACTTGGCAATGCTTGTCCTCCACAGTCCTTCAGTACCAGAGCACATCAAACAAAAGACAAACACTGCACTGAGGCCGTGTTTGCAGCTAAACATAATTTCAGAGATAAAACCACACAGTGTTGGATGAGTTTAGTTTAGTCTGGGCCTGGTTCATTGGTGTGATATTTACATGCAGAAGAAAGATCTGTTTGACAGTTTTGTTTTTCCTTTCACTTACTTAGGCTACTTTTCTCAAGCATTTATTTCACTTTGTTTAGGACTACTTTTCTAGTATTGTCACTTAAAGTAAATGTCTGGCACAGTTGTCAGACGATGTTGATTTTGCAAATTGCCTTTTACAACAGAAGTAAACGTTCTACAGCTTTTGAGTCATCAGCACAATTAAACCATACACACACAATAATCAGGAAAGGTCTGGATTATTGTCACATAAAAAGACACAAAATGGATATGTGATGAAGTATCACATTGCTTGCTCTAATAAAGAATCAGTATATGGGGTTGGTAATTATTGTTTATGCTCGTGTCATGTTTCAGGTCTGCAATACTTAGAGATGCTTCAAGGCAAAAACTATTCATTTATGAATTAAAGACAATGGAGACTTAGGACCATGCATGGGCCAAAAAGACATAAGCATCATGATACAAATCATTTCCTCATTCATCACTCATTTGAAATTGATCCACTCACTGGAAAATAACAGATGTTGGCAAAAAAACAGAGGGGGGATTCACATTCAGTATGATCCCCAAGAGGAATCTCTATCAACATGCTGTGGAAATTATCTTCATCTGTGAAATGAAAGTGAAAACACAACATACTGCTATTCCGAAAGCTGTACCACAAAGATACAGCGCAGGCTCTGTCAAAGTGAATCTTGTTAGTTCCTTTATTTATCATACTTGGCAAGCCATTAAAACAGGTCTGAACAATCGCTGTGAAAAAATAAAATAAACACAAAACACAAAATCTCCATTACCTATGGCACAAGCTGCTGCAGCCAGGGATGAGCAGTATTTCTGATAGCCTATGTGTATTTCAAATAAGTATTTCAAATAAAAATAGCATTTAGTCATTTGTATTTTATTTTGTACTTTGCAGGTGTGTATTTTTGTTGTTTAAAAAATACTTTCACATATTGTTGGTAATACCAATAGCTTACCTTTGGTGATGTGATGACATCATAAAAGTGCAAAACAATTAATGTAGCCTAGTCTCTGACTGGTAATTTTCCCAGACTTGTGGGCAGACTTGTGATCACAATACTAAGATTCAGATGATCCAGTGCAAGATGAGTAACTTGTAGGTTAATGCTCATACACACACAATACACCCTCTCATACCAGCCTCAAATTTCTTGGGAACTTTAATGATCAGGTTTTGAGAATTTTAGTGATCCAGTCTGAACATATATGGAACCAGTCGTATGTCCTTCAACATTGCTCAATCTGGGGCCTGCATTGACAACGTCAGACAGATGATCAACAGTAACATAATCAACCACGTCACCAAAGAGCGCTTGGCTTGAATTTGTTTACAACAAAGACACTACTCTGATTGGTTGTAGATCTAATTGAGAGAAAAGGCTTTTTTTTAAAACTAGTTCGGTTGGAATAATCAACCCCATAATCACAGTGGAGCAGTATCAGACTCAAATTCTGCCTACAATTTTGAATATGACAATGTAGTGTACTAATAGATTAGATTAAAGTGACATCATGCTCCATTTTTAGAGTATTATTTTTAGGGCTTTCAAAATACAAAAATACTGTGTTTTGCCCTGTTGCTTTTGCACTGCTATGTAGCCTACCAGATAGCTACCTTTACACACATTACAAAAAAAACAAAAACATTTTTTTGACTTTGTTTGGGTAGGCAAGACAGAGCCGATCCTCTGCACAGATAGTATGACAAAGCTTGCCTCAGCAGGATAGAGCTTGCATACCTTGCAAGTCTACACAGCCTCAACCAAGCAGATGATCTCAGGGAACCTTCTGACACGCCCACAGACAGCCTTTACTATCCAGTTGGTGTTTAACATGATACATATGAAAAAGCTGGCTCATGGACAGGAGCTAAGTCATTTCTGACAACCCAGTCTCGCCAGGCACATTCATTAAGTCTCAAAAAACATTTTACCTCAGAAGAAAATCATGTGAGGCTCTCTCTCACAGTCAGTTATTCAAAAGACAGTTTCTGTCAACTGTCAATCAACTGACAAACTGTACGTTTCAGATGTGTTTGGGCATGGAGAAACATACCTATCAGAACTTCAATATTTCCTTAAGGGAAAGCGAAAGGTCCCTTTCAAATGACATAGCAAACCTACACCTGGACAGATATCATGTTTGCCTAAAGGGTGTTACTGATACTGATACTGAAACATAGTCCATCTGCACTTCTCTCTTCCAACATGTAAGCAATGTGCTATGAGGAGTGAGTCATGAAAAAAAGTTTCAAAGTACTGAAAATACTCTATATGAACTACATTAGCAAATCTACAACAGACATTACACAATACACAAACTATTTCATCTGCCAACAAAAAGAAGGATGACCACAGGGAGGATTACAAAATGATCAAATTTATTAACACAGCCTCGACAGGGAGATGTCGATGAACTCTATTTCTTCTTTAGGTCAACAACTTTGGCATACTCAACAAAACAAAGAATGAGACCAGCAATAAATCACTGCGAAGCTGAAAACAGAAGTGAAAAGTAAAAGCCATAGTTTAGACTGCCAAAGTGTCTCTGGCATTACAAAATGGTAAAAAGTCAGCACAAATGACTGAAGCTTTTGGAAGTCATAAATCACACATTTTACATTAAAGCCCTTCTGACAAATGTATTGACCAGTTTTGTATGATTACAGTGAACCAAGAGCAGTGTCCTGGAGGGTATGGCTTCATATACACTCCCCTGAGAATAACATATATACACATATCTTCTAAATCTAACTGAAAAACAAAAACTATTTCACTGTACATATCTTTGGCCAGAAAACTGTCATCTTTATGAGCAGAATTATTTTCCATCAGCCTAGTGACCATATATCAATTGTCTGACAAGAGGTTTTGTGGCTATGGGTCAATAAAATCAAAATGGATTAAAACAGTGTAAAATAAATTGAGTGCTAAGGCACAGTGGTTAACATACTCACGATACAATACCTGAGGGTCAATAGACCAAATATGATGCAAATCTGAACAGCTAAAGCCTACCTTACACTGACAGACTTCGACAATATTTGGGAAAGATTCTTGAAAGACTGCAGTCTTTTAACTAATGCCCCTCATTCAAGCTTTAGTCAAAAGACTACAATCTTTCAAGAATCTTTCCCAAATCTTGTCAAGGTCTGTCAGTGTAAGGTAGGCTTAAGATGGCTACTTAAACACATGAGGCATTTGAGTATGAGTGAGTTAAATTGGATAGTTTAGGATACATTTAGGAAACAACAGCAACAGTATATCATTTAAGGCCCTTAGCACTAGCTTTAGTTAAATGCTGACAAGGACAAAGCACCGTGTCTACTGTTACTACTGTAGATTATGTTAAAATGCTAAACATAACACTTCACTGATAATTTGAATAACATTGACTGACATGAGGCTCTGAACACATTCAACCACACAATACTTCCTAAACGTCGCCAAGACAAAGAGTAGCAAGGAAGTTGTGTGTAAAAGATAACTCAGTGCAATGAAAGCATTTTCGAAGACATCACCACGAAGCAGACACAAACATGAACAGCTCCTGATACAGGCTCGGTTTTCATTGTGCACTCCTGCTGGTAGAGAGCAAGTCTTCACTGTGCACTGCTGGAGATAGAGACCCAGTCTTCAGTGTGCAATGCTGAAGATAGAGTTCCAGTCTTCACTATGCACTGCTGAGGATAGAGACCAAGTCTTCACTATGCAGTGCAGAAGGTAGAGACACAGTCCTCCTTGCGCAATGCTGTAGTCCAAACCTTTGACGTCATCATCTCCATGCGTTAGCACCCCTCAACCTGGCCATTAGTCCCCATAGTAGTCCCCATACCACAGTCCCTCACATGCAAGACCTCCAAAAACAGAAGTGCCCCCGCCCCCCCAACACATACATAACATTAAAGGCACAAAGGTAAATATATAAAGCGGTGCATGCATTGCATGTGTGTGACAGAGGGGGAGCTGCTCATTTTCTCTTGGCATCTGAGGCACTGGTTGTTGATCAGATAACCGAATTGACAGGAGCCAGTTTCCACTTCCATACTCCGTATGACACTATTAGCAGCACAGCCACGACAACACCAACAATGATGATGGTCCAGAATGTGCCTGTGACAGAGCGGAGAGGGGAAGAGGATTATGATAACCGTGCAAAAAAGTTACCAACCCAACACATATAAGATGCAGTAGGCAGCTCCTACCAGGTGAAGTGGAAGCAATGTCATATTGTTGGAAAACATTATCCATATGATCTTATGTAACAGACGATAAAATTGAGCGCCTTTATTGATTTTGTCCATTAGTTTGACACGTACAATTTTAGAAACATATTCTCCCATTCCAGCACAAGTCCTTTACGCACTTTTGGGTTGTGTGTATTCTTCCCTATGTGCTCCAAACATGACTAGTTCACGTAATTGCTATGTCTATGCGTGAACTAGTCACGACACATCACACCGGAATTCTCCTTTAAGGTCGCCTCGTAAAAGAGGTGTGATGTATTTTAAATTAGAACCAGATTGAGATACAATCTTGTTCATCTTGGCTGTTGTGAACAGACAGAACATGTACTTTGGACTGCAGTGTTTGGAGTCTGTTGAGAGGCACAACTACAGTCTAAATTCTGCCCCATAGCATAGCTTTAACACCTGGCAACGCTAGTCACTAGCCGGATAACTCAAGTTATGTAGCACAGTTTCTTTTTCTTTCTTTTTTTCCTTATCGACAAAATTCTCTGTGGTCTAGAACAACGGGGCTTTATTGTTCTCCTTTAACTCACACAATGAGAGTGAAATTGGTGAAGAAATAAAGGCATATCATTTTGAAACCAAATGTACAAATGGGAATGAGAAGATAAGTGGTTTGTGGTAGAATTTGAGTTGATTTGTACTGTACAGTCGTGTAGTTGAAATAGTTAGTTGGACAAGCTAATGAAATGACCACTATATCGACTGCTCTTTATGCTTCTCCATTCAAGCACCATCATATGTTTTTTTCCCTTGGTGTTTGTTCTGTCTAGCTTGAATGTGTGATATCAGACACACCCTTCACACTAAAAACAAAAAATAAACTATGTGTCAAATGTCATGTCAAACTACAGTACTGTAGCCTACCATTGTGAGACACGAGAACTGACAAGAACGATGTGTGTGTGGGTGGGTGGTGTGTTGGTATGTCTTCCTCACTTCTCACAATGATTTTTGTTTGTTTGTCTTTAGCTTAACACTTAACTATGGTGAGTTATCCCAAATCAGCGAATATTTTAGATATTTTCACATGCAAACATGAGTATAACCACACAATACACCAGTACCGACTTGTTGTGAGAAGATGCAAGTGAACGTGAAGATAAAAGAGGCATTTAAATATGCTGTACTTCTGAACTGCTCACAATCTTTACCTGCAACTCAAGCCTTTCTGAATTTACCCCGCCCACAATATTAGAGGGAGGGAAACGTGATCTGCATGTGTCCCGGCCTATCAAATTGTTTGGACGGCTTTATTTAGCTTTTTTTAGAAGCAAGATTTTAAGATTTTGTGAAAGGCTAAATTCTGTGATACGAGATAACGATGACAGCACAATAACTTTAAAAGATTAACAGAAACCAGCCACAGGCATTTGACATCCTCAAATTCTGTGGCCAAGTCAATTATCAAATCCAAAGAGTGTGGTACCAGACCCAAATTCTGATACAGATTCAAGTCTTGCCACGCCAAGCTAGAAATTCTTACCTGAAGATCTGGACTCTACTTTGAAATGCTTGTTGCTACTACCAATCTCGTTGGAGGCTGTGCATACATAGTCCCCAGCTTGCTTAACAGCAAGGACAGGCTCTATGATCTCTATCTTGTCTTGCGCTCCTGACCATGTCCAGGCATAAATAGGAGGGGGGTTGCCACTGACTGTGCAGTTCAATTTGGTGTCACCCTCCAGCGCTGAGACCTCGGCCTCTGAATGGTGGTGATCAGGGGCATCTGGAAAGAGAAGAAGAGGGGAAGTCTGAGGCATCAGTAAACTGAGTCATCAGGCACAATTTCCTCTCACTGCTCTAAAACAGGCATTTAAATATGCAGTACACAGCAGAAAATGTCCAGTGATAGCTGAACTCTGATAGCACCGAACAGTGCTAAATATAGCACATAGTCAATACAGTCCCATTCTACAGTTACTTTACATAAATGATCATTATAATACTTTACTTATTCAATGTTGGCTGTACTGAAAATGGCGCAAAATTGTTTTAATTTATTAGTGTTTATTCCATTGCTCCTTCATTAATGTTTTGTAGAACTCAGCTAACTATTCAATAAGTGCAGAATTTTAGTACAGAAACAGATGCTTAAAGTCAGTGATACTGTACAGTGAACATGCTTTACTGGTGTAATAGGCAGTGTCTCTTACAGTAGACAGTCATGACGACCGGCTGTGATTTAATAGGACGATCAGGAGTGAAATCCAGTCCAACTTCACAATGGTACTTTGATCCATCATCATGTGGAGTGAAGACACTTTTGTCCGTTTTATGGACAGTCAAGTTCAGTGGACCTTCTTCCAAGTACTCTTCAGACACAGTAATTTTTTCTAACAGCTTCTCTCCTTTAAACCACTTCACAGTCAGGTCCTTCGCAGCAGCAAAATTTTCAATGTAGCAACCGAAGCCGTATGACTTGTTTACATACTTGGGCCCAGAATCATCTTCCACTAGGATCACAATGTCCGGCATTTCTGTAGAAAGGACATTGCCAAATAAACCCTGACATTAAACATGCATCTTTTTTTTCCACAAAAAAAATCATCAGTTATATATCATACAAGGCCTCATTACAAGAGAATGAAAAGGTAACTCACGGTAAGCCAAAACAGATAGTTCTTTTGTGCACTGGGTACCCTCCTTCGAGTTGATGTAGCATTGTGGAGTCAGTGTCCACTCTCTCAGCTCCGTCACCGTCCAGTTGAGCTCTGTGACTCTATCCTCCAAAGGCACAGCCCCCACTGGGGACTCCCAGCCCATGCCATCAATGGGTACGAGTGCACGACAGGTGGCCGAAGCAGGACCTCCATACCTCACCACCAGAGTAGAGGGACTGATATCAACTGAGCAGGCAGTTATTAAACCTAAAACACAAGTTACTCGCTTTGAAGAGGCACATTTTTGCAATGCATCAACAACAAAACAAAAACAGTATGTATATAAAGAACACAAATATGAAGCACTGTATGCCATTACACAAATGTGGATACAATATATAATAAGTGTAGAACTGTTTAAAATATGTTTATGTGATCTGAGAGACTTCGACTACGTTGTTATTAAATCTTAACAAGCCATGTGTAACCTTGTATTGGCTAAACACGGGCATATAAACTGACTTTTATCCACAAACTCGCAGTTCATTTAAACAAAAAAGTAGCAGTAAGAGCAAAAACGTTACTTCAGGCCTACAATTCCTATGCTGCCCCTAACACTTGCTTACTGTCCATGCCACTTGCTTACTGTGCCATACCACTTCCTGTCCCATGCCACCTGCTTACTGTCCCATGCCACTTACTGTCCTAAACCACCTGCTTACTGTCCCATGCACTTGCCTTTTGTCCTATGCCACTGTTCCATGCCACTCAGCTACATCCCATGCCATTGTCTCGAGCCACTTGCCAACGGTTCTATGGGTTAGGGTTAGAATAGCTGGCACGTGGCACAGGTCAGTGTCGCAGGACAGCATGCAAGTGGCACAATGGCAGCAGACCAGTGGTAGGTGCCACAAAAACAGTACAGTGCTGTTTTTGCTCATACTACTGTGTCATGAAAAAAGTTTAGAATGATATTAACTACTGCATAGCAACTCAATTCAGAACGAAATGATCAATTCTTGGCACAGACATTTTTGAACTATCCAGAATGTTCATGCAGTCATTAATGGAATAGCTAACATTACAAGTAACAGTTGATTTGGTGACGTTTGTCACCTCCAAAAGTTGGGGATAAAGCCCTTCGTTTATCCTAGCAGTCAGACATCTATCCATCTATCTATTCAGTTTTTTTTATAGCCTATTCATTGAAAAACAAGGCCACACCCATGATGTAATCTGGGAAACTTCCCCCATCAAACTTGGGGGTGCTATTTTCCAGAAATGTTAATGTCCAACAACGGGGGGAATTTAGCCCTCACTCAGCAGCCCAACATATGCCCAAGTAGCCACGGCGAGCCAGCTACAAAATCATGTTGATGTATTTTTAGATATAGGGTAGGCTACAACATTGAGTGCCATATGATCGAAAATATGGGCTAGGTCTTTTCCATCGACGAATCTATGACTAAGATATGACTAATTTAAACGAGTCGAGTGGAAAGTTTCGGAACATGGCATGAGCCACCTAAATAAATTGTATACATCCAACAATAATGGGAAAGAACAGTGAAAGACACGAATAGTGTGTTACTGTAACTCAAGCACATAGACTACATAGCCTACAAGAGCAGAACAGCGAGAACAGAGGAAAATGTCCTACCTGAAAAACCAAGCAACACCAGGTAATACGGCAGTCCACGGTTTAGTCGAGTCATAATTTAGACGATTTCTTCCGTAGTTTTCAGTCGTTAGATTTATAAAATATTAGGTTCGCCTAGTTGTAGGCTACTACTTAAGTAGCCAAGCGTATCTTTATATTAGACTACAATTGAACAATTCTTCTTAACAATTCACAAATCATCAATTCCAGTAGCATGTCCACAGCCCTGACAGACTGTAAATGACAACTCAGCCAACGTGTCACCAATCTGATTGTGGACCGTCTTCATGTAAATTAAAGTTTCGGTCGTCTCAAAACTTCCATGTTTGGCAGAGCTATTTGCATTTCTCAGTCGATGTTGAGTGGCCGAAATGAACAGAAGATATGTAGGGAGTCACAAGGCTACAGCAGCGAGCGACAGCCTTTGGTCGAGCCAGCAAATTTGGAGCGTGTTTAGGCAGCCTGAGGGCGGGGCGGGAATGAAACTCAGTAGCCTACCAATTATTGGGCCATAGAAACGCACACTTTTCTGTCCCGACACTTTGCAGATCTGTCACACTTTGAAAAACACCTATTTGTTGCATTTTTTTGTATTTATAAGTAAAACAGTATGTTAATTGTACAACCACATGTGTTTGAACCATCAAAGTGAGAGTATTTATCTCTAAATTGATTTTATAGGATTCCAATCCAGGCACCACAAAAGTGCCCGTCCCAACCCCCCGCAAGATTGAGGGGCAAATTCTGAGGCAACATTCTGAAAACATGTATTCTAAAAACATGTTTTTGAAATAGTTAGATAGTTAGATAGATAGTTAGATAGGAATGAAACGCCCCAACACCTGCTGCCCTGATTAGCCTACCTGTGATAAACCATATCTACACTCCCCTCCAAATTTCAGAACGGCCCACCCATTTTGAAAGCCCTTTTCAGAAGGGTGAAGTGGGTGGAGTTATGGGGTGAAGTTACACTTTAAGGTGTCCCTTATGTGTATTCTTGCAGCAAAATACTTAAGTAATAATGTGGTCTAAGTTTAAATGTAAAGAAATTACCTTTTTTGGGACATTTTACTATGCCAAAAGTGTGTGTTTCTGTAGAATGACCCTATTATGGCTGAATGCGACTAGGACTAGGACTAGGACTAGGCTAGTAGGACATGCCATGGGCAACAGGCGGACCGCGGGCCAAAGCTGACCCGCCAGCGATATTTGGCCCGCCATGATTATTCTTGCAATCCGATTTCTTTTTAAATCTTTTTTATTTTACAATATCGATTTACAAATAGCCTATCCACCAATCAGACCGGGGTGCAAATACAAATATGAGAAAGAACACCACTATGATCCGGTGATCCTTGATCCTCTGCCCGCGCATGTTGCGCTTCCGTGCCCATGTTTGGAGAAGATAGGCCAATTGTAAAGTGCTGCCTAATGTTGTAGTGCCGTGATCCTTCTTCCGTTCCTTTCAAACAGCTACAGCGTCATTGCAGATCGGACACACGGGCTTTGCATTTGTGAAACTGGGTAAGACGAACGCAGTTTTCTTTCGATTCCTTTTTATAGGTTTTACTTTCTTCAAAACATTTTCTTCCAGCGAATTTATAGGCTAGCCTACCTGCAGAGATCCTTCATTACTAAAAAAGATCCGCTTAACCCTGCCTGCTGTCGCTCCACTGCACGCTAATATTTGTCATGTAGGCCTACAGGCAAACAATAGCCTACACATTGTAAGATAATGTCAGGAGAATAAAATAAGAATCTTAAGAATAAAAATAAGAGACTATCCAAAGTAGGCCACTATAGCCTAATTAAAATAAGCCAGGCTCCGTGTTACAGTCCATCACTGTCAAAATTATTGTAACCTGGGCTATATTAAGCTAGGCCTACTATTCACCATATTGATCAGGGAGATCCGCAGGCTCCACAGGAGCGGTGTTTAAATATTAGCGGATCCTCTGGGCCGTGGCAAGTTAAGTTACTAGCTGACCGTTGTTATTATTATTTGGTGGTGCCATATTGCATCATGGCCATCTACAGGGGTGCCTGCAGGAATTAATGCTATAGTACGCACACCCATCAACCCATTGATCAAAATAGGGTCACCTGCCAGAAAAAGGTTGGGAACTCCTGTACTAAAGATTCTAAATAGTAAAATAGGAATATGGATTCGTCTCATAAGGGATGAGCAACTCTATCCTTAAGTAAAGCAGTCATACAACAGATATTATGAAATACTTTATATAAATTAAATACATCCTTCAGTTATGCAGATTAGCTTTCCATCTTCGTAAAAAAAACCAGACTCCATATGCCTACAGTGTGATATCACAGCTCTCATCCAGTGTACAACAGGCCCCAGCATCAAGGCAGATATATGCTAATGCAAGCAGTCAATTTCATTTCGGCAAAGCCAAAGACATCCTTCATATAGGCACATATAGACTCCATTTGCAAATACCATAGGCAGTCCTACAAAAATCTTAGTATGGGTATTCGCAAATAACATTTTAATTTTAAGGATTCATAATCAAGAAATGACCTGCACACCTTGATAGGGTTTTTTGCAGGTGCAGCTTTTTAAGGGTTGAATACTTTAAGAGGCAGGAAAAAGCGCAACACTGCGGCTTTAGAATCACCACTTTATTTAACTATAATGTGCTGACGTGCCTCTTAAAAGATTCATAATCCTCACTCAGCGGTGGACATTGTGCTACAGTACGTCTCCATAAAACAAACCCAGCTGTATTTAAGTCAGGGGCTTTGCATACTCTCTCATGCCTCCTTCTTTGCATCTTGTTTAGATCCCCAAACAGAAATGACACAAGGTGTGGCTCTCAAACTCTCTCCTAGATCCTCGAGGCTCGTTCCCACTGATCTATAACTAACACTGGATACAGTAGACTATCCCATTGTTGCCGCCCCATCATTCTTTATCTAGATCAGTGAAGACGAGGATCGAGGAAGGAAGGGAGGGTGTATTAAAGACCAAATGAGAGGCACCCAAGGTCTACTTCATATCACAGAGCTATGAAGAGTTCAGATGCAAAACCCTCTAAAACCGTCTGACCACTTTTGTTTAAGATCAGCATTTTTTCCCCATTAGGTTCCTTCAGGATATCCGATACTTCAGACCAGGAAGAGAGTGGTATTTAGCAGGTTTTGAAGCTAAATCATTTGATCAACGTAGAGGATGCGTAGAGAGCATTCACACCACCGCTATCTCATTTTTGACGGATGTGGCGTTTAGAGGGTTTTGCATCTGAACTCTTCATGTTTACATTCAGAAACGTAGATACTGACATACTGACATACAATAAGTTCATTCATATGGCCCAATACATGCATGAGATGACAAAACAGCATGATTTCATACACAGGGCCAGGCATGTCTCCAGTGACATTCATAGAAAGAGAAATCTACAAAAGCACCATTAAAAACAAACAAACAAACAAACAAACAAACAAAAAACAAAACAGTGCCACACACCCAGTCCAGCATGTTGATGACGATAACGTAGTAGTGACAACCTCAGATCACAGCACCTCCTGCATACAGAGTATACAGCGGACCGGACACCCAAGCTACATAGCCGACGCAGGGGAAAGAACATGCCGGAATGCACAATATTCTCTTGGTAAGCTACGCTTAGCAGGTAAGCTTAGGTTACAGCTTGGGCTGTACTGGGTAACGGTGTAAAATAATGATTCACTACAAGTGGTCCTTTGGCTTCCTGGGGCAAAAAAAAAAAAAAAAGATATCACAAAGGAGGGAAAGAAATCATGACATTGTTATTTTCTAACAATGTCATTCTCTATTGTGCTGCCAGGCTAATCAGATCTGCCAAGCTTCGAGCAGATTTGGATGAAGACTTTGAAGTGTGTGTTCCTGTGAACCTGGCTCAGGACCCATAACCCTCTCTGTTCCTGTACGTGTCTCATGGGCTGGTCCAGATCCTCAAATCTACCTTGAGCCTGCTTTAAGTCAGGCTTGTCCTCAGAGTGTGCACCAAAGTCACGGAGTCACACCCATGACGTAGATGTTCTGTTGGGAGAGCTTTTTCATGGGGAGGCTGCTGTCTAGGCCGTTCTGCGCTACGTCGCCCTTTTGCATGTTGGGCTTGGCGTCCTTCAGGCTGTAGTGGCCCATCTTGGTGTTTGTGTAGTAGATGGAGTAGATGAAAACAAAGATCACAGAGATGATCACCACCACGACAGCCACGAAGCCTGCAATCAGGGGCAAGTAGTCCTCTGTTGCAAGAGAAACAAAAACAAAAGCTGTCAATCAATATCCATGGAAACGGCATCCATGATGATGTTATCATCCAATAGTAAGAACAATTCATTCCAGTTTAGAAAAGCTTTGCACGAAAGCGGAATTTGCCTCCTCTAAAGGGGGCAAAGCCAGTGCTGTGCAGTGCAGTGCTGTTCAGCCCACCAAATGCCGGGGGAGATTTTAGGGACTCTCGGATATCCTTTTAGTCTCAAAGATCCTTAGACACACATCTCCTTAAGTGCATTAAAAGCCATGTTAAGCAGCTTCAACTCATATTAGAGTATGCTGAGTACTAAACACTGTCAATCAGAAAAATAAGCTGCGTCACTTTGGTCCTCACTAACAACTGTTTTGGAGAACATTATTGGAAGACTGTTAATGGTGAAAACAGCTCCAAATGTGCAGGGTGTGTCAAAACAGAGTCCATTGGCTCAGAGAATAGTCTTCAACCTCAGATAAAATGTTAATCATGACAACGTTGAAAAAAGGGATCTGAAAAAGTACCTTCTAACTGGCACTCCCATAACATTATCTACCCTGAAACAATGGCAATGAGTGGGCGTACTGCTACTCTGGTGATTACAAAAAAGTACCAGATCAGAGTTTTGTGGACCATTTTTCTTGAACAAGGACAAGGACACATAGAGGAATGGAGCATGCAATGGCTACATGCCGAAAGCATGCTATAGGCAAGAGCACAAGCTACAGACTAATGTGCCAAATAATAACGAAAGAGAAAGCATTAGTGACACACTTAAGCAGCCATTGCATCTGAAGCAGCATTTAACCAATGTTGGAGATTTTACTGTACCTTTGGGCACCAACTTGATGGTTTTCGAAGCAAAGCCATACTTGTTGCTTGCATTGCAAATGATCACCCCCTCCATTTTGATGCTGATGGTGAGCTTGTGTCCTTTGGTGGAATTGTTATTGTAGATCCAAGTGATATCTGGCTTGGGGTTCCCATCTGCTTCACAAACCAATACCTCCTGGTAGTCGTTGAACACAGGCACAGCACTGACATTTGGCTGCATGATACTTGGTGCATCTAAAGGGTGTAGGAAGAGACATGGTAAATGGTAGAAGAAAGTCAACGCTACGTCAATTGCAGCAAAGTGCTAACAACGCCAATATCATTCCGAATCAGCTAATGCTTCGTGATTAAGTTTAATCATAACATAATATCTGAGTGATAATTGCAGTGCTTGAAGTGGGGAAAAAATAAGTGCAGGAACTCTGATTTTCCGACATTTGTGCGGTGAAAAAAAATCTTTAGGATGTGTTGGTTCAGTCTTTAGGATGTGTTGGTTCAAAACTATTATAATTTAATCATTTTTTCAAGCAATAACCTATAGGCCTAGGCTACTTTTTTCTAATTCACAAATGGAACACTGAAAAACCATTAAAACAACATGTGGCCCCGGCAGTGGCGCAACTGGCTGGGGCACCTGCACCGTACGCCGGCGACCCGGGTTCGATTCCCGCCCCGTGGTCCTTTCCGGATCCCACCCCGACTCTCTCTCCCACTCACTTCCTGTCATTCTCTCTACTGTCCTGTCCATTAAAGGCATAAAAAGCCCAAAAAAAATCTAAAAAAAAAAAAAAAAAAACAACATGAACCAGACCAGTGTGATAGCCTACTTGTAGGCCTAACAATAGACTGGGCTGAAGGCCCTAGAACCTTAAAGCAACATCAAAGTGTTTTTTGTACCTTAATATGTTTCCAAAATTATTTCAGCAGTTCATCAACTCATAACAGGGTGAACAGCACTTCTGCATTCACTTCGCGGCCCTCTATCGGCCATAACCGCACTATAACTGTAGCGTACCTGTGGTTTGGTGAAATGAGATCTCAGAAACCACAAATTTGTCTTGATGTCGCAATACATCATACTGTCATAAAATCATGCAACATGCTCTACCTTGTCGGTGGACATCGTTATTTGGTGGATAAACAAATAGCGTGCGTGGCGTGCAAAAGAGGAAAAGTGCTTTAGTGTTGAACCTTTGGGCTAAAGGCCCAGACGAGGAAAACTGTGAAATAGGCTGTAGCCTACTTGTTACATTGATTTAATTAACAGTAGTATTAACAACTGGCCAAGAACAGAGATTCAAGGTCAAAAGTCAGAACAAGAGAGTAAGTGTGACTGTAAGTGTTATTTCTATTGCTATTTTGGGTCCTGAAATGGCATATCAAGCATCTGTCATGGCTATATGACAAATGACAAAATGCAGAAATTTGATGAATCAGTAGGATCTCTGTTTATTTTGATATGTAGTTTGCCATAGGGCAGGTGCGAAAACGTGAGATATTTCACAGAGAAGAATGGGTATGACGCAGAACTGAATGTGACATTCATATTTGTATGTAACTGCAATTTTCAACGCTAATTATCTCGTGAGCCGTTCATCATAGAAACGAGCGGATAGCGCCATTGGAAAGGTCAGGTTCTGCAGTTTCATTTGATATGCCTGTTATTTCTGTGCGAAACATTGCGCAGCAATATGACCGAGAAGAAAGGGTGCGGCCCCGGCCGCATGGTGCGACCCATTGATAGGGCACTGTCGTGGCTCGTGGGTAACGTAGTCTTTCATCGGTCTTGTGATATTATCTATTATCTCGGGCCACTGTCGCTGCATCGGATCGGATCAGCCTAAGTACCGGAACGCAGAAAAAAGTGGCGGAACCCAAAAGACGAAAATACAGAAGTTCCGGCCCACTTCAAGCACAAACCAGAGAGTCATGCAGAGAGTCAGAGACCATTGTACAATCATAGTGTTTCCCAACCTTTTTTCCTTGCCTGTGTCTAAGAC
The DNA here is from genome assembly GCF_963854185.1 of Sardina pilchardus. Classification (NCBI taxonomy): domain Eukaryota; kingdom Metazoa; phylum Chordata; class Actinopteri; order Clupeiformes; family Clupeidae; genus Sardina; species Sardina pilchardus. The sequence continues at coordinate 31,037,509 of NC_084996.1, forward strand.
AAGCCAGGGCCCCCAACCCAAATTCTTACCCGCATACACACACAAGACATTGTTTTATTCAACAATCGAGGTCCAGGGATGAATTGCCAATGCCTAGGCTAGCCCAACCTGAAGGTTGGTTACGCAAGTTATAAGGTAATAAATAGCTTAATGAATTTAGATGTGGATCAAAAATTTGTTTTAATTTGGATTATACAGAGTTTTGATGATCCAACTGGGTGTGTTATTGGGATTTTATACATTTAATGTGCGCAAATATAATTTTGGTAACCGCACAACCTCAGCCCAGGCGTCACTGTGCGGACTCCCTGCAATCCCTGACGGCCCCTAGTGGGGTTCCTGGACCCCAGGTTGGGAACCACTGATAGATTATATTAAAAATATCTCTTGGGTGTTGTACAACAATGTTTTGTAAAAATCTGATAAAATGACTCTTTGATCTTTGACTGCAACAATATCTATGTATACTGTATTTATGATCAAGTATAAATGTGGTAAATTACTATGTAACAATATATACTGATGGATATTTCCTCTCAACCTCATTGGCTCTTGGCATTTGGGGTGTATTCCAAGTAGGTGGTTAAGTGACAGACCTGAGTAAGTTAACCTAGAGGAAATGGTCATCCTCCTAGAAGAGCCCTTTGGCTTTGTTTAGTTTGGAGATTGAAGCCCACCGGACTGTTCTTTTATGATCAGGTTGACGACTTCCACTTGGAGTCACGGCCAGAGTTGCTTCAGTGCCACACAAAATGCAAAGGTGCACTCAGTGGTTCTACTCCAATACACTTTTTTTGTCAAACTCAGCAAGTAACTCCTCACAGCAAGCAGCTGGCTCTATAAATGGGTAACAGAAGTGGCTTGGACCGAGCCAAACACAACTAGCCAATCAACATGTTGCTTCATGAGATACAGTATACTGTAGGTGTTATTTGATTGGCTGTTGAGCCCAGATCTTAAAAACCTTTCACTATAGCCTAGAATCATGAACTGTACCTTTAATTAGATTCCCTCATCAGAACATACAGTAACTTACAGTGCACATTGACGGTGAAGGCTGATGATTTCACTTCCTGGGGTTTGAGTGGTCCCAGCCTCAGCGTGGCCTTACACCAGTACTGCACCCCGTTTTCGGATTTGTTGGCATTGATGAGGATCGTAGAGGAAACATTTTGGGGTCGCTTGTTGGTGTTTTCCGAGAACTGTTCTTCATGAACCATAGATGAACGATTTTTTTCGTTTGTCTGCATTTCCTTGTACCAGTTCACAACAAGGTTCTTGACTGGTGCAATGTTTAGAATCTCACACACAAGTGTATAATCGTTGCCATCAACGACTGGTTGAGAGTGGTTCTGATAACGGATGGATAACACTTCTGGAGATTCTGTGAAATAAAAACACCTTAGCTAGCAATCATTAACTTTCTGCACCACAACAAGCTGCAGTGTAATACTCAACACAGGAAAGGCACATACTGTTGAGAGATATACCCCTATTCTCTGCACAAGTAGACTTTATCCAGTTGGACTTGTCGAAGGGGTACATTGAAAAACAAGCATATAATGGACTTATATTGCACACTGTAAACAGCATGAACTAAAAAGCAATATGTGTTTTAATGTGTGGTTGCATACTCCTTCTGGATAAGAAACCACACAATAAATTAAGAATTGCTTTTCAGGCACAAGATCACAAAAGTATGCAACTATCACATAGTCATAGTCTGTTGGCTATTATGTAGATGGCTTGGCAGTTTTGGCTAAAACTTCCTAACTGTATTCAATGTTCACTACAAACTGCATTACTCCAGACTATACTTGGATTTGTACAGACTAAAATGTAAAAAAAGACAGTATATATTGTTTTAATATATACGTATATATATACTCTGTCTATGATGGAAGGAAACAATTAATTGAATAACTGGCCGAACCAATGATAACTTACTAAAAAGAGTAATATTGAAGTTCCGTTGGCAGTTCTTGTGCTCAAAAGTTGCTTTGCACCCTGGCTTCACATCCCAGTCTGTTAGGGCTCTCTCTGTCCAAGTGTCTCCTGTGGTGCTGTGTTTGTTTGAGAGTAACCACTCAAGCGTTGCTTGTTCTTTGGTGGACACTTCGCATTTGACTGACACGTTCTTGCTATATTCCACCACTGTTTCATTCATTAGTTTGCCATCAATGGAAAACTCTATTGGGCATGTAGCCTGTACACCTACATGAGTGAAAAAAAGGGAAATTGTTAGTGCAATTTAACAATCAATTGAAGTATAATTTGTGATCTGAATTGTTCTGAATGACCAGCCTGACACTAATGGAATACAACAGGATACAATGAATGACTGAGCTGGCAGGCGGGCTATGTCAACTTCCTCTCATTCTTTCTCGGAAAACTGTGTGCCAGATAGAACTGAACACTCGATAAACTGACCATTAGACATGGTGACATACAGTCGTTGACAGACGCGTCTGAGGGCAACACCTCTAGTTTTCTGGGAAGGCAAAGGCTAACTATAAAGAAGTAGCCATTTATACCCAGACAAAAAGTTTGCTGTTCTTGGTGGAAGGGCGTTTTCAGATGACCAACACAGTGTGACTATCACTCAGTGGCACTAAAATAGAGATCAGCTAACCCAATGACCGGAGCGGGTAATGGTGTGTGAGCCACATCTGTAGAATACCAAGTCCGTTCCAGAGCAATAACATTTAGGGGGTTCAATAACAGCTACATTAACGTGAGCGTGTATTCGTTCAGCTCTGATAAGGGCAACTGATTTCGAGTAAGAAGGACGCGACAATTTAACAGTTTTTGTTCGGTAAAGCATCATTACGCAAGCTATCAGCAGCAGAAGACTATTCCATTCGTACTTCACACCAGCTTTGTTTTGTGCCCAGTTTAAACGTAGGCTTCCAGTAACACACATCAGCAGGAAGTTGTCTAAACTAAAATCCCCCCATTTAAACGAAACGTGGACAAGAGAGAAACTGAAACGCGCCCAACACTTACTCGCTCCGTAGAGATTCCAAACAACGAAAGTGACCCATTCTATCCATGAGAGCTTCATTTTGATTCACGACAACTGGTAGGTTTTCATCTGGCGGCCGTCGACTGATTTCTGTGGCTTTTCCCTAAGTTCATTGTGGGGGAAAGAGGCGCGTTTCCCTTGGTTCAGGAAAAGCACTGCCCAATCTCTCTTCCTTTCCTTTGGCTCCCGGTGAAATGTAGCCCTAATGCCCATCAGACCTCCCCCACGCTCTAAAATACTCTACATTACCCATAACAAAACATTCATTCTCTGGCCAGTAACTTGCCCGGTCAACGGTAAACTAACATAACCTAAATGAAACTTAACGCTATGTCCAAGTAACGGTTTTACTACGTTTAGCATTAAGCCAACGGTGAAAGGTTGAAAAGGTTCAAAATCAGGACACAAACTCAAAGAAATGCCAGCCTATAGGCTACAAGGCCACTAAACTCACCTTACATTCTGACAATGCCATTCTCTCCCATACCTTTCACAGTGACTCTGACCGATTTGCTCTCCTCTCCAAGACTGTTGAAGGCAAAACATGTATATGTTCCAATGTTTTCTCCAGTGGCTCCATGTATGTGCAGAAGGGACACCCCATCCTCATTCTTCACCCTCACATTTTTGACCCGGCGGTAGTTCCACCTGTACTCTGGCCGAGGGTCTCCATGAGAAGCACATTTCAACACCACATCAGACCCCACCACCTCTACCTCAGTGTCCTCAAGTTCAGCAATGCCTGAGGGAGGATCTGAGGATGTAAGATCAAGATGCACATACTGTTATACTATAGCCCTAAACAAGCTAAACCAGCATTTTATATGATAAATTAGGGTCATCAAAAAGATATGGACGCAAAGCATGAATAAGATGAAGTGAAGATCTATTGCACAAGAGTCTAACCCACCTGACACCATTAACTTGGCAAAATGGTAACGCTAAAATATAATTTGCCGCATTTTTAGTTCCATGTCACATTGCCAGTCTCGTTGGATCAGATGTTACTTTAATTTATGTATAACTATTTTGATTTGTGTTGAATCTATAATCTTCCTTCAAAAAAGAAAAACACTAAAGCCTGTTCTTCACACCCCACCTGTCATGTCTCTATAAGTGGGGCCCGTCCCACTCTTTGAGAACCACTGCTCTACACTATTCCATGTAACTAAACCACCACCACCACCACCACCACCCAAATAAATAAATACCGGTAAATAAATAAAAATGTGTACTCACAGAGGACTTTGATCTCAAGCAAGTGAGAGGCATTTCCATGTATGCTGTTTGCCAAGATTAAATACTGGCCCCCATATCCCCTGTTGAGTTCATCTGGCAAAACCACTTCCTCACCATCTTTAAGCCATAGCACGTCAGGCACAGGGTAACCTTTCACCTTACATGACAGGTTAAGAGACGTATACTCCTCTACAGTGTAACTGCTCGGACAGTCGAATACTGGGCCATCTACAAACAAAGCATGAGACAGTTGAAGGAGGAAAACCATACCCTCGACAAGTAAATGAAGATGTGGATGCAGAAAATAAATAAATACATTTGTGAACATAAAGAAATTCAATCTTTAGCATGCTTTTCACATACATTACACATTACTGAGACCTTGTGTGATAGCTTGACAGTCAGTGGTACACTTACACATCACATTGACAAAAATCAGTTCTCTCCTCTGCGTCAGTCCTGTAGCATCGACAACATAGTGATCACTGTCCTCTCTTGTGAGTGGACGGCTGGGGTCTACAGGTACCAACCCTTGATATAACCATGTAACAGTAGGACGTGGATTTCCTTCAAAGGGACACAATTTGGCTAATGTTTCCCCCTCTGATATGCCAACGCTAGATGGACAGTTGGTTGATACTGGACCATCTGAGGAGACCAAAAACAAAGTGGATGGGTTATTGTAGCCTATCAGAGGTAAGGTGCCATTTGAGAGTACATTAATACTCCGGAGTATCATGAAGTGTACCCATTAACCTACTGTACTTGGTTAATCCAATATTTGGTATATTAAATGTGATTCAAAAAACTAATCTATGACTTTTGATTTATCTGAAATCACAAACGTATTGCAATCACACTCCCTCAGTTTACAATTTTATCCTGCCATGATTTAAGTAACACATGCTTCAGACTCACAGTGCACAGTGATGTTAACATCTTGAGATGTCATTTTTGGAGGTGGCGGTTGGGGTCCCCCTTCTCCCAGATTGAGCTCTGCCACACACCGAAACTGGGCTCCGTCATCACGTCTCGTTGGGGTGATCCGCAAGATGTCTGTCACATTTATTGGGAGGGTCCAGTCGCTGTTGTCAGCTGGGGAACGACTGTCTATAGGTATATCATTCCTGTACCACGTCACAGTGAGGTATCGGATGGGCGCAACGTTGTATATGTCACACAGGAGATGATATGTCGTTCCCTCAACCATCGGTCCAGTATGATTAGAGGATAGTACAGGTGCCTGTTCTATATCCTCTGTAAGGAGTGAAAGTTAGACTATCATTATTAGTTAACAGTTGAAAATATGATTGCAAATGTAGGCTACTTACTCACTCTGTGTGTGTGTGTGTGTGTGTGTGTCTGTCTGTCTGTCTGTCTGTCTGTCTGTGTTGCATGAAGGTCATTATGCCACAAAACCACTATCCGGACATCATTCAGTCTTTAGTGAAATATACACAAGGACAACTATAGCGATATGGTAAATGTGGAAATATGCAAAATATGGAAAATATATAGCAAGGATTTATTATAAGGGTCAATGTCATACTTACTGTACAGAATGATAGGAAGTGCTGTCATACACTGTCCTCCATAGTCATCCAAACGATTGATGAAGCACATAGCTGACACTTCCCAATCTGTTAACGCTTCAACAGTCCAGGTAACCAGCTGGACGTCTTCCTGAATGCCCTTATTCCCAACCACGGACTCCCAGCCCATCCCATCGTGCGGTACTGATGTGCTACAGTTCACCTCCACAGAATCCCCATATTTCACAATAAGTGTCTCAGGATTTACTGTTATCTCGCCTCCAGGACACTCACTTGCATCTAAACACAACACAGAAAAGTATTTGTTGGTGTCGAAATGTCGTTTCAGGTTATCAAGGTTGACCAAGCATATAGGGAGCAATGCTATTCCGCCCTCCAGTGGTTAAGCGTTTGAGTTTTAAACTCTCCAACCCTAACATTTTAACGCAGAACGTTTATTCTCTCTTTGCTTACTGTAGGGGGGTAGGGTTGGTTTCAATCAACTTGGCCACTGCAATTTCTGCTGAATTAGTTTACAAGTCCTTAACACGACTTGCGGAGTTTTATGACGCATAGCGTAAATCTTTCAAAGGAAGTTTAGACATTATTAGATTCTAAATGTTCAACATGTGAGCACAAACCAAACCAAAAAGTAATGTAGTAGTAGTAGTAGTAGTAGTAGTAGTAGTAGTAGTAGTAGTGAAGTGGTAGTGCTGTGGTCAGTTTCAACTATGTTAGAATGAGCTGTTACATGTAGGCAAAAGTTCAGTTAGGCTACTTACCAACAACCCATAAGGGCAGCAAACATAAAAACACCCGAAAATAAATTCCCACAAACATTTACAAGACCTGCCAAAACTCCACTCAAAGAAAAGAGAAATTATGACAAACGAGGCGCACGGTGAAAATGTATGAATAGTCCGTTCACGTAGCCTAGGTAGTCCACTGTTGCTGTGGTCCCTCAGTCTATTTCAGTTCTGTATTGAGTTACATGGCAGGGCTAGATAAAATAGAGAATGGACACGTGCTGATGCACTCCGCCTCCATGAGTAGGAGAAGACCGGTAGCATTCTCTGGAAGAAAGGGCTCTTAGAAATACGCTGACACTTTACCTACGTGAACTGACGTTAAATGATGTTGTAGAAACGGAGTAGCAACCCCTGACTGAAACCAATCAACATCCCAGGTCAGCTAGATGGCAATGGCAGAGTGGCAGGTTCAATACAGCTGGTGTTATGTGAATTTAGTTAAATAAACATTGTTTGGATAATTTGAAACAGGAATTAAATTATGCGACCAAAAACCTTTATAACGTTTATGCATCATCTATTTTCGCTCACTCGCCCACACGCAGGTCAGCAGGTCTACAGTAGCCTAGGCTACTCCCACACGTTGTCTGCGGCTCACGATGCCCTGTTAACAATAAATAAAGAATAAAAAAAACACCTGAGCAGCATGTCACTGAAACAAATTATCGCTATTACCAAGAGAAGGCTTGAAGGAGTGTTTTATTCACGCACTTTCCTAAAAGCAGGTGCCTCTTTTTCAAGGTGAAAAGGCGATGCTCCCTGAGAACTGAAAACGAACTTGGTTTTGCATTTGTTATTTCAGGTGGACACTGGAAATACGTTCTGGATTACTGCAGTGCTTTCACATGCTACGTTAAATTTTAAGAATGCAGACAATGTTGCTATCCCTCCTAAAAGCTACAGCCTCCAGATATAAGAATATTAAAACATGTGAGGCAATCAGATCTGAGTCCAGCAAGACAAGCAAGTGTGTGTGTGTGTGTGTGTGTGTGTGTATGTGTGTGTGTTTATGAGTGACAGAAAGTCCTGTGCAGCTGAAAGTGTGTATTCGATTTGGGTGTTCTGTGTGAAATCTAATCCCTCAACATTCTATTTACAATGCACATATTTGTTGAATTTGCAGTTACAGACATGAAAATAAAAAAAGACCCTCCACACACACACACACACACACACACACACACACACACACACACAGAGAGTCACGCTTTTAATCACACAAGGCTCTTGACTTCAAGAAAACTGTCTGCCAACATCTCTGTAGCTGAATAAACTCTCTGGGTGTAATTGTACAGCAATGTTTTGTAGAAATCCACCAAAAAAATTCAGAAAACTTTGATCTTTATGGACTGATTTATGATCAATTATCAATGATAATCTCAACCCCACTGAGATACAGTAGTTCCCTGAATCAACCCTGTCAGTGTCAAACTCTTGGCATTTGGGGTGTATTCCAAGTACGTGGTGATATGTGTAATTGTCCGCAGGACACTATAACAAACCTGAGGTGCCGAACGTTGCTATGACAATCGAATTGAACGAGGATGGAACATGTTGGAAAGGGGGGGGACACCAGAAAGCAGAACAGAGTAACAGTGAACATATCCTCTCTGTAAGTATATCAGTTGCATGCAACATGTTGATACCACATGATTGTATATTCTGTCTCTATATTGTGTTATACATCGTTTATATATTGTCTATAAAGCTAGAGTGATACCTTCGGCACTACACAAATGGACACTAACTCACATGGCCAAATGAATCTGATTCTGATTCAGATTCTGATTAGAGTGTAACTCGTGTTTTTGTGTGAAATCTAATAGTCTATTTATAAAGCACATATTTGTTGAATTTGCCGGCACAGGCATGATGTTAAAAAAGGATGACCCTCCACCCCCCTTACACACACACACACACACACACACACACACAGTCACACTTTTTATCACACAAAGCGAGGGTCTCACAGCATGATGAAAAGAATGTGATTTAAACTGTTGGATGTTCTCGCTGTGACCTCAAGCTTGCCAGAGAAAGAGAGACATGTCCAACCATTGATTCGTGTATCTGGGCAACATGCTCAAAATCTCCCTTTCACAAAACAAACAGTTTCCAAACTGGTTGTCTTGGTCTCCTAATGGACATTATGCAACCTCTCCAGTTCTAAGGTTTCGTTGTTTAAACATTATCCTAATGAACCAGAAGCCTTTCTCCACCAGTTCTTTATCAACGCTAATAAAAAATGTTTGATGAGAGTCTCAATATTAGATAGTCACACATTAGATGGCCTGCTTACGTTTTGTGCAAAAACCTGTCAACTGTGGAAGGAGGTGGAGTGGGCGAAAAGATGAGTAAGCTGCTGAATCACTGGATATTGGACTGTTGTCAGGAAGAGACGCGTAGAATGTTTCTCATAGCAGCTGGTTCCCACTCCAGGCTCACAATGCCTGCCATTTTGCTCTGCTCTGTTTTTTTTTTTTGTTTTTGTTTTTTTCAACCATTGCTCTCATTTCTAGAATGCAGAAAAAGAGAGGAATGAATTTGAGGAACATGGATTTGCCCCATGGCATAGATTAGCCCAGTGGTTTAGTTCAGTTCCCTGGAGTGACAAAAGTCTAATAGGAAGTGGTAAATGTTAGAGCTTCTGAAGGAGATGATGTGTATCATATGGCTATACGGCACTTTAATTCACTCATTTTTATGGAAGCCACTTGTCTCCAGCTTAGCTTACTTTAGATAAAAAACTTTGAATTGAAATACCAAATATGCTGTCAGTGATTCTTGTGGATAGGCCTACAATGCATTGATCCATTGGCTGGTATGGGGGATAAAACACATGAAGGGATAGAAAGTTGGAATTGATGAGCAATCTGAAAAGAATGACAATATCATGCAACAAATAAATGTATCGCACCAAATAAATAAAAGTCAGTGCTGTTTTGCTAATGAAAATATATCTATTAAGATCGTGAGTGTGAATGTGTGTGTGTGTGTGTGTGTGTGTGTGTTATTTAAGAAAATAAATAAGTACAGTGTATAATGGGAATAGATGGAATACATGGAGATGCAACTGCTTACATGTGTAATAATATAGGCTATGTGTATATGTATTGTATGACCAGGTCCCCTACAGAGTGCTCTGCATGCATTTCTTGGCAGGACAGACAGAGACCAGATGACTTTCACAAGAACAGAGCGAAGCAAATTCCATCGTGTAAGGGTAGAACAAAACAGCCACAGAGAGAGAGAGAGAGAGAGAGAGAGCGGGAGAAAAGAAAGAGAGAGAGACAGAGAGAGAGAGAGCATTTTTGGAACTCTAATCACAACCTGAACATAGACCTCAGTGTGTATTTTTGATATGTGGAGCAAATGACAGGGTGAAGGCCAGACAAAGCACCACACCTGAATCCATTGCATTCTCTGCCAGGTTAGGTTACACTATCTGGGCTCTCCACACAAAAGGGTTTGTTACATTTAGTGTTACAAAATGGCGACACTAGGGGCACAGTGGCGCTAACAATAGCTATGACACGATGGATTCTTCTGTGACACTAATGAAGGAGGAGTTATAGTTGCCAAGATGGGGGCATGAGGAAAGCATGGCCCCAGTATGCATCTTGGTGGATTGAGTGCTTGAGTGTACAATGTGATATGTCTGGAAATAGTGGAGGTCAGTGGTGGTGAGCAAGCGTATGTGGGGTTCAAGACTGAGTGACGGATCTAAAATGACACCAAAATGATGTACTGCTGTGGAGGGTTGACTGAAGATGTCAAAACAGATCAGACAAATCAGTATGATTGACAAGCATGCTCTGGGGCCAATCAGTAGGATTTCTGGTCATCCAGAGTTGATGCAGGTAATGAGTCAAGGAGAGGGAAAGTAGCGGTGGATTTTCAACTAATGTAGATCTGTGTATCGTCAGTGTAACAGTAATGGAGACCATGGTGACAGATGATTTGACCAAGGCAAGGTATGTAGCCTAAATGATAAAGAGGCGGGGTCCAAGAACAGATCTTTGAGGGACACCCTGTGGGATGGGAGCAGTGGGTGATTTGTGTCTGCCTGTGCGGTAAGATGAAAGCATTCTTCTGACTGCAATTTTTTTATATTTGCAGGCATTGGTAGTGTTTGTCTTGAAAACAGCCCAAATTCAATCACAAGATTTGATGTCAGGAAATTCAGTCTGGCCTTGCTCCACGGACAAGCTTCTATGCCCGTACCAATCAAATCATCTGGGCATGCTTTATACAATGATGAATAGATGAGCAAAGTGCCTTATTCATACCTGAGCACACCTCAGTTGGTTTTGTTTACAGCAAAACGCTTGTTGCTAGAGAAGCTAAATGTTTAGATGTCGCTATCACATCTGTTGCTCAAGATATTGACAGCGCAATAGCAAAAAAACTAACAGAAATCTGCCATTAAGGCATTTGTTGAGAAGAGGGATGGTTTTGGCTGTTGTCCCTACAGGATTCGCAGTAGGCTATTTCGTTGCTCTGTTTGGTTAGCTCTATCCAATTGTGTGCAGAGGCATTTTGCCCTCGTTGGTTAAAACACGCCCCATAATCACCATGCTCCCGTTCCAGTTCCAACTTCCACTCTTTCAGTATCTACCTGAAAAAAGATCTAGGTGGCGTTGCCAGTCTAGAAAGCAGCACCTGTGTCTGTAAAGAACAGGAGTGACTCATAACAGGGCTGTTTCAATATTCAACAGAAATCTGGAAGGGGATCATAAAGGTAATACTGCATATGGTATGGCCTATATAATTGACAACTTGTCAATTCTCCTCTCCTCTAAGATTTGATTGAGATACAGGTGGTTAGAAATGCATCTACAAGAGAATTCTGTTAATGAACATGAAGCCCCCATGCATGGACAGACGCCCATAGTGTAGCACTGTAACTCCCTGATAGTAGCTGTTGGTTGCAGCAACCTAACCTAAGTAGAACCAATTCTTTTCAGATTTTTTGTACCAACAGTACTCTTTTAGCCTGACTGCGCCTGTCTACGCACTTCCGCTCAATTTCTTTTCCCTTCAGTACTCCGTCTGGGATACCCTGATCCACTTGCGCTTTTCGCCGTCAAGTGCACCTCCCCTACCCAATCAGCGAACCGAGGGCATTTCCAAGAGCAATTACATTTAAGTTTAATCATTTATCGTTATCATTGTGTCCCCCATGGTTAACATACGTCATTACCAAACGCTACTGATTGAACTCCAATGATTTCAAACTTCAGAAAAGAGTCCACCAACCAGGAAATAAACATGTGCGAATGGATCTAGGACAGACTCTCTGCGAAGAGAGTCTGGTCTCCAGGCTAGTACTCTGTGACCTCGAGAGACAGATATCTGTGTGAAAAAATCCTCCTGTAATAGCCCAGGTGGCAAAATTATATGTCAAATGGGCACCTCTTTGATGTGCTCAGGTGTGACAAACATCAATCTCTACATGTTGGGTCACAGCATACTGTTCAGATGTTGACTCATTTTATCAGAAGGCTCCAGGCTGTGGCTCTAACTGGAAGCTGGGAGTAATTCATTCATCATATCCTTATTGCATCATGTCTTTAGCCTCCTGTGTTTTAATCATTAGGGAAAAGGAGACAACAAATTTACAACCCTTACACTTTCAATATTGATATAAATAAATAAATAAATAAAAAGAATTGTTAGAAGTAAAGGAGTAGCCTTTCCCTTTGACTACATTTAAATGTATCTTTATTGGAGTCATTTATGACATGGTTATTTGTCAGATAATGGAATAGTCCCATAACTAAAGGGACGACTGGATAATGAAAAGTAGGAAAATATGTCTGGCAGGAAGAAAAGCTTTTTATCCTGTTTTGCGACATTGAAGGGCACTGTGGATTGATCATGGATCAAACTCGAAAGCACACAACCCATTTGCTGACTACACTGAGAAATATTTGGTGAATGTCAGGTTACTCATTCCCTGTTCAGGGTTAAACAAAAAAAAAATGGTACAGTTAATCTGTGACAATACTGACCGTTGATGATACAGAGTAAACATTTACAGGGTTCCAGAGTGGAAATATACAGTATACCTTTTTGCCAGTATAAAAATAAAAAGGACCAAAGTTAACAACTGACACTCCTGGAGGCAGTGTTCCTTGGTCCTGTCTCGACTATGCCTGTTATGTGACCTCTCCAGAGTATTGGCTTCTTATGTTTACTTGTATTCATTCATCAGATATGTAAGCTTAGGCGTTGGAGTCATGACTGTTAACTTACCAGAGCTACTCTCTTTGATGCTGACGCATCTGGCATAGAAAACCAGTCTGGTGCAATCATACCAAAGCTAATGAGATAAAGTTCATAGGAAAAGAAAAAAAGACCAAATCCCCTAAATGCTGACATGAGTTCCTCTGAACCTGGACTCACTGACAAAACACATTACTCATCAAATGCACCTGTCTATGTTGAATTAAAAATCCTGTTGCATTTCTGGAAACATTGTTCAAGTGCCAATATATCAGAATAAATCAAGACCATATAGCCAAGAATCCTAGTCCTAGAAAACTACCTTGATTTTACCATCTACAATGTGGATTTACCCCCCAGATTTTAGTCTGTTTTTACCACTCAGAAAGCCTCTGTTATCCATCAACCAACCCCCCATACATTCCTCTCTACTCCCGAATTCCTCCACTTTGCCCTGCATCATTCATCCCCCTGCACCTGACCTAGATGGGTGAACAGGTCACAGTGCATCTGTAACTCTGTCATTTGTAGGTGAGACCTATCTTTTACTGTCTATGGGTGAGACCAGTGGTGTAGTCTAGTTAGCTGTAGTGGACATACTGTGATGTAGAAGTTAACTGTAGTGGGTATACTGTATCAACCCCAAATGTTAATATGTATTCTTGCCTATTCTAAGTGGGTATACTGAGATGATGATGCTTTTTAAGTGGGTATACTGCGTAGTCATGCAGACTACACCACTGGGTGAGACACTCACCAGTAGCCTAGAAATCTAGACGCACCCTAACGGCAGCACATTTTTAATCCAGCAACTCGCCGTTGGCTTGCGAGCTGGAAAAATTAAACTTCTATCAGGCCAATCACATCGTCTATATAGAGTCGGTGGGCAGGCAACATGCAACCATAAGTCAAGCTCCCAGACCCTACACCTTGATGTGGGTCTGGCCCGTCAGGCTAACTCACCAGAGGAGAGTGAGAGAGAGAGAGATACCGCACTGTACGCACACTCCGATGCATCTGAAGAAGGCCATAGGCCGAAACATTACTGCTTTATTAAAGATTTACTTATAACTCGGAGTGTGCCGCATCTCTCTCTCGCTCTCCATAAGTTTTAAACATAGTTGCCTGTACCTCAACTTTGGCGTGCGTTTGCACCTCTCCTTCCTTACTCACCACCTCTCCTTCCTCACTCACTCACAGAGGAGTTTGGCACTGCAGCTCCTCTACACTTTAGTGTAACTACAGTGGGCAAAATGAAATTAGCCATCTCTCACTTTGGCCTATAGGACGCTGACTGGATCTGCTCCTTGCTATCATTTAATTCAATAATCAGGATGTACTACCCCAACCGCCCACTATACCGTATATGGTCTTCTGATGCACGTCTGTTGTGTTGACCAGCTATAAATGCAACAGTAGGTCAAATTCAAGACTCTTTTACTCAGTGGTTCCTTGTTGGTGGAATGAGGAGCTTTTTTTTAACACATCTCTGTGTCCAGATAGGGACAGGACATTTGTTTTAAGAGTGTGGCCTCTTCCCCAGTCAGGAACGTTTTCCCAGTTTAATTAAGTTGATAGTTGAAGTTAATTTCAGTTGATTGAGCTCAGAGACAGGATGTATACTGATATTTCTCTTTTCATATTGGCACAGGAAGCTCATAACAACGAGTGTTGAAATGGACATGGATACTCACCCAGCCTTGGCCCTAATAACGCTGACTAATTGGAACTCTGAACTGTTGTTTCAAAGTTGATCACAGACAGACTGTCGCCTTTTGAGAAGAAATCACATCTGTTTTATTCAGGAAAGGAAGTACAAGTGATGAAGGGGGTGGGGTTGAGTGCATGTGTGCTTCCACGCAGAGGAGCCCATTGTAGGATCATCATGTCCCACTTGGAGAACCTCTTGCAATAAAAATTGGAGTTGCTATTTTGGTACTGCTCTTAATGGCGTTCTCTTCTGTTTGAGGAAGCTTGTGGAGAAACCGAAATAAGAATCATTTCCAGAGAATGTCAGTTAGTCAAGTGCCCTTTCCTTGGCCTGTACTGCCCTATCACCGTGTAAACAAGACTGCACATGCCTGATCACATTTTCCATTCACTCAACTTCATCAACCAAAGATGATTCAGCTCCATATCTCCATCGCACTGGAAGTTCTGTACTTCACACCATTGTCTCACTCCATCATGAATTCTAGATTACACAAATGCCTCATATCTCACAATCAGCACCTCCCAACAGCATGGAAGCCTATCTTCTAAGCCTTTATATCCTGAGATAATTACTCCTGCCTTCCGAAGACAAGACCAGCCAGGGCCTCTTGTAAGACTAACACCAAGGCCTGTCTCAGATGTCCATTAACACGACTTCATGGCATTTATGCAGAGTTTTATCACTGGCGATCTGGAGAGACATTCCCTGGCTGCCTTGACTCAGTCCTGTGGAGCGTTCCACTGCCCCCTCAGCGCTCTCCTGTTTCGCATTTCACATTGAAGGGGGAGGGTCGGCGTGATAGCTGTGGACGGACTTGAGGGACACACACACTCACACACACACACACACACACACGCGCGTGCATGCACAAAGAAAGAAAGAGAAATGGGACTCCCGGATAAATCACATGGTTTCTCGGAACAGGGCCTCTCCGTTTCACTCGCACTGAGTCATGGGAGACTTCATCCAAAAAGAGGGAAGGTCTGGGATCCTCTGGAGACCAAACCTCCTTACACTGCACCCCCCCCCCCCCACCCCCCACCCCCAATATTAGAACAACGAGTCCTAAACCCCCGCTAGCTTCCAACCCCCCTCCCTCCTCCCCCAACCATTCTCCACCTCCGCATCCCCTGCTATGCTGAAGACAATTGTGCTGGATTAGCAAGCCCGCTTATGGTGAGGTACCTCCTCCCTATTGCTCAACAAACACACGACCCTTACATATGTTTGCCATTACAGATGTGTTCCAGATGAGATACAACTCCCACCCAGTTTAACCATACATACACTTCAGTGCTATATGAGAGGGAGAGAAATTTAGGGTGTGGGGAACAAACAATACTTCATGTCATGGTTGTTCATGCATCACTGATTTTTTTTTAAAATGTATTCTTACACAGTGCATTTGTTCAGCCTGAAGATATTAGTACACATTGTGAATACCTTCTTAGAAGTAGGTAATAGGGGACTGGGCCTAAGTTGGTGGTTCCTTGCTTAGCACTTTGCTTAGCAACAGGAACATAACAAAATAAAGCAAAGGGCTACAATGACATACACACCTTCAAGATTAGTATTTATTCAATAAACTTAAATCATCTTCGCCTTCATGTGCTTTCCTTTTTCTGTATTATGTGTGATGATAGTTAACCAGCTATCTCTCAGTCAATTGTTAATACATTGCAACTTTGCAGCATTTGAAGTGAGTGAATGCCATGATGCAACACTCTGTTATTCTTCATCTCTAATTCATTGTAAGAGCATCGGGTCAAAATGAAGTAGTGATCTAACAGTGTTGATTGCAATTGTTAAAATAATCTATCATTAATGCTTACCTATACTGTGTGACAAAACCTTGTGATTGTGCAGACTTTTCAAGGACATGATCACTCATCAGTTCTTCCATTAAAATGTGCTGTTCCATTACTATTCCAACTATTCCATTAAAAGCGTGTTTACTTTTTTTCTTTGTTGACTTCCTTTGACAACATTTAATAAATATTGCATGCAGGCTCAATAAAAGGGGTAGAGTGCACAATGTCATCAATATATCAGCCCACTCTTTGTTTGTGGTGTCAACATCTAGATATGTTATTTATCCAAGGCTCTGGGGGTGGGCGGAGGGAGGGCGAGACTGTTTTACAGGGCTGCAGGGAGACCAGAGCCCTGTGTGCGTAATGCAGAGAGGAGCCGTAAAACGGGACACATGTTTTCTCTGCGGTGTTGTGGAGGAGATCTCACGGCATCCGAAACCTCCACGTAGAGAACGCGTCCACCCAGGCCCACAGCAGTCCAGCGCTCAGGCTGCTGCCCATATGCCGTCAGCAGCGGATGAGCCGAGGCTTGGACAGAGTCCACCATAAATACTCGTGACAAGGCCGCACTCTTTTTTTTTCTTTTTTTTTAAAAAAAGGGTTCTTGGGGTGCTATGTAGAACCATGCAGGCTTCAAAGAACTCTTTGAGGTTCCTTTGATGAACTCATCAAAATGGTTTAAAGAACCATTTATGGGTGCCATATATGAGGCTTGCAATAGAAGCATTTTTGGTTCTATATAATATAGCACCTTTTTTTTTCTAAGAGTGCACCACATGCAGCCTGCTTGTGATGCTGATACAGTTATTGGAAGCTCTCCAGTGTGAGGATTTGTACTTTTTCTGTGATACTGACACAGTATCTCTACTAGATAATGTACAATTTACAAGTAGCCTATAACAAACAAGTATAAGTATGCAAGTAAGTTTGCAATTAACACTGTATTACCTCTGCCAAGGAGGTTATGTTTTCATTGGGGATGTTTGTTTGTCTGTCTGTCTGTCTGTCTGTCTGTCTGTCTGTCTGTTTGTTTGTTAGCAAGATAACTCAAAAAGTAATGGATGGATTTCAGGGAAGGTCAGAAATGACCCAAGGAAGAAATGATTACATTTTGGGAGTGATCCGTATCACCGTCAGGATTCCAGAGGCGTTTATGTTTTTCGCTTAGCAGTGTAATGGCATGGTATGGCCACCTAGTGGCGATCTGAATAGTTTAGGTTCAAATATATGACAACTTAGGAAGAACAATACAGGCGGAGGTCTGCGCTCTCTGAGTGCTTTTCCAGTATTAAGACATTCTTTTGCTTATTCTTCTTTCAATTTCCACTGTAAGAAAAAATTGGTGACTTACGGTAAAATACTGGCAGCTGTGGCAGAACTTCACCGTCAAAAATACCTTGACAATGCATAAGACATCATAGGATACCACTACAATATAGTCTACATTCTACAGAGAGACTTCTGCTATAGATCTCCATCTAGTGGTGATAATTTGATTTGATGTCTGCAGAAGTTTGAGCACGTACAGGCTGATATTTCCAATGAAACAGATGGTTGTCATCACTTCCTGTCTGTCCCTCTTCATGAAAAACGACCTCTCACCATCATCGTCATCATCGGCCTTATCTCTCTCTGCGCGCGGAGCGGCGGCCTCCACCTCTGGAGCTGCTTTGCTCTGGAGATCAGGAGGATGGGCATGTAGGAGGCTCAAGAGGAAGAATGAAAAACAATGTCTTGAGGGGGAATGAAAAATGGGAGGGTGTCAGAAGTATGCTTGGGATGTTAGTGTTCAGTGTGTGTGTGTGTGTGTGTGTGTGTGTGTGTGTGTGTGTGCATGTGCGTGGGTGTTTGTGAGTCTATGTGCGTGTGTGTGTGTGCGTGTGTGTGTGTGTGTGTGTGTGTGTGTGTGTGTGTGTGTGTGTGTGTGTGTGTGTGTGAGCGTGTGTGTGTGCTTGTGTGTTCTCTCTCCTCTGTATGAGACACTCTCACTCCCCTCATCTGTCAGCAGCACATTTAATTGTATTCCTCCATTTTCCGATCTTGACAGGACGACGTGTGCTCTCACTCACAAAAATGTGCATCCTCAGGGCTGTGTGAGGGGTTGGCACTGGAGGGAAAGGTGCTATCAGGACCTGGATATACAGAGCAGAGTCAGCAGCAGTCAACAGTCAGCAGACACTGTGTTACATAGGGCTGTGCAATTAATCGAATTAATTAATCGATTGATCGTGATTATGACTTCAAACAATCATGAAAATTACATAATCTAATGATGATTATTTTTGCTACATTCAGTTTCATAACAGTGCTCTCCTTTTGTCTTGAGTTGTGTACGTTGTCTTTTTACATGTTTTTTCTCCTGTTGGATTATGTTTAAAATTCAATTTGAAAATGTAAAAAAAAAAACTATACTTTTGAATATGGATAACAGTTCCAAAATCACTGAGTAATCACGTTTAATAATCGTGATCTCAATATTGAATAAAATGATTGTGATAATGATTTTTTACCATAATCGAGCAGCCCTAGTGTAACATCAGTGGTGAAGGTATGAAAACATTTAAATAGTTGTTGCATTCCAATTCCAACTGTGAGAGTAATGCTGTCCCCAAAGTACTAAAATGAGCATTTTCCATGATGTGTACATGTATTTCAGGGATGTTAATAGAGTGTGATCAAAAGTTATTTTGTCAACAATTGCTCTATTTTCAAAAGAGGAATGTTGACACTGCCCTCACAAATTCATTCCAGCAATTCCAAACGTCAATGTCAATTTTCAACCACTAGATGGCAGACTATTCTCAGGACATGTTTACTCTCACGTTGCTTTGGCCTTGGCGAACCCTAGAGTCCATTTTCCTCTTATAAAACATAGTTTTTCAGACGGTGGAGGCAGGCAAGCGGTTCTCGCATTACTTATGGATTTAAACAACCTCAGTGGTGGCAACCACAGAAACCCCAAAGCCCTGTTTGAAGGGTAAGTGGGTGGTTGAGCTCATGAAGACATGATTAATAAGTTCAGACGTGCCAAACTACAGTGCAGTGCTTCTGTTCCCCTGGCCCACCTCAAAATGATAAAGGAGAATTGGGACGTAACAGCAACCATGGTGACTGGATCTAAATATTATTTTGTCCCGAAACTCCAGCAGAATGATAGCAATAACAGTCGAAAGCACTTTGTTGCAGGACGGAGAGTGACATTGAGCACAATTCATCCGAGCAGTAATGTGTCTGAGAAAAGGGCACATGTTTGTCCAAATGGACTCCCCACTGGTGGCGACATCAGTTTGTACGAGTACTGAAGCCGTGGTAATCTCCTGTTTCTCAATACTTTAAACATCGAGATTTGCTTTCTTGGCGTGGTTTAATTTTAGTATGTTTGTTTTGGTCGGGTTCCAGTGTGTGTGTGTGTGTGTGTGTATGTGTGTGTGTGTGTGTGTGTGTGAGAGACAGATGGACACATTCTCACAGAGCGGCCCCGTCTCGAGGTTGTTCCCACTCTCGTTCTGGGCCCCGGCATCAGGCCCCTCGTGCCCTGCGGACGTGAAGACCCTGGCAGGACGGAGCGTCCTCTTATTTGGAGTCCTTGCAATGTCCGCCTCGCCAGTCTCCCTCTAGCCATCCCCCCTCACTCTCTTTCTCTTTTTCTCTCTCCTCTCTCTCTCTTTCTCTCTCCTACCTCTCTCCATCTCCCTCTCTCGCTCTTTCCCTTTCTCTCTCTCTCCCTATGTCTCTCTCTGTCTACCTCTCTTTCTCTCTCTCTCTCATTCTCTCACCTATCTCTCTCCATCTCCCTCTCTCTCGCTCTTTCCCTTTCTCTCTCTCCCTCTCTGTCTCTCTGTCTACCTCTCTCTCTCTCTCAATTAAATCCAAGCTTTATTAGCATGATAAATATTTCAGCATTGCCAAAGCAGAACATTTAAATATACAGTTTACACACGGTTTACTCAAACTCCCTGCTCTCAGCCGGACTCTGTCTCCTCTCCTGTCTCCACAACCTATTCTCCTCCTGTACCTCCCTCATTTCTCTCTCTCTCTCTCTCTCTCTCTCTCTCTCTCTCTCTCTCTCTCTCTCTCCTTCTATCTTTCCTTCACTCTCTCTCCTTCTCTTTCCTTCTCTCTCTCTCTCTCTCTCTCTCTCTCTCTCTCTCTCTCCCTCTCTCTCTCTCTCCAGCTGTTGCCCCCACCCCCACATTCCCGTCACCATCAAATTCCCCAACATTTGCCATCAGAGCCTTCCATTATGCTCTAGAAGTACACAGCGCAGCAGATCATCTCCCTCGGCGTCCCTCTCTCTCTCTCTCTCTCTCTCTCTCTCTCTCTCCCCCTCATCTGCCATCCGCCGCCGTCTCGCTGCAGGCTGCCTCACGCTGGCGTTCGTTTTTCACCTCCCGCTCACCCTCTGAACGTCTAGCAAAACAGCATGAATAAATAACGATAAGAGTCTGGCCTCCAACTGAGGCGATGCGTTGCTTGTTTTTGAGGAAGGGTAAGAGGGGTAAAATGGGATGGCTGGGGGGCAGTAGAGGGGGTGGGATGGGTGGGTGGTGGGGAGGCAGTTGGGTTGGCGGGGGTCTGTTCTCTCTCCCTTGTGGCTCTGGAGCTGTGAGCTGCTCTGTGTACAAAAACAGCCTCGTTTTCTTTCTTTTTTATTGTTTTTTTCCCCCCTCCAGAGCTGCAGTCTGCCTCGTACTCAACA